>NC_060877.1:18372271-18684402 GCF_021901495.1 Neodiprion virginianus
TAGATCTTCTATTACGTAAGTGAGGTTCCGTTTCTATGTTGTGAAGCCACGAGAGTACTTGCAATATATCGTACCTTTATCTCTATCTCTCTTTCTCTTTATCTTGCAGTTGGTCTGCTTGAGCCACCTGGGCTCGTACCTTATTCTCTCTTATCTCTTATCTTGTCCCTTTTTCTTTCTTATTGCAAGTAGCCTCGCGACTGGTTAACTATTACTTACGCATTGTTAGTGACTATTGCTTTATTTTGTTAACTTTCTCTTCTAGAATATCTAAATGTCTCACATCGCTGTATAGCAGCGCGTTCTGTTAAATGATCAATTTTTATCTTAGTTATTGAGCATTGTTATTTCGCTATACTTTCTCTGATTAGTTCATATCTGTCTCTTTACCTATTACCATTGATTATCGTATCTTAGTGAGTGCACCGCGTGTGCGATCTTACATCGCTGCGTGGTCCCGCTCGTCGTTCATTTGACATTGGAGTATTGTGCCGTATCGCATAACATCTTTTTCATTATTTTCTTCGCTAATATCGCTAATCGTAGCTGTCCGTAGTCTCTTTGGTTTGCCGTACGTTGCATATTAATTATCTTGAATATTGTTTGTCTTATCTTGAATTACCTTTTATCGTACCGAGTATTATCTCCCTTTCTCTTGCACTTACCGCAAACTAGAGACTACGTATTATCTGTTAGTACCTATATTTTATGATAATTTTCTACTTGACCTGTTGCTTGAATTTACCTTGTAATTCATAATATAATTCCTTGTCTCTGCATATTTCTGATAATTCTGGTAATGCGATAACTATTACAATTTTTGTATCTCGCATGTGTTTTATAATCGCTTCGCATATTTTATAGTTTACCTGCTTAATGCTTAATTTAAGTACCGTATATCTTTTCTGTTCCGCATACTCATTATAAAACTGTATTAATTATTACCTCGAATCATAGTATCGCGAGCTTACGCATATTTCCCGCTTATTCGGAAAACGTTCCGTTATTTGTTAAATCTCTCGCTTAACTTTTCTCTGGCTGTACCTATTGTTAATTATCGCATTTATCGTAATTGTATCTCAATCTCTTCAGCTACTTGCTTGTTATTAAATTTATCGCTTCTTAATCCATATATTCGACACTATTTCTGCTTCACCTGTTTCTTATTTTGTCTATTGGATTCGACCCATCCCCTCTACCATTATCTTGTCTATACTGAGCAAGCTGTGCAAAACCGTCGTAGAACCTGACCTTACCTTTGCCTAGTATCTTTATCTCTACCGTTACCTTTATCTTTTTCTCTAATTATCTATTTTTGACGCATGTGCGTCTGGCGCCCAACAATCATATCTTTCTCTTATCGTATCTCTTTCTATGTCTAATTATTCAGGTTAGTGAATGCGCCGTAGGGTGACCAATTATCTCGTTTCTATCGTTTTACCCTCAACTCACAAAAATTGGCTCACAATATACATATATATATATATATATATATATATATATATATATATATATATATATATATATATATATATATATATATATATATATATATATATATATATTAGGGTGGTCCTTATTTGGGGTGTTGACGAATTCCGACAAGTGCGCCCACTAGACACGTTTGAAATAAATAAAAAGAAATGTGTGCAAAACCCCAGCGCTGTAGTCCCATGAGAACACGTGCCTGTAAGCTCGTTTTGTTTCCCATTTAGATAACATGGCATTTTTAGACCAATTCAGTCACTATTTTTTCCAGTCATCCCTAAGTATGTCAAGAATTATTTATCCACATAAATCTATTGTTAATAGGCATGACTACGCGCACATTCTTTTTATATTATATTATATTATACACATCTGAAACTGAATGACCATAGTTTGAATGCAACTCTAATCAACTTTCGAATATTAAATATCGAATATCAAATTCATAATGAAATACGATACATGCGAGGTTTTGTAAAAGAATGTACGCGTAGTCATGCCTATTAACAATAGATTTATGTGGATAAATAATTTTTAACATACTTAGGGATGACTGGAAAAAATAGTGACTGAATTGGTCTAAAAATGCCATGTAATCTAAATGGGAAGCAAAACGAGCTTACAGGCACGTGTTCTCATGGGACTACAGCGCTGGGGTTCTGCACACATTTTTTTTTATTTATTTCAAACGTGTCTAGGGGGCGCACTTGTCGGAATTCGTCAACACCACAAATAAGGACCACCCTAATATATATATATATTGTGACAAATATTGAAGACAAAATTGATATTTCAAGTTTTTCTTCAATTTTAATTGAGAATAACTTTTGAAAAATTAAATTGAGGCAAAAATATTAAGAGATCTTTTCTGTAGAACATTAAATTTCCTTACGAATCTGTCATGATCTTTTTTATACATTCATTGATTCGTTAGTCACAAAATTCCAAATTAAAAAAGTCAAATCGAGAAATTATATCAATTTATTAAGCTTAATTACTCGGAAACGTCTTGTCTGACAAAAATCTATAATTAGACCTTTTTTGTAAGGAATTTAATTTTATAAAGGGATAAGTGAACATAAATTTTTTCATTTCAATATTTCGACAGTTCTGACGTAAAACATCAAATTATTACTAAAAATCGAAAATAGCGATGATAGACCTCTTAAAGTTAATATTAAGGGCTATATATATATATATATATATATATATATATATATATATATATATATATTAGGCTAGGCCAAAAAAATTGACTATTTTTTTTTTGAAAAATATATTGAGAATATCATTCAGTATGGCTAAAAAAAAAAATTCATGAAATTTTAAGCCCTTAATATTAACTTTAAGAGGTCTATCATCGCTATTTTTGATTTTTAGTAATAATTTGATGTTTTACGTCAGAACTGTCGAAATATTGAAGTGAAAAAATTTATGTTCACTTATCCGTTTATAAAATTAAATTCCTATGGCAAAAAATAAAATTATATATATAACGAAATATATATATATATGTATAACGACGATTGCAAAGGAAGGATGTTGTGGGTGTGGAGGGGAAGCCAACGAAGATCCTTGCATCGCGGAAATCCAAGGCGGACGCGATTCCCGCTGGCCGCCGGCGCGCCGCAGCCTCTCTCCCTGCACCCTGCCAACAATTGACCATCGACATTGCGACCACTAAAATAAAGATATACAGGGTGTCCCTAAATTGAGGGACACGGACCAGCGAGCGTGATACCTGACTGAAATGCAACCGAGAATTTCTTTACCGGAAGCTCGTCCGACGCATAGTTTTTGAATTATAAGCGATAGCGTTAGGCCAATCAGAGTGCACCATTTCATCTGGATTTGCCGCCACGGAAATTGCTGTTTTGTTCGTCTGGGTGAATTATTATTATTCGGTTACAAAGTAAATATCGGCACCTCCCCTCACTCGCTGTTGTACCCCTTCTCGAGCGCTGACCTCGGTACTGTTGCCGCGGCACACGCTGCCGGCCGCACACCCACGGACGCACACTCGTGTGTGTGAAAATAAGCGAATGCCCAGCTCCACAATACTACGAAACACACATACACGAGTGAAAATAAAAATAAATCTCGAAATGAATCAGCGGATTCAAGATTTAATGTTATAAAACACTTCCAATCATCGATGTATGCATAAAACTAGAGATTTTAGATGATTGATATGCCGTTAGGGTTCATAATTAGTCATTCAATCAATCTGAATTATGCTTTCCGAACATTTTTTGTGTCTTTGCAACATAACTTTTCCACTAGTTTGAAATTCATCATTGACATCCGATTTTTCAATAATGCGAGGGAACAACAACTCGCTGAATTGACGTGTCAATAGGTTTGTAAATCAATAACAATTCACCTGAGTTAACACAAAATAACTGAATGAATGAGAATTCACTGAATCACTGAAAATGATAACTGAAATCATGAGAATTATTTGAGATATAACTGAATTAGGAAGAGTTGTAATAAGTCAAGTTACTTTGAATAACTTTAGATTCGTGCCAAAATTTTATGTTTAGAGAGAAAAATAATCAAATTCAATTAAAAAAGTAATTTTAAATCAAGAAGAAGAAAATTTCCAAATACCTGAATTCAAATGAAGCAATTTGAATTTAATAAATCTATCCGAATTTGAGGAGAAATAATAATTATTATTTGGACCAGAAAAATGAAGTCGAATTACATGAATAAATTCAATTAATTCAACTCAACAAAATATGGTGTCATTCAAATTCCCAGTTATTTCCTCGTCGATTCAATGTGGGTCTGGAGCCGCTTGTTTACTCACACGAACGATGCAATACAGTATCGATGTATGTGGTTCAAGTATTAATTACTCAAAGTTTATCAAACTTAAAAATATTTTGAATAAGACTATGAATTATCAAAATATCTCTTCTGATATTAAGACCACACGCAGAAATTTACCAAATCGATTACCCTTTTACCGATCTTTACCAATTCAATCGAGCCGTGTCCGATTATTTTGTTGAAATCGATTAATCAATACATCGATTATTCTCAGATGAGTGGCCATCACTAGCATTGATCTCAACAATTTCAACGTTACTTGCCACTCCAGACCCACATTGAATCGACGAGGAAATAACTGGGAATTTGAATGACACCATATTTTTTTGAGTTGAATTAATTGAATTTATTCATGTAATTCGACTTCATTTTTCTGGTCCAAATAATAATTATTATTTCTCCTCAAATTCGGATAGATTTATTAAATTCAAATTGCTTCATTTGAATTCAGGTATTTGGAAATTTTCTTCTTCTTGATTTAAAATTACTTTTTTAATTGAATTTGATTATTTTTCTCTCTAAACATAAAATTTTGGCACGAATCTAAAGTTATTCAAAGTAACTTGACTTATTACAACTCTTCCTAATTCAGTTATATCTCAAATAATTCTCATGATTTCAGTTATCATTTTCAGTGATTCAGTGAATTCTCATTCATTCAGTTATTTTGTGTTAACTCAGGTGAATTGTTATTGATTTACAAACCTATTGACACGTCAATTCAGCGAGTTGTTGTTCCCTCGCATTATTGAAAAATCGGATGTCAATGATGAATTTCAAACTAGTGGAAAAGTTATGTTGCAAAGACACAAAAAATGTTCGGAAAGCATAATTCAGATTGATTGAATGACTAATTATGAACCCTAACGGCATATCAATCATCTAAAATCTCTAGTTTTATGCATACATCGATGATTGGAAGTGTTTTATAACATTAAATCTTGAATCCGCTGATTCATTTCGAGATTTATTTTTATTTTCACTCGTGTATGTGTGTTTCGTAGTATTGTGGAGCTGGGCATTCGCTTATTTTCACACACACGAGTGTGCGTCCGTGGGTGTGCGGCCGGCAGCGTGTGCCGCGGCAACAGTACCGAGGTCAGCGCTCGAGAAGGGGTACAACAGCGAGTGAGGGGAGGTGCCGATATTTACTTTGTAACCGAATAATAATAATTCACCCAGACGAACAAAACAGCAATTTCCGTGGCGGCAAATCCAGATGAAATGGTGCACTCTGATTGGCCTAACGCTATCGCTTATAATTCAAAAACTATGCGTCGGACGAGCTTCCGGTAAAGAAATTCTCGGTTGCATTTCAGTCAGGTATCACGCTCGCTGGTCCGTGTCCCTCAATTTAGGGACACCCTGTATATAATAGAGACTCTCGTGATGGGGGGCTCGCAGAGAGCGATAGCTCTACAAGGGATCTATGTCCTTTTTTGTACAGTCCCAAGCAGAACCTTATCCTCGTAACCAAAACGCATAACCATATATACACAGATCATAAACAATTATTCATATCCATCAATCTGTATGATGACATGAATGAACTGTTAGATTTCAGTTAGCGAGCTGCAAGCTCAGTAGATTAAGTAATAGCGGAGAGGACGTATAATTTTCTGTTTTTTTTCTAATTTCGGATCGTGAAGAGCAAATCGTGAATTATTCTTTTTTTTTTTGATTTTGTATCATCGCTTTTGTGAAATATGCTATTTTATTTTATTTCTTTTGTTAAATAGCGTGTGGTTTTCGAGTGTTTCTTTCGCTCTCCAAAAATTACCTGTCCCCTCTCCGCGGTACTAAGCTATAAGTAGGGGAGCCCACGGCATTAAACCTATCATGATTGGTCTCCTAAAGTTCGAACATACCGGGACAATCTCTAGAAACTATCCAGTCAATGCGCATGCGCGAGTTTTATCGGCTGCTCCGGCAGGCTGGCCACTCCGAGTTTCAGCTGTCAAACTGTGTTTCTGGCGGTAATGTGGTTCACACGAATTTTTGAGGTTAGTACCTCAAACAGTCGAGTTAGTGACTCGGAAAGCATTTGTTATTGGGTCGGAAAGTTGATTCTTCAAAGAAGGGTCGAAACTTGATGCTAATGATCTTTGAAAATTGGCTTTATTTGACTGAAATGAGAAATCTGTTTAAATGTTAGATGCTTGGAACAAACGCAGCGGGTGGTTGGGAGTACTTTATTTGATCACTTTTATTATTTCGTACATTAGAAATAAGAATGAAATTTTGTTCTATCAACATGTGATACGGCCAAAATAGTTACATCTCTGATATTCACCGTTATCTGCCCATTCAATTTATTACTTGTACGAAGATCATTGCAACTTTCAAGCAACTATATAAGTTTCTCACTCTTTTCTGATTTCAGGCGGTAATGTTGAATTTTATCACTTGAAAATGAGACATTAAACCGAGCGTTCAAAAAATTTAAGCATCTATCCATCTGTAATAGAACTGTGAATCGTTCTTTCTCAAAGATAATTCAACAAAATTCACCAATAGTCGATAGTCAATGTATTTTTTCCGATCAATAAATTATTGCTACTAGTATTGAAAATTTTCCAATGATTATCAGAGTTCATTTCGCAAATTTTCAATGATGTTCCATTAAATAAATGAAGGGGACCTAATACTCAAATTGAAATTTTCAATGATATTAGATTTATCAAAATGATTTCTGTATTTCATGTTAGTGCGATTCGAAACAAAGGACATCTGATCGGAAGCGTAGAACTCAGGAACGTTGATCACATACTGAGACACAAGTTGGAAATCAACTTTCTCAAAATGAGCCTTAACGTCACAATTAGCTTCAAGGATAATCATGTTTTAGAGTGATGTTAGAACATTATTACGAGGATATTGACTTATCGGAATCAAGATTGTGTCCCTTGTTCCATCAAAATGAATGAATATCTAATTTTCAACGAAGTTCATGAAAATTTTTTTCCAAATAATGTAATCCGATACAATATCTTGTTCATAGTCCTCCGAACATCACCCTGTAACAAGTATATTTGGAAAGAATCCCCGTGTTGCAGAAACCTTTAGAAAATTCTTGGTTTTCAATTCGTGCCACTGAATAACTTCTGCGTTTTAGGTTCCATTTCCAATCTCAGGATAAGATTTTTTTGTTCCAGACAATGCTAGCATGAAATGCAGAAATAATTGGGGTAAATGGAGATTCACAAGCTTTTAGTCTTACCGAAGGACCCCGTAAAGAGTGTAAAATTGAATTTGATTTTAATTTATTGATGAATTGCAGGATAACTCTCTGATCCAGATTCGTAATAAAAAAGTTAGCAAGTGAGTAAATCCTATAGCAGACCAAATGTTTATTTGCAAAGCAACGTGTACTAGTAAGTGAATGCATTCTTTACACATTCCTGGGGTTCCACGAGACCCAAGCACGGGTGATAACTGCAACTAGCTAGCCAAATGACACCGTCAACTAAGATTAACTTCCAATACATTTTTAACTAGAGCAATTTAACATTTTTTGATTTGGATTGGTTCGCTTTGCCTAGCAAGATTCAACCCTACAATCTAATTGAGGACTTGAAAGACGATTTATCTGAATTTGATGCCAAAGAGAGTAAAAATAAGCTTCGAAACAAGATAGCAAATTAAATGGTATAAAATTTGAAAAATGATACTCGTCAATAATAATACTTGAATTACAATGGTGTACAGAGTGATTCCTCGGTAGAATGAATTGGCAGCGACCGATAACTAATATTCAGCCACTATCATGTGTAGTGTATCCCGCTCTTCAATTTTGCCTCAATTGATGTTTAGAAGGTGGCGATGGCCTGATGAAATTCACTCTGGCACCTGATGGCTGACGGAACAACCAGGTTTGATGGTTGTAATGATTGCACTGTTCGAGACACCAGAATCCTTGTCACCTAAAAGTTTTGACCATCAGGTAAAGCATAATTTTCCTCGTGTTAATCAAAGTTTGAACTTCGAGCCTGCTGAATAAAAACGAATTTTATCATTGAATCCATGTTAAAATATTGTGATGGTCAAAGATCACGGAATTAGAAATTTATTTACATGCTTCCATGCCTGACAACTTTAGTCCCGCTTTGACAATGAATTATTTCGTACCTAAAAATATTAGAAGCTATTATTATCAGACAGGAGCTTTTTATATTTTTGGATACAACTACTTTCCAATAGAATGCACAAAAAATAAATTGTGAATGAAACGCAATTTTAATTTTATGTCTATGAAGAATCTGTTTACAGTGAATGTTGTTTTTACTTGCCTAACTCTGTTTGTCCAGACTCCTACTTGTTAATGATATTTCTCATTGAATTTCAGATTTCATCTTTCAATAAATAATACCCAATTTCTGCATGATTTGAGATTTACTTTTCCGTTGAATTCTTTATTGCGTCTGTAGAATATCTTTCGATATCGACCACGGTATTGCTGAACGATAATATTCTTCTGGTAGTATAGCAATGGGGGTTCTACACGCAGATTCCTGTTACCGAAACTTACCGACATTCTCCCCAGACTCAAACCCTTTTCCGTGATGACGTTACAGTCCGCCGTACCGACTTGAGGTCAAAACCGTGCCACCTTACCGACAGTTGTATCGGTCGACGGTGAAAATCGCACTGCTTTACCAACAATTTTTATCGGTCGAAGGTCAAAATCGTGCTATTTTACCGACAATCTTACCGACCGATGGTCAAAGTCTTTATGTAGTGCTCGCCTGCCAACGGTAGAGGGTGCAGCGGGGGCGAGAACTTTTTTACCGTCCCGCATTATTTTCCCACGATAGGACTGCTGATGTACAACATCAACCACCCCCACATTTTTTTCCCACGTTATCAACTACGTGACATTCCATAATTAATAGTTCCGAGAATTGTTTTTTATCCACTTGGATATCGCAGATGTGTAACATCAACCACCCCACATTCCTTTCCCACGCTACCAACCACGCGACATTCCAAAATTAATGGTTCTGAGAATTGTTTTTCACTTACTCGAATGCCGGTTTGACATCAAATACGTGACATTCTTTCTGGCTTGTGACTGTCATGTGAACTCAACGATGAATTTTGAACGGGTTCAGTCAAGACCAGAGTGCAAGGTCGACCGATAGCCGCGGCACATTCAGAGCCATGGATCAGCAGTGTTGGGTTACTATCGCACTAAGAATGCTAGAAGGTGCGCACGCATACACAAACATACGTATTTGATATCAACCACGTGACATTCCTTACCCCCCACCAAATTTCAAATTATGTGGTGGGGGAACGTTATATAAGTCAGAAGTGAAAACTTCATCGCCAGTCTGAAGCTGTTCTTGTTGCGAATGAGAAGTACTTCGGAACAACAACGTGAATTGAAGAAACGACTAGAACTGCTCATCAAGAATATTGGAAAAGTGAAACATCTGCTGAAAATCAGATCTGACCTCAATCAACTCACAAGAGATTTTGAGCACATACAACTCGACAGTGACGATCATGGACTCTTCAAGATTGAATGAAGTCGCTTGCCTGGAGACACTTCTGCCCTTGAAAAAGCTTTCGGACCTCGAAGTACACTTCGAATACCGAGTCAGTGGCGTTCGTCGGGTTAAAACAAAATTTGGTGATAAAATCGTTATGGACTTGGAGGACTCTTTCACGATTTTTCTACCGAACCGACTGACCAAGGCCCTCCAAGGAGATGAAGATTTCTTCCAGAAGGTGACGACAACCAGTAAGGTGATATGGTTGCATCTACGCCATCTTGGCGGACCGTACGGTACTTGAATTCGTATACGTATAACCTGAGTACCAGATTCAAATATATAGTGTCCTGTGGAAGTCTTACGTTCAATAAACAACAAAAAGAAAGATTAAAATTATAAATATTATTTCATTTATCGCCCATCTTGTGTACCTTTGATCCTACGTACGTTTTGTACCTTGTATCTAGAATTAAGTCTTAAAGTATAAGACAATGCTAGTTCGAACACCACTAAGCAACGATTGAGAGTTTCGAGCTGCGTTTGCGTCTTGTAACTGTAATGTGAACTCTACGATAAATTTTTGACGGGTTCAGTCAAGACCAGAGTGCAAAATCGACCGATGGCTGCATTAGTATACATTCAGAGCCCAGGATCTGCAGTGTTGGGTGACTATCGCTCTAGGAATGCAAAACATAACTCGATTTGAGTACAGCTCGGTCAAGGATGGAGAGCAAGGTTAAATCTTACATAAGCTTCGTATTGAAAAAAATTCTCTCTTAAGAGCTAAGGTAAATGTATAGGTTTAAAATTATTCCATAAATATTCTTTGAAAAACAGTTTTATTCAGTACAATTTTTAGGGTACAGTTGACAATTACTTCACAACGATAGTACAATAATTCTATTCAACAGTATCATAACCAGGATGATATATTCGCCAAGAATGCGGGACCGTCCTGGTAGACGCTTCTGCGCAGTAACACAAATCGTACACCCTCGCCATCCGAACTGTATGATGATTTCGTAGCCAATTTTGAAGCATCAAAACGTTTTGTGCTGCACAGATTGCGTTGGGTATTGTATGAACGTCGCATCTTAGAGACAAGCTGAAGTTTTTTGCAAGGTTTGAAGCGACGGACAATCGAAGTCCAGCATATCGATGATTTGAACTTTCGGGACAATTTTAAGCAACCAATCTCGTTTTTCTCTTCTTTTAACTTACACGGTTTCAGCTTTGCACAGCCTGTCTTCGATGGTCCACTCAACTTCCTCAATCGATATAGTTCCACAGCTCCAAGGTAAACCGTGAAAATCGCGTTCTAACCAAGAATTTTGGCTTTTGTATTTGACGTCCAGACAATCCCATTCGTAAGGTGGCTTGAAGAAAAACATTGATGGAGATGCTTCCAAGTAGATTAAAACTATAGCCAATTTTTTCAATGTGAAGGTATTATTGAAAGGTCTACGAAAGCCTTGTATGTCAACGATGAGCTCCAACTTTGAACTGTGCGAGATGGTGGGAACGCGTCAGCTTTTATACCAACTTTTTCACTCCACCACTGAGCGTGTTGTTTTCGACAATACGATCGTGAAAAATCAAGCAATACGCCGATGTTTCAGCGGGAAAGTTTGCTTTAGCTTCACATTCAAGACGGATGTCGACAGGTCCGTACTTCGAAGATTCGTTTCGTTTACAGTCGATGACGAATATGGGGACGTCTCGAAGGAATTCACTCTTTGTCAGAAACGGCTCGGGGTTCTTGTCGTAGTAGGTAGCTTGGAAGTTTGCGTACATCTCGTACAGGAGCGCGTACAGATTACGACTCATGTTGAGGTTCAAGTTACCGTACGGATAAGATTGAGAGTTTAAAATAGCTTGACGTCCGTGATATTGCAATGATAGAAATGACTTGCGTTCTTGCTGGTCTTGTTCTTTCTACTTGTTTGGAAACCCAAAATGACGTAACGAGATTTTTCAAGCTGAGTGGAAGTTTTCACAGTCCAAACGTGTTTTGATGTTGTGAGAAGTAAGATATATTCGTACAATTTCCAACTGCGGAAGCTCATCGAAATAGGCCGATCTCTCTGAATGAAATTTAGTAGGTCAACTTTTTTCTGATCCGCGAGTTTCAAATACGGTATGAGCCATTCTACTGCATTGATCGTGATTTTCAATTCCTCCTTTTGAGTCTGCACGATAGCCTTGACGTCAGTTTTTGATCTCGTCTAAATTAACTCATGTTTAGCGTTGACAACGATCTTGCGGTAGTTTTCAGCGAAACCCAATATCATGCTGAGCGGTATCAGTACGTGAAAATTACCCTCGGCATCGGTTGTTTTATTCTTCTCTACTACATCAAGCCATCCAGCGTTCTCCATCAGCCAAGTCTGACCAGGGTGCAGGGAAGCGTGAACCTTCCTGAGACTTGTCAAGCCAACGTTCTTGCTTCTATCAATCACAACTGCATTAATTTCGTAGCGAATTTCTTCAAACAGATGACAGATCGCGTTGTTTACGAGCTGTGTGTTCACAGTAGCTGCACCATCAGGATTGAGGAATCGTCCATGGATATGTACCGCATTTTTGCTGGGTAATATGCATAAACCCTAATGCTAAACGATGATTCGAATTTCGTCGCTGTTGTTGAAAGTTGACGAGGCGTAAGGTTTGTGAGCGTGAATCTCGTAAGGCGCAACGGATTCGTCAAAAACGACTGGTGTTTAAATGTTTAAGATTTCTTCCTCCATGGTACGTAGCAGATGATAAAACAGCAGAATCGAATTTTTAGTTGTTGGAAATTCCTCTTTCAAAAGTGGTCAGTTTCAGACCGAGAGCTATCAGGAACTCCACGGTTCGAGGTGTTAACGGTTCGAGAATCGATCGATGACTGACTTGATCGGGGCATGCCGACTTACTGATATACCTACTCTTTGATAGTCTGTTATATACAATTCCCATCGTTTATTGCGATTTGATATGTAGTCTCACAGTAATGACGTCTCCACGAAAATTAACCAGGTCTCCATCTTGATCCACTAACCGGAGCTAAACGTGATCTATGGTCCTGGCGGTGATCGGAAGGTGAATGACGTGCGACGGTACTTCTACGATCTTATATCCTGGTGGGACAATCGGGAAAAACTCGTGAATAGTGTGTACTTTGTGTCCATTGACGTAGGTGCCCGTTGTAATGCTACACTCGACTCGTAACTTGTTGACCTTGAGTATAGTTACAGGCACGTCTGATTCGTGAGTTTTATCAACCTCCAATACACGTGGTGAGAATCCCAAAAGTTGAGCAATGGAATCATTCGGCTCAAAGTTAATCGTGTGGTTGCATGTGATTTCGCTGCGTAATGTCATATTGTTGGGTTTGATAGCGAGCCTGATATCTGTATTTCTTAGCACGTTTTGAAGATACTTCTCTATGTCCTCGATCTCGTAGCTGCCGGTAGGTATGGTGATCGCTTTATCAGCTACGTGAATTTTATTGTGACCAACATCAACGTTGGGAATCGAATTGAAGGTTAACAATTCTACCAAGCCAGAGCATAACTTTTATTAGGAGCAAGTTCGATCGGTGGGAAATATTGTGAGTAGCAATACAAGGGGGGTTCTGGATAGAAACACCTTCTTTACCGACCAAGCCGACCAGTCCGCCTGTTATCGACGGCAGCCATTTTTTTTTTGATGGCGGCCATTTTGATTTTTTCGATGGGCGGGCAATTTTGGCGATGGCCATTTTGACGGCGGCCATTTTTAATGGCGGTCATGATTTTTTCGATGGCGGCAATTTTGGCGATGGCCATTTTGACGGCGGCCATTTTTGGCAATTTTGACGATGGCCATTTTGACGGCGGCCATTTTTGATGGCGGTCATGATTTTTTTCGATGGCGGCAATTTTGACGGCGGCCATTTTTGATGGCGGTCATGATTTTTTCGATGGCGGCCATTTTGACGGCGGCCTTTTTTTTTTTGATATATAACCAATAGTTTGCCTCAGGCGAAAAATAATATTTTCCACGTACTTCGAATACATTCTTTTACGTTAATGGACCGGATGGTGACATCGCGATTAGATAGACAGGGAATGCCGATGACGATCCGTAAACTTTCACGCTAATAGTACGTACTTCGAATACATTCTTTTACGTTAATGGACCGGATGGTGACATCGCGATTAGATAGACACAAAAAAACAATATTTTCCACGTACTTCGAATACATTCTTTTACGTTAATCGACCGGATGGCGCCATCGCAATTAGATTTCGCGCTAATAGTTTGCCTCAGACGAAAAAAAATAATATTTTCCACGTACTTCGAATACATTCTTTTACGTTAATGGACCGGATGGTGACATCGCGATTAGATAGACACGAAAAACAATATTTTCCACGTACTTCGAATACATTCTTTTACGTTAATGGACCGGATGGTGACATCGCGATTAGATAGGCATAAAAAAATAATATTTTCCACGTACTTCGAATACATTCTTTTACGTTAATGGACCGGATGGTGACATCGCGATTAGATAGACACAAAAAAATAATATTTTCCACGTACTTCGAATACATTCTTTTACGTTAATGGACCGGATGGTGACATCGCGATTAGATAAACACAAAAAAACAATATTTTCCACGTACTTCGAATACATTCTTTTACGTTAATGGACCGGATGGTGACATCGCGATTAGATAGACACAAAAAAATAATATTTTCCACGTACTTCGAATACATTCTTTTACGTTAATGGACCGGATGGTGACATCGCGATTAGATAGGCAGAGCGGAAATTTCACATTCGAAAAAAATATTAATAGAATTCCAGATTCTAGAAGTTTCTCAAGGAATACGGGTATAAAAGACTGAAATTCAGGCTCGAAAGACAGTCTTGTACCTTCAGCTCTCATGAAGAGAACTCCAAGTAAAGCAGAACTAAAACAGCGAATCGATCTGTTCCTAAAAAATATTCGCGACTTGAAAACCATTGTGAATCAGAAGTCAGAACTAAGCACAGTGACAAAAAAGTTTGCTAATTTAAATTTATCAAAAACACGTAACTGGTGAACATTAAAAAAATGGATTTCACAAAATTGAACAAAGTGGCAAGCATGGCCGATTTTCTACCGACGAAGAAATTGACCGAGCTGGAAATTTTCAAAATATACAACGTCACCAATATTCGACGAGTTCAAACGAGGTTTGGAAAGCGTGTCGTCACAGATCTGAACGACGAATTCAGCATCTTCTTACCGGCACGGGTTGCGCGAATGCTCAACGAGGACGAGACTCAGTACCAGAAATTGGTGCAGGCGACGGAGGAGGAGCGGCTGCTCTTGCAATATCTGGGCGGCCAGTATGGGCAAATCGAGTTCAAAGATGCGTCGGCTCTCGTCTAACTTGTACACCGTACCAGGACAACGTGTACAGCGTCTCCTTACACCACTGTTCCATATATATATATGTATAGAAGAACTAATTACAATAATTAACATTGATCGATGTAAAAAAAAAATGAAATGTTTTATTGAATAAACAAAAAAAATGAAATGTTTTATTGAATAAACAAAAAAAAATGCGTATACATTTTTTTTTTTTTGCTCTCTTCACCCTTTTAGTTCACTAATGATCTGAAACAGAGAAAAGCAGCGATTGCGATTTCGATCCCGTGCGTTCTCCATCGTTTTGACGATATTTGAGTATGTTTCAGCAGCCATGACTTTAACGCTGATATTTGTAGAACTTTGATGAACTTTTGACTTGCATGTGCCGTGTAAGACTGATGAGTCTCGACGTTGAATTCTGGAAGGTTCTGAAATAAACTCTTAACTAGCGGGACAGAGGTTCTGAATAAACGGTTGTTATTGACGATGCAAAATATTTTATTGAAAAAAACAGCTCAAGATTACAGTTTTACATGAAATTCGTAATGCTAATGTATGAGTGTTCTTACTCAACGGTATCGTATCCATGCGTTAGACAATGAGAATGAATAACTGTTCGAGGAGATACCGATTGTCTTTTGTGTTTGAGTAAAAAATTTCGCAGTAACAATACGTTTTGGGCTGCACAGTTTGGACGTAATATAGCGTGATGCGTACAGTTTAAATTCGTGGCCGACATTTCATTCAACTTCTGCAACGACGGACAACTCAAGTCCATCATTTCAACGACTTCAACTTTTTCACCCAGAAGTTTCTGCAGCCAACTTTTCTTCTCCAAACCTTTTACGTAAACTGTTGAAGCCTTACGCAGCAGCGTACATTCGATGATGAAGTCGAGCTTCTCGAAAGGTAAATCACCACCTTCCCAGGATAGTCCATGATAATTCCGTGACAGCCACAAATTGTCGCTTTTGAACGGAGCACGTAAACAATTCCAATCGTACGGAGGTTCGAAGAGAAAAATTGACGGGTTGGCCTCTTCGTCGAGTGACACAACTGCCAACTCTTTTGGTGTAAAACCGGAACCCTGTCTTCTGAATCCTTGTACGTCGACTATGAACTCCATCGTGAAAAAAAAATACTGAATCGATTGTCACAACGTTCAAGGTTTTTATACCAATTTTCTCACCCCACCACTCAGCGGGTTATATTCAATTATACGATCATGTAAAATCAAGCAGTAGGCAGATGTACCGGTAGGAAAGTTATTCTTCGCCTCAAATTCGATACGAATATCTACCGGTCCAGATTTCAGAGCCTCGTTTTGTTTCGAACAGTCGATGAAAATCAAAGGTTCGTACTGTAGAAATTCGCTCTTCGTCAACAGAGGCTCGGGTTCTTTGCCGTAATAGGTGGCTTGAAAGTTTGCGTACATCTCGTACAGTAATGCAAAGCGATTGTGACTCATGTCCAAGTTCAGGTTACCGTACGGATAATACTCGGAATTCAAGAAGAGCTTGACGTCAGTAATGTTACAGTGATCAAGATGACTGGCATTTTTGCCGGCTTTGTTTTTTCGATTCGTTTGAAAACCGAGCATGACAAATCGCGGTTTTTCCAAATGGGTGGACGTTTTCACAGTCCAAACGTGTTTCGTGGTTGCCGGTAGCAAAGGATATTCGTACAACTCCCAACTGCGGAAGCTCATGGAGACTGGTGTATCTTTCTCAATGAAATTCAACAGTGCGATTTTTCGTTGATCCGAGAGCTTCACGTAGGGTACTAACCATTCCACCTGATCGATCACGATTCTAAAGTCTTCGTCTTGATTTTGAACGATGGCATTCAAATCACTTTTTGATCTTGTAAGAATCAGCTCGTGTTTCGCGTTAACGACGATCTTGCGATAGTCTTCAGCGAAGCCCAATATCATGCTCAAGGGAATAACTACGTCAAAGTTACCATCGGCATCAGTTAATTTTTTCGTTTCCTGAACATCGAGCCATCCAGCATTTTCCATAAGCCAACTTTGACCAGGGTTGAGCGAAGCGAAACCTTTCAGCAGGCTGGTCAGACCAACGTTTTTACATTTATCAATCTCTACGGCGTTGAGTTCGTACCGTACATCTTCGAACAAATGGCAGATGGCGTTATTGACCAAAGTTGTGATCGCTGCTGCGGTGCCGTCCGATTTGAGCAATTTTCCAGAGATATGCAGCGAACTCTTGCTCGGTAATACGCATAAATCCTGATGCTGAACGGTGATTCGAATCTCATCGCTGTTGTTGAAAGTTGACGATGCGTACGGTTTGTGTGCGTGTATTTCTTGGTGTGCGATTGATTCGTCAAAGACGACAGGTGTTTGAATGCTCAATATTTCCTCCTCCATGGTACGGAGCATACAACGAAACAGCAGAATCGCAGTTTTATTTGTCGGAAATTCCTTTTCCAAAAGGTGTCAGCTTTAGACCCAGAGCTATCAGGAACTCCACGTTTCGACGTGTTAGCGGTTCGGGAATCGATCGATGACTGACTTGATCGGGACATGCTGACTTACTGATATAACTCTTTTTGGTCAATCTGTTATATACAATACCCATCTTTTATTGCGATTTGATGTGCAGTCTCACAGTTATAACTTCTCCGCGAAAATTAACCAGATCTCCGTCTTGATCGACTAACCGAAGCTGCACGTGATCTATGGTCTTGACGGTGATCGGAAGGTAAATGACGTGCGACGGTACTTCCACGATCTTATATCCCGGTGGAACGATAGGGAAAAATTCGTGAATAGTATGCACTTTATGTCCATTGACGTAGGCACCCGTTGTAATGCTGCATTCGACTTGCAACGCGTTGACCTTGAGAATAGTTACAGGCATATCCGAATGGTGAGTTTGATTAGCTGCCAATACGCGCGGTGTAAATCCGAGAAGCTGACCAATAGAATCCTCAGGTTCCAAATCTACGATATGGTTACATTTGATTTCGCTGCGTAACGTATTATTGTTAGGCTTTATACTGATTTCAATGTCGGTATTTTTTAACGCGTCTTGAACATACTTTTCAATATCCTCAATTTCGTAGCTGCCAGTGGATATAGTGACTACCTTGTCGGCTACGTAAATTTTATTGCGACCGACATCGACGTTGGGAATGGAATTGAAGGTTAACAGTTCAACGAGACCGAGAACATAATTTTTGTTCAGAGCAAGTTCGATCGGAGGAAAATATTGCGCTTCGAGAATCGACGACGTTCCCGATATCGTTAATGTAAACGAATCATCCATGACTGCGAGTGCTCGACTGACGTTATTAAATTACGTGTCATGTTTATATAGCTTATCGCTTAGAAATTTCAGACACAAGTGTCCGCAATCGAATGTACCGTAATCTTGATACCTTTCGTCGTTGTACTTAACGCTACCAACACCGAGATATTTCACGAGGTCTAACGGCGGTTGAAGATGACCGAAACTGTCGAAGTAAACTACATCGCTGCCGCGTTTCTTATACGCAACCCAGTGTGTCCCAGGACCATCTTTATTGTCGAGATTGACTACAGCTGTTTCGTTTTTACGCGGCCCGGTTTTGGGCATTTCGTTGCGCATAAAGACACCTCGGAAGTATGGAATTTTCATGATTTTTGCATACTTCAGCAAATCCCAATTGGTCAACGCTCGGCGTGGTAGCTTGACATTTAGTTTTTTGAAAGATGAAGACTAAGACCCTTTTTGTAAGGTTTGAGATGGAGACCTTTACCTAAGGCGATCGCTTCCATCGTTTTGTTATGCCGTTTGCTTTCCTCCAATTCTCGTTTAGCCGCGCTCGCATCGTTTACAGCCTTTGCTATACCCGCAGCACCTCCCGCTAACGCACCCGTAGCGCTGAGACTGGCAAAAATAGGTATGAGAAAAGGTAGAAATCCGCCAACTTTTGAGGGTACCGGTAGAACGCGCGGTGATCGAACTTTATGTTTACCACCTTCTTTTTTCACAGCTTCTCGAGCACCTTTGAGTGCAGACTTGATGCTCGTTTTCGCGTCATAGCTTGGAATCATAGACTGTTTTGCCGCTCGTATGATTTTGTTCAAGAAAACGTTCTTAGGTTTTCGAAACCCCATGCCTAACTTTGTTTTCACCTTCATCATGTTAGCTACAGCCCAAGCGGCTGCCTTCTCACCCAAATTTGCGTCCGTTGCGAGAACCCGTTTCCAAGCTTTTTCAGCTAATATTTTATCCGCAACGCTTCTAGCTTCAAGGTTCTCACGATTTTTCGAATACGCTATATCGTGTTCCTTACACGCTGCATCGAGAGGATTGATACCGGAATCGCCTCTCGCGAGTCTTTTCGACAACTTGGTGCCAGGACCGCAGTACTGGTAACCGGGAACATGCAACTCGATCGGAAGTTTGTTGATAATGCTATTTACCAAACCTTTCCCACTTGATCGCTTTTTTGACGATCGCTTACGATCACGTGTGTGCACAATCATGTCCGCTCCGCGACTGAGAGAAAGTTGTTATAAACGATGCATTTATGGAAAAATCCAGTCAGTCACGTTTGAGATGAGGTTCGAGACACAATCGGCCAAGCTGCCCGTGATGAATTTTGACAAATTTACACAGCAGAGTACAAAACGGAAAAAACGTAATGGCGAATTGTTGCCGAGTAGTGTACGTGCGGTATTCTGCGGACCATCCAACTGCGGCAAAACCAACGCATTATTTGCGCTTATAACGCATCCGAACGGCTTGAGGTTCGAAAACCTGTACGTTTACTCAAAATCTCTCAATCAGCCGAAATACAAGTTTCTGAGTCAAGTGCTCGAAAATGTCGACGGTGTTGAGTATTACCCCTTTAACGAGCATGAGCACGTCATTGCACCGAACGAGACGCGACCTAACTCGATCATGATATTCGATGACGTAGCGTGCGAGAAGCAGGATAACATACGCGCGTACTTTTGTATGGGTAGACATCACGACGTAGACTGTTTCTATCTTTGTCAGACGTACGCTCGAATCCCTAAGCATCTCGTGCGCGACAACACCAACTTGCTGGTCTTATTCAAACAAGACGAGATGAATCTGAGACATGTGTACAACGATCATGTAAACACCGATATGTCGTACGTAGAGTTTAAAGACTTGTGTGCGGCGTGCTGGAACGGTGACAAATATGGTTTCGTAGTGATCGACAAGGATAGAGAGCTCGGTAATGGTCGGTATAGGAGAGGTTTTGACAATTTCATAAACATGACAAAAGAATAAAATACACGATCTTCGAAGACGACGGAACAGTAGCTTTCCAGAACTAGGTGTGTCAACATGCAGGAAATTCGTAAGGAAAAAGAAGTCTTGCATCGTATCGCTCAAGCGAGTAATGCGATTCGCCGTAAGCACAGAATCCTCAAGACGGGAAAAGAGTCGCTGCAGGAAACAATGAAGGATGTCTTCAAACCTGTGGTAACCCCGCTGCAGACATTAGTCAATGTTTCTCGAGGTACGAAACTTGTCAAGGAAGAGGTGAAGGAAGAACTCAAAACTGAAACGAAGGATGAGCCGAAGAACGAAATGGAAGATTCTTTTGCAACTGCGGAGGAAGAGAATCAAACCGTCACGGAATCGACGGTGAGATCAGAGGATGAATATCTTGAGATGCTCAACGATAAACAAAGACAGCAGGAGTTGGATACCGTGTACGGGGTACGAAGTCTTTCTACTGTCGGGCTGATGGTTGGTGATTCACCGATAAGTTTCGAGCGCGATTCCGTTCGCATAGGCAACACGCTCTATCCGAAAACTCAAGGACTGCTGGAGTTGCTGTTTAAAAAGATGCCCAACAGCGCTCACGTTAGCCTCAACGACAGGGAGAATTATAGAAATATCCTTCTCGCAACAAATGCTCACAGAAAGTACTATAGCGCCACCGAGCCTATCCGAAACGCTCAGAGCGTCAAATTCAAACATTTAATTGCTGAGCTGCTGAATATTTCTACGTCAGGCAAAGACGTATCACCATCGTCACAGATGTCGAAGCGTACGGGCAAAGGTGTTCTGCTACCTCAGGCTTGGGTTACTCGACAAGGTGTTAAAACAGATTATATTTTCTGGGATGACGCTAACGAGCTGGTGGAACGTCTTCGTTTACTCCTGGCATCTCAAGCAGCTGGGAATACAAGTCACAACAATGAAATTATGTCGATTCTGGAAGAATTGCGGGAAGCCGGAATCATTTATTAGCCAATTCTCGTCGACTCTGCAATCATTTACGAGATGAGCATCGACGTGTTTGGACGTCAGCTGAATAAAAACACAGCTGCGAGCACTCGCGGCCCTCCGGGTGTCGGGTTTCAAATAACAGCGGATGGGCATTACGATATACGGAACAGGAGACTGTGCAACGTCGCAGAACCCACAGCACCGAACAGTGCTGTAACTTTAAAAATCTTGAGACGAAAATTCAACGTGCTGCAAAAACAAATCGACAACCTCGATCAAATGATCAAAACTTTGGAGATCGCCACGGAGAAAGCCTTGGATGCCTTCTACACAGACCTTAAAACAGACAGAGACTTGTCGACTCGAAACGCGGAAATCATTTCCAAATTGGACACCAGACTAATAGCGTTGGAATATGAACGAGAAAAAGCAAGCACTGGTGACGGAACTGCATAAACCTGCACGCCGGAATTACCCACGTCGACGTGTAGACGTGCGCGGCATCGACGAGACCTGGCAGGCGGATCTTGTTGATATGACGTCGTACGCTGGACAAAACAAAGGTTACAAGTACATGCTCACAGTCATTGATATCTTTTCAAAGTATGCGTGGACTGTACCGATAAAGAGCAAGTCTGGAGATGATGTTACGAAGGCAATGGAATCTGTGCTTGTCGAAGGACGGGTGCCGAAAAATTTACACGTCGACAGAGGAACGGAATTTTACAACTCGAAATTCGAATCGCTTATGATACGCTACGGAATCAAACTTTACTCCACGTACAGTAATTTGAAGGCTTCGATCTGTGAACGTTTCAATCGCACGCTGAAAGGTAAAATGTGGAAACGGTTCAGCATGCAAGGAAGCTTCAAGTGGCTCGATATCTTATCTGATTTGGTTTCGGCTTACAACAACACCAAACACCGAACCATAAGAATGAAACCGTCGGATGTCACCGTTGCAAACGAGAGGTTGTTATTACGTCAGGCGTACGGAGGGCTTCGAGCGATACCTACCATATCGGCAAAATTCAAATCTGGCGACAAAGTTCGAATCAGCAAATTCAAAAATGTCTTCGAGAAAGGTTACACTCCCAATTGGACGACTGAAATATTCACGATAAGCCGAGTGGAAAATACTCATCCTGTGACGTACAAGCTCAAAGACTACCGAGATCAACCCATCGCTGGTGGTTTCTACGAACAAGAGCTCCTCAAGGTTAAGCATCCGGATATCTATCTGGTGGAGAAGGTGCTCAAGAAGCGTGGAAGAAAAATATACGTTAAATGGTTAGGTTTTGACAATACACACAACAGTTGGATAAACGAATCGGACATGTAACTTTTGAATAAATATATTTTTTTTGTAAAAAAGGTATGTGTCTCTTTATTTCATACCCGACACATGACAAGTATACATCTTTGTTTTTTTTTTTAGACAATCAACAGACATATGCATCGTTGTACAAATTTTTTTTTTATACTTCGGAGCGTTCTTATTAACCATCCTGCATAATAATAATATTTTATACATCATGGTACAGTTGAAAAAATTAAGCTCTACATAATAATACATCATGGTACAGTTATAAATTAAGTCTTACACAGATTACGGTAATTTATAAAGCTACGGTGCAGGCTTGTAACCCCACGGAAGCGTATCGGTCGTGTTTTGAAACACGATCCGCTTGTCGTCATTCCAGCTCAGTGCTACTTTCTGCTGTTCTACGGTATATACCTCATGCTTTCGATTCATGATCAAATGCTGATTTGAGGATAGATTTTCACGTTTCAACGCACAGTCCAAATAATCGTTGAAGGTTATTTTTCTTAACGCTGATCCTCTAACACCTTTGGCACGTTTGTTGTCTTTTTCATCTCCCAAGACTCGGAATGCGTACAATTTAGCTCGTAACCCTACAAATTCCGACATGATTTTCCCGTTATTCTCGTCTTTCATCAAGCCGAGAACTTTTTTGTTTGCTCGAGGTATTCCGTAAACGTTGTCCAGAGGATAATCCGACGTGTCGAATTTGTGCAAGTCCTCCTTCATGTGTTCGTATATGTCGGGAACGGTAAAATTGTAAATCAAACTGTCGGTATCCGTGTACATTAATTTTGCTCGGTTGCCAAATTTCTGCTTAATGTAATTGTAATGAAAATCATAGATGTATGTTTTAGATAGATCCAGAATGGAAAAACCTGCATACAATGGTTTATTCAATTTGATTTTCGTCTTATTCATTTCGACGATAACCATCTCTTTGTCGAAAACGGTGCAGCTGTGAAAATTAGGCTTGGCTATGGTAGCTCTCGCACCGTACCGTCCATCCCATTCGGTGATCAATCGAACATCTCTGTACTTTCGCACGTTTTCCATAGTTTTACCAAAAACTGCGTTGTTCATTAGCTTGTAAAAATTTTTCTCAAATTCGTTGTCGGATTTTTTTCGCAAATCGGTATTCAAATCTATATATTTTTTGAGCCACGGGGTTTGCCTGAATTTGAGAACTCTGTGAATTTGAAGTAATTTTAAGCCTAATTGTAAGCATTGTTTCAAAACGCTGTAGTGAACAACGTAGTTTTTCTTGGAAAATAGCGTGGGCGTCAATTTTGGCTGTTTATTGGTCGAAATCGGAGGTACATAGTGCTCCGGACACAATGGTAAATCCTTATGAGTTTCATGCAGTTCCGCAGGATATTCCAAATCTACCTCCAGCACGTAACCAAACTCTGCATCGTCCGAGATGGTAAGAACGTCGCATTGTCTGAAGTCTGATACCCATTCGAAGGAACTGTATGGCAGAGCAAAGCTCATAGCAGCACCGTACAAATTATTAACGTCAAAGTACATGAGATAAGATTCTTCGATCTCAGGATCGAATTCCTCTCCCATGTACCTGTTGTTGGCCTTTGCATATCTGTTCGAACACTGTGATACACCACCACGAATACCTTTTTCGATAAACATAACCATGTCTATGTCGGTGAGAAGCTCGAGTTCGATGCCTGTACATTTTAACATTGCATCAAACGACAGACCGGGCGCTGTGTAGTAATGTAACGGGTCCAGTTTGTACGTCGTCCAACAATTCTGTCGAAAATTTTGAAAAACGTCAGCCAGTAAAAACACGTCCGTCTGTAAATACAAGTCCGAATACTCTCCCAAAGTTTGGACGTTAAAAGTTTGCCATACGTCGCACGCGTGTGCGTAATCGTCGTCTGATATATTCCGGTCGTTTAATTTTGAATAAAACTGTTCTTTGGCTGGTAAATGTTTCTCCTCGAGCTTCTCCCAACTGTCTATGTATTCGTACGGGAAGACACCTTTCCTAGTCAATAACCGAAATTTGTTCAAGCTACTGTAGAATTTACGTGTTATTGTTTTTCGGCAATCGTCCAGATACGATGATAATTTATCGAGACTGCTAGGCATGAAACGGTATGAATCTATGAAACGGAACGTTACATCCGTTCCCTTAACGAATTTAGTGAAGGAAATGTACTTTTCTTTGTTGACAGGTAATAGTTGAACAGTACCTTCGAATGACGTACCCAGGGCTTTGATCAGAAAATGCGAATCGTAACCCGAAAGATTGTGGAATATCACTGGGATGGTGTGCGAATTTTGGTAATTTAGATTACAGCTGCGGTGAGCAGCACCACGGTACTTTCCCGTGAAATGACAGTGATCCCGATGTTTCACGTCTGTGGGCGTAAACGGTTTTTCACAAATATGACAGACCGCCGACAAATCAAATTCGTTGATCTGATTGAAATTTAGTGGTTCCATCGGTACAACAGTCTTGTAATATCCCTCTAACGAAAGTGCCAATTCCTTTAACTCGTTTACAAACCATTGGATGCAAGTTTCTCCGCGATTAATTTTGAATTCTGAAAGCGAATCGTCAAACGCGCAATGCAGATAGTAAGCTATACTATACGGAAGATGCTTCTGATAAATTGTTCTATTTTCCCCAAAACTTTCATGTGTGGGCTGCAGTAAACATTCTAGATCTGCGTAAACGCAGAACGGAACGGTTTCTTTGTGCTTGAAATTTTTAAATTTGAGAATCTTGTCCTCTTCTGTTGGCAAGATAACTTTGGTTTTATTCAAATTCATGCAATCTACATTGTGCTTGATCAAACACCTTTCAGATTGGAAGTGTGATAGACACCTATCGCACAACCATGTACGACATTTATGTTTAGAAATTTGGGAACTTGTCAACCGCGATAAATTCCGAATCCATGCAAAATGATGTGTTACATTCTTTTCAATATTTTCCATACTATCATCGTCGTCGTCGTCGTTTTCAGACTCTATTACTAAAAGATGGATTGTAGGCTTATCAGACTTGTTTCGACTCAAATAAATGGGTACAATTTCACTACGCTTTTGTTTTTCCGCACTATCTATACCGTAAACGTTAATTGAGAGTTTGTTAAGTTTCTCAAATTTTGGAATCTGGTCTAAAGACATTGGAAAATGCAAACCTCCGTATTGTAGCACTGAGCTGAAATGCGGATACGAAGTGATTTCGCTGGGATTGTTGTTGGCTGGAAAGAGGGCTGCGGTGACCGACCAGAGAAAGCAATACGCGTCTCCGTTGCGGATGTTGACGACAGCCTTCTTATCTTGAATATCTTTGGGTAGTGGTGTGTATGTGAACACACCGCCTCGCAGTGGCACGTACTTGTTGATATTTACAGTCAAATTGATTATTTCGGTCAGCGACCAACCAGAGTCTCTCTCTTGAAAATCTTCCACCTTGGCCAACACTTTTTGCTTTACGTTCTCTTCGAACCACCCGTGTATGTCAGCTGGCTGGAGGATGATTTGGTTTCTGGTGTTAAAATATTTCATTTCCTCAACATGTTCAGCGTTTTTCGTTACATTGAATTTACAACACAAGACACAGTTTGCCTTTAAACTTCCCACTTTTCGTAGCATTTTCTTCAGTCTTGCAACGACGAGGTGTTTCGCATCTTCCAAAAACCTGTTCAAATCTTTATGCCGCAGATTGATAATGGCTCCCGTTCGAATTCGACTCTCGAAAGCTGTCTCCAAATCTTCCCACCGTACTCGATCGCTTCTTCGTCGGCTTCGTAATCCGTCACCCACTTTTTGAAATTGTTGAAATTTGACTGTCAACGATTTCAGAATTCCAATTGTAGTCAAAATTCTTGTCTTCTCCCCGATCGTTGAGGCGTTGTTGCGTAAGATTTTATTCAAAAGCCTGGTATTTTGGGTTCCGAATCGAATCCATTTTGCAATTTCTGCCGGTGACGATTTTTCAGATAAAATCTTGAACGCCGTTTCCATAATTTGTATTAATTTCAAACACTTTTCGGAATCCATGTTTCTTCTTCTTTCGACCACGCACACACTTGACAAAGATAGAGTTGTGAAGCTTCCTCTAGAATGACCGCTCTACGCTGACCCGGTCTCTTTTATGCTAATTGCGATGTCACCATCCGGTCGTTTAACGTAAAAGAATGTATTCGAAGTACGTGGAAAATATTATTTTTTTCGTCTCAGGCAAACTATTAGCGCGAAATCTAATTGCGATGAGGCCATCCGGTCCATTAGCGTAAAAGAATGTATTCGAAGTACGTGGAAAATATTGTTTTTTTTTTGTGTCTATCTAATCGCGATGTCACCATCCGGTCCATTAACGTAAAAGAATGTATTCGAAGTACGTGGAAAATATTATTTTTTTGTGTCTATCTAATCGCGATGTCACCATCCGGTCCATTAACGTAAAAGAATGTATTCGAAGTACGTGGAAAATATTATTTTTTTTGTGTCTATCTAATCGCGATGTCACCATCCGGTCCATTAACGTAAAAGAATGTATTCGAAGTACGTGGAAAATATTATTTTTTTGTGTCTATCTAATCGCGATGTCACCATCCGGTCCATTAACGTAAAAGAATGTATTCGAAGTACGTGGAAAATATTGTTTTTTTGTGTCTATCTAATCGCGATGTCACCATCCGGTCCATTAACGTAAAAGAATGTATTCGAAGTACGTGGAAAATATTATTTTTCGCCTGAGGCAAACTATTGGTTATATATCAAAAAAAAAAAGGCCGCCGTCAAAATGGCCGCCATCGAAAAAATCATGACCGCCATCAAAAATGGCCGCCGTCAAAATTGCCGCCATCGAAAAAAATCATGACCGCCATCAAAAATGGCCGCCGTCAAAATGGCCATCGTCAAAATTGCCAAAAATGGCCGCCGTCAAAATGGCCATCGCCAAAATTGCCGCCATCGAAAAAATCATGACCGCCATTAAAAATGGCCGCCGTCAAAATGGCCATCGCCAAAATTGCCCGCCCATCGAAAAAATCAAAATGGCCGCCATCAAAAAAAAAATGGCTGCCGTCGATAACAGGCGGACTGGTCGGCTTGGTCGGTAAAGAAGGTGTTTCTATCCAGAACCCCCCTTGTATTGCTACTATTGTGCCTTTAGAATCGAAGTGGTTCTCAAAATCGTTAACGTTAACGAATCATCCATGACTGCGAGTGGTAGACTGACTTTGATGAATCATGCGCCATGTTTATATAGCTCACCACTTAGAAATTTCAGACACGACTGTCCGCATTCAGATGTATCATAATCCTGGTACCTTTCATAATTGTATTTGACACTACCAACACCTAGGTATTTTATAAGGTCTAAGGGTGGTTGAAGGTTGCCGAAACTGTCAAAGTAATGAATATTATTGTCGCATTTCTTGTATGCAACCCAGTGTGTTCCCGGACCATCTTTGTTGTTAAGGTTGATTATAGCTGACTCGTTTTTTCGTGGACCGTTTTCGGGCGTTTCGTTTCGCATGAAAACACCGCGGAAATGCGGAACCTTGAAGATTTTTGCATATTTCAATAAGTCCCAATCAGTCAACGCTCGACGTGGTAGCATCGCATCTTGTTTTTTGAGAGATGGAGACCAAGACCTGTTTTGTACGGTTTCATATGAGGCCCTTTGCCCAACGCGATAGCTTCCATAGTTTTGTTGTGTCGTTTGCTCTCTTCCAGTTCTCATCTAGCAGCACTTGTATCGTCCACAGCTTTTGCCATACCTGCCACACCACCGGCTAACGCGCCTGTAGCACTAATTCCAGCGAAAATAGGAATCAGAAACGGTAGAAAACCGCCGACTTTTGAAGGTACTGGTAGAATGTGAGGTGTTCGCACTTTACATTTACAACCCGCTATTTTAACGGCGTTCTCAGCTCCCTTCAGCGCAGATTCGATAGCTACTTTTGCAGCGTTGCTTGGAACCATAGAACGTTTTGCAGCATTTATAATTTTTCTCAAGGTCGGATTTTTTGACTTTCAAATTCCCATTCCGAGTTTTGATTTTACTTTCATTGTATTAGCTATTGCCCAAGCTGCCCAAGCTGCCTTTTCACCAAAATTTGCGTCCTTTGCGAGAACCTGTTTCCAAGCTTTCTCAGCCAACTCCCTACCAGCCTCGTTTCTAACTTCAAGATTTTCACGATTCTGCGAGTAAGCAATGTCGTGGTCCTTGCAAGCTGCGTCGAGTAGATTGATTCCTGGATCACCCCGTGCGAGTCGCTTTGTTAATTTTGTACCAGGCCCACAGTACTGATAACCAGGTACATGCAATTGGACTGGAAGGCTGTTGATGATTTTATTCACCACACCCTTGCCACGATGTTGCCACCTGCTGCTTCGTTCACCTGTGTACGCGATCATGTTCGTGCGTTGACTGAAGAAAAGTGCTTTAAGACGGGGTATTTATAGCAAATCCGATCAGTCATGTCCGAGATTCGGTTCGAGAAACAACCTACTAAGCTTCCCGTGATGAATTTTGACAAACTTTCGAAGCAAAATGTCAACAGGCACAAACGGCACGGTGAATTACTCCCGAATAGTGTAAGTGCAATATTCTGTGGACCGTCGAATTACGGTAAAACTAATGCGTTGCTCACACTTATAACCCATCCCAACGGACTCAGATTTGAAAATAACTATATCTCATCGAAATCTCTTAACCAACCTAAATACCAATTGTTAAAGCAATTTTCGGACAATGTTGAGAATACGACGTATTTTGCGTTTACCGAGCGTGAGCAAGTGATTTCACCGGAAGAAGCACGGCCCAACTCAATAATCATATTTGACGATGTAGCGTGCGAGAAACAGGACAATATTAGAGCCTACTTTTGCATGGGTAGACATCACGACGTTGACTATTTCTATCTCTGTCAGACATACGCGCGTATTCGCAAACATCTCGTGCGCGACAACGTAAACTTACTCGTGTTATTCAAACAAGACGATATGAACCTGAGACACGTATACAACGACCATGTAAACACCGATATGTCTTACACAGAGTTTGAAAGTGTGTGCTCTGCATGCTGGAACGGCAGGAAGTACGGGTGTCTGGTGATCTAAAAAGAGAGTGAGCTCACCGAAGGACGATACAGGAGGGGATTCGATTCTTTTGTTAGCCTGGAAAAGAAATAAAATCTAACGTTTTCGAGCGAGAGGCGCAGTAGCATTGCAGACTCAGTTGCGTCAACATGCAGAGCTCTGAAATTTCCAAGCAACAAGATATCCTATATCAGATCGCTCGAGCAAGTGCTGCGATCCGTCGAAAACACAGATTGCTCTAGTTGGGCAGAGAATCTACGACTCAGAAATTGAGTGACGTTTTCAAACCAGTAATGACTCTGTTGCAAGAACTGGTGAATGTTATAAAAGATACGAAACCTGTAAAACAAGAGGTGGAATAAATTAGAGAAGAAATGATGCAGATGAAAAATGAAACGAAAAATGAAACTGTCTCGGGAATGGACGACTCCTTTGCTTCAGCAGGAGATAAAACAATCGTAGAAACACCGGTTGAGAAAATCAAGGATGAATATTTTGCACTGATGAGAGATGCGAAGACAAAAGGTAAATTGAACAACGTGTACGGTGTACGCAACCTCTCATACGGACTAATGATTGGTAATTCGTTGATATCTTTTGAGAGCCACTACATTCGTATGGGCGATACGCTTTACCCGAAAACGAAGGGTTTGCTGGAACTTCTGTTCAAAAAGAAGCCTGACGGATCTTTTGTGAGCGCCGGAGATCGGGAAAATTTTAAAAACCTGATCCTCGCAACGAACGCGCATAAAAAGTATTACCTATCCGATGCGGCTGTTCGAAACGATAAAAGTTACAAATTCAAAAACGTCATTGCCGAATTGATGGATTATTCCCCATCACCTCGCCGAAAGGGTAAAGGTCTACTTCCGCAAGCTATGATCACTCGACAAGGTGTTGAAACGGAATACGTTTTCTGGGATGATCTTAACTAGTTAGTGGGGCATCTTCGTTTGCTTCTGGCATCTCAGGCAGCGGGAAATCCGAGTCACAATAACGGAATACTCTCCATTATTGAAGAGCTACGCGAAGCAGGAATCATTTATTAAGCAGCTTCCATCGTTTTTGCATTCATTACCGAGATGAGCGTCGACGTGTTTGGACGGCATCTGGATAAAAACACGGCCGCGAGCGCTCGCGGTCCTCCGGGTGTCGGATTTCAAATAACAGCGGACGGGCATGACGATATACGGAACAAGAGACTGTGTAATGTCGCAGATCCTGCAGAGCCGAACAATGCTGGAACTTTGAAAATCTTGAGACGAAAATTCAACGTGCTGCAAAAACAAATCGACAACCTCGATCAAATGATCAAAGCTTTAGAGCTCACCACGGAAAAAGCCTTGGATACCTTTTACACAGACTTTGAAACAGGCAGAGACCTGTCGATTCGAAACGCTGATAACAATCCTCAATTGGACACCCGACTAAGAGCGTTGGAATATGAACGACGAAAAGCAAGCACTTGTGATGGAACTGCATAAGCCTGCACGCCGGAATTACCCGCGTCGACGTGTAGACGTGCGCAGCATCGACGAGACCTGACGGGCGGATCTTGTTGATATGACGTCATACGCTGGATAACACAAAGGCTACGAGTACATGCTCACAGTCATTGATATCTTTTCAAAGTATGCGTGAGCTGTACCGATAAAGAGCAACTCTGGAGATGATGTTGCGAAGGCAATGGAATCCGTGCTTGTTCAAGGACGGGTGCCGAAAAATTTACACGCCGACAGAGAAACGGAATTTCAGAACTCGAAATTTTAATCGCTTATTACACGTTACGGAATCAAACTTCACTCCACGTACAGTAATTTGAGGGCTTCGATCTGTGAACGTTTCAATCGGACGCTAAAAGGTGAAATGTGGAAACGGTTCAGCATGCAAGGAAGCTATAAGTGGCTAGATATCTTATCTGATCTGGTTTCGGCTTACAACAACGCCAAACACCGAACCATACCAATGAAACCGTCGGATGTCACTGTTGCAAACGACAGGCTGTTATTACGTCAGACGTACGGAGGGCTTCGAGCGATACCTACCATATCGACAAAATTCAAATCCGGCGACAAAGTTCAAATCAGCAAATCCAAAAATGTCTTCGAGAAAGGTCACACTTCCAATTGGACGACTGAAATATTCAAGATAAGTCGAGTGGAAAATACTCATCTTGTGACGTACAAGCGCAAAGACCACCGAGATCAACTTATCGCTGGTGGTTTCTACGAACAAGAGCTCCTCAAGGTTAAACATCCGGATATCTATCTGGTGGAGAAGGTGCTCAACAAGCGTGGAAGAAAAATATACGTTCAATGGTTAGGTTTTGACAATACACACAACGGTTGGATAAACGAATCAGATATGTAACATTTGAATAAATGAATTTATTGTAAAAACGTATGTGCCTCTTTATCTTATAACCGACACATAACAAGTATGCATCTTCATTTTTCAGACAAACGACAGACATATGCATCGTTGTACAATTTTTTATGTTTCGGAGCGTTCTCATTCACCATCCTACATAATAATATTTTATACATCATAGTACAGTTTTAAATTACAAAGCTAAGGTTTAGACTTGTAACCCCACGGAAGCGTGTCGGTTGTGTTCTGAAACACGATCCGCTTGGCGTCATTCCAGCTCAGTGCCACTTTCTGCTGTTCTACGGTGTATACCTCATGCTTTCGACCTAATATCAAATGCTGATTTGTAGACGAATTTTCACGGTTCAAAACACATTCCAATAATCGTTGAAGGTTATTTTTCTTAACGCTGATCCTTTGACACCTTTGGCACGTTTATTGTCTTTTTCATCTTCCAAGACTCGGAATGCGTACAATTGAGCTCTTAATCCTACCAATTCCAGCATTATTTTTCCGTTTTTCTCATCTTTCATCAAGCCGAGAATTTTTTTGTTCGCTAGAGGCATTCCATAAACGTTGTCAAGCGGATAATCAGACGTATCGAATTTATGCAAGTCCTCCTTCATATGTTCCTATATGTCGGGGACGGTAAAATTGTAAATCAAACGGTCGGTATCCGTATACATTAATTTTGGTCCGTTGCCAAATTTCCATTTAATATATTTATAATGAAAATCGTAGATATATGTTTTACCCAGATCCATGATGGAGAAACCTGCATACAACGGTTTATTCAACTTGACTTTCGTCTTACTCATTTCGACGATAATCATTTCTTTGTCGAAAACGGTGCAGCTGTGAAAATAGGGTTTGGCTATAGTTACTCTGGCACCGTATCTTCCATCCCATTTCGTGATCAGCCTGACGTCTCTATACTTCCTAACATTTTTCATTGTTTTGCCAAAAACTGCGTTGCTCATCAATTTGTACAAATTTTTCTCGAATACAATGTGAGATTTTCTGCGCAAATCGGTATTTAAATCTATGTATTTTTTGAGCCACGGGGTTTGTTTGAATTTGAGAACTCTGTAAATTCTGAGTAATTTTAAGCCTAATTGTAACCATTGTTTCAAAACGCTATAGTGAAGAACTTAGTTTTTCTTAGAAAGTAGTGTGGGCGTCAATTTCGGTTGCTTACTATTCGAGATCGGACGTATATGTATAGTGCTTCGGACACAATGCTAAATCCTTATGAATTTCATGCAGTTTCTCAGGATATTCTAAATCCACCTCCAGTATGTAACCAAAATCAGCATCGTTCGAGATGGTAAAAACGTCGCTTTGTCCGAAGTCTGATAACCATTCGAAGGAACTGTATGGCAGAGCAAAGCTCATAGCAGCACCGTACAAATTATTAATGTCGCTGTTGATGATGATTTGTCTAAGATTTTGTACGCCGATTCCATAATATCGATCAATCTCAAACACTTCGCGGATTCCATATTGAGCTTTTTCCTCTTGTATACTTGACAAGTTGTGACTTGATGATCGTTTGCAGTGATAAGCGTCCTTTTCATAGGGCAGCTGTACGTATGTTTGTGTATGCGCGCGCACCTTTTAGCATTCTTAGAGCGATAGTAACCCAACACCGCTGATTCATGGCTCTGAATGTACCGCGGCTATCGGTCTACCTTGCACTCTGGTCTTGACTAAACCCGTTTAAAATTCATCGTTCAGTTCACACAACAGTTACAACCCAAAAAGAATGTCACGTGGTTGATATCAAACTGGCATCCGAGTAAGTGAAAAACAATTCTCGGAACTATCAATTTTGGAATGTCACGTGATTGATAACGTGGGAAAAGAATGTGGGGGTGGTTAATGTTGCACATCAGCAGTCCTACCGTGGGAAAGGAATTTGGAGTGGTTAATGTTACACATCAGCAGTCCTATCGTGGGAAAAAAATGCGGGACGGTAAAAAAGTCCTCGCCCCCGCTGCACCCTCTGCCGTTGGCAGACGAGCACTACATAAAGACTTTGACCTTCGGTCGGTAACATTGTCGGTAAAACAGCATGATTTCGTTCCTCGACCGATAAGAATTGTCGGTGAGGCAGTGCGATTTTTCACCGTCGACCGATACAACTGTCGGTGAGGTTGCACGGTTTTGACCTCAAGTCGATACGGCGAAGTGTAACGTCATCGCGGAAAAGGGTTTGAGTCTGGGGAGAATGTCGGTAAGTTTCGGTAACAGGAATCTGCGTGTAGAACCCCCATTGCTATACTACTCCTTCTCAGACAATTCATGCTACGTAAAAATAAACAGTAACATAATCTCAATCCGCGGCTTTACACACGAGAGATTTACAGCTCTTGTCTCATTTCGCCTACGTTGGCCCCCTGCTCAGTAGACGAAAACATCGCCGCGGGGCGATTTTATCGACCAATGAGATTGAATTATTTGGCGCATGCGCATTGACTGTATAGTCTCTAGATATCGTCCCGGTATAATTAGTCATGTCATTCATAGGTGAACACTAAATTGCCCTGCTGCCATGTCTGAGGCCGGTGAACGCTAAAAAAACAAAACATAGACAATTTTGTTAGGTTTGTGACATGGTAAGTCTACCGTATTCTGATTGTTTCTCGAGACAGTTGAGGGATAGGACTATACAAAAAGGCCCCCCTGATAAGCCGTATCAGTTGCTGCCGAAAAATAAGCGCGACACCCCGCACCCAGATGTTTATCATCATCGACCTCCTCAAAAAACCAAAGCTTATCTGAAATATCATCAATTTTTGTGGAAGAAAAACCACTGCTGCCTTTTCCAAACAATGCACAAAATGGCGGCAGCAGCGTTTGAAAGTCGCTCTCGGCGCAACCGAATTTGGCGTTTCAATTTGGTTTTATCAGCAATCGCCCGGTTCTTTTCGATTTGTATTATTGAAATACACCTGCCACTATCACGAACAATGAATTTCACGTATCGTTGGTTGTTTAAACAATTGAAATCGCATATTTTGTGTGATATTTTACGATTTTTCAGCAGTTTTCATTGTGTTTTTTATACTTTCTTATGTCTTTCGTTACATTTCAAAGTAAATTAGTTTTCAGTGAGTAAGAATTTCTCTTCTGCATGCACGATGTAAGGAGACTGAAGTGTGTAGATGTTGTGTTTACTCTTTTTGAATCCTTTGCTTCCGATGAGAAGCCCGTAAGACGGTAATGCCGTCTAATAAATGAGATGCTGCTGTGCAAATCATTAATCTACGAGAGAATTTTGTTGAAATATGTAAATTTGAAAAACTGGTGAATTTGAAAAATTAACGACGGAGCCAGGAATCGAACCTGGTATCTAGAGTTGCTCTACTGGAGACTTACTCCACTAGACCACCTGGCCGCCCTGACTCTGTTGTCGTTGATTTCTCTCATCACCAGCGAGTTCAAATTTGTTTTCCTGTGCCCGATTCGTATATGAGTAAGAATTTCTTCTCTGCATGCACGATGTAAGGAGACTGTAGTGTGTACATGTTGTGTTTACGCTTTTTTGAATCCCTTGCTTCCGATGAGAAGCCCGTAAGACGGCAATGCCGTCTAATAAATGAGATGCTGGTGTGCAAATCATTAATCTACGAGAGAGGAATCGAACCTGGTTTTATTTTTCAAATTCACCAGTTTTTCAAATTTACATATTTCAACAAAATTCTCTCGTAGATTAATGATTTGCACACCAGCATCTTATTTATTCGACGGCATTGCCGTCTTACGGGCTTCTCATCGGAAGCAAGGGATTCAAAAAAGGGTAAACACAACATGTACACACTACAGTCTCCTTACATCGTGCATGCAGAGAAGAAATTCTTACTCATATATGAATCGGGAACAGGAAAACAAATTTGAACTCGCTGGTGATGAGAGAAATTAACGACAACAGAGTCAGGGCGGCTAGGTGGTCTAGTGGCGTAAGTCTCCGGTTAAGCATCTCTAGATACCAGGTCCGATTCCTGGCTCCGTCGTTAATTTTTCAAATTCACCAGTTTTTCAAATAAATTAGTTTTCTTTGGTGAAAAAATATCAGGTAACATTGTTTTAACGAATAAGATTTTATAAATTATTCCAAAGTCGGGAATTTTTCAGCCGATTATTGGTCATTTATCATTTCTCGTGGCCCGTACGAATCTCTTCCGTTTTATATTTTTAAATAAAGACTACCTGAAATATGAAGATTTCTTGGTTATATATTTTAGCAGAAATCGAGTGTTTAACCCGACATTGTAAAATTCCGGCTGTGTTATTGAAAACGATCGCTTGCTGAATGTTTTCGCGTCTCTAAAGGATATCACGGATATGGAAAACGAAAATATAATCGATATGTTTCAAGAGTTCACGTCACAAATGTACTCAATAAAAAATTGTAAGCGCGTGGATGCTGCGAGATTCGAGGTTCCCCAAAAATTATACTCGGGAAACGAATTGAATGATGTTTTTTTGAAAAAAGTAAGAGGCTTCGACTCACGCCTTATCCCGTCGTCTTACCGATCACTGAAACAAAAAATCTTACTTACGATATACGTCACCAGTATGTGGCTGAAAGCAACGTCTCCGAATTGCGTGACGTTCCGTTTCGAGGAGTACGGTTGGAAGATGCGCTAAAAGCTACAGCTCCTCTGGTTTACGGGTCAACCGACGCCCCTATACGTGGACGATATATGGTACTAGCTATACTAACGATTCTGACGGTGATTTTGACACCCTTACTTTCGATTCGGATGACGAAAAGTAGGGAAACAATAGTTTACTTCAGAAGAAGAATAACAATATTCAATTGCAAGTAATTGTTGAAAACTAGCGAAAGCATAGTTGATAAGGGGAATGAGAAGTAGTTCAGAAGAAGAAAAAGAATTAGTTCATAGGAAGAATAAGAATTTTTAATTAAGAATAGTTGTTATTAGTAGTTTTTTTTCACCTAATCTGGTGAACTTGTACACGTATACAACTTTGAATATTGTGAAACAAAATAAAAATTTAATGTGTGATCAAATTATTTGAAACACCAATCTTTCTTTATTGCCCTCATCCAAATTTCAATATCATTGTTCGTGATAGTGGCAGCTGTAAATCAATACTACAAATCGAAAAGAACCGGGCGATTGCTGATAAAACCGAATTGGAACGCCAAAATCGGTTGCGCGGAGGGCGACTTTCAAATGCTCCTGCCAACATTTTGTCCACTGTTTGGAAAAAGCAGCAGTGGTTTTGCTTCCACAAAAATTGATGATCTTACAGATGGGCTTTGGTTTTTTGAGGAGGTCGATGATAATAAACACAAGGTCAGGTGCTGTCCGGATGTTGGTAAATGTATGACGCCAAAGATCATGGTTCACAGTAATATGGGATTAACAAATTGTTTATTACGAAACAAATTGGGTTACAAAAAGTTCGCATGAAAGATATAAATGCGGAAGGCGGGGAAAAAGACGAAGCTAGTTAGTAGATACGTATGCGCGAAGAGCGTAGTCCCCAAACGCTAAAGAGCAAGTTTTTGTACAGAATTATCTAATGTCTATTTTTGGTCCACCATATTTGATCAACTCTTATGAGTTTCCCATACTGAAATTTATATTTGTAATTAGAGACCCCTAAAACCCCTGAATGAAAATTTTTGGGCAGAATCATGTGATATTGATTTTTGTCCACCATATTGGATCCGCCATTCTGTATTTTATGAAAACTGATCTCAAATTCGTAATCAGGGAACCCCAAACACCTCTGAGAGCGATTTTTTGCGCAGGATCGTGTAATTTTGATTTTTGGTCCGTCATATTGAATCCCCCGCTTTGTATTTTTTCAAAACTGACCCCAGATTCGTAATCAGCGACCCCGAAAACCCTTAGAACAAAGTGTTTGCGCCAAATAACGTTTTTTCAATGATTTCATCCGCTATCTTGAAGCCACCAATTTTAATTTTCAAAAATTCCATAATTTTCGAAATTCAAACACTGAATCAAGGTTATATCCAAAGTTGAACCCAAGAGATAACAATTAGCTCGAGATATCAAGCAAGAAACCATTATTTGATTTTTACGTCAATTTTCACCCTTTTCGAGCCGCTATTTTGAAAATAATTGATAAAAAAAATTCCTAACCAATAGTTTTTTAAAGTACAGATGAAAATTCCATGATTTTTGCAGAAAAGAGTCTGATTTGAGTATTATAAAGATTCGATATAAATAGTTTTTCCAAAAAACTACATCGAAATTTCGCTGTTTTTTTTTTAATTGCAAATTTTCCATAGAAAATCTAATTTTCATGGCTTTTTACCTCGATGTTCTGAAAGAGCACCCTGGAAAATAGTCAGGTACCAATTTTTATTAAAATCCCATTGTCCTAGCGTTGTTAGCAATTGGTCAAACATGACTATATGAAAAGCGTCATTTCGGGCGTTAATGGGTTAATTAAGAAGGCAGAAAAACTTATGCTGCCAGCTATTTGTCGGAACCTGGCCTCGGCAGGAGGTTGTGAAGTTATTTTTGGATAAGTGACACACAGTACAGGAACGACTCTGAAGGCATCTCAAAAAAATATTATTCATCTATTTTCTCTCATTTTTTTCGATAAATAATTTTACAAAAACATTATAAAAATATTTATAAGTATGGAAATACTGATTTAAACAATTGACAAACAGGAATCATTATTGAAATATCAAGTCACGCTAAATCTTCTTCGTCAGAACCCTCACTATCGCTTATCTGGTTTCTGGTCATTTCCTCGGGATCATCTACTTTCTCGGCATCGTCATTTTGGAAGTTAGAGTCTGTCAAATCCGTCAATATGTTAGGAACTGTACACTCCCCGTTTATCAAATCGGAAACATCAATTTTTTATGGTGACGCTTTTTTTTCTATTGTTCAAATTGACCTACGCAAAATGAGTGCTGCTTTTTGTACGACGTCTTTGTCTTAGAGAATTTCAAAATAGATATGTTGAAGTGCAACGCCTGCATAAGGTTTCACTATTCTCCGCTTCTTCATCTCTATAACAGCTATTGCTTTCGGATATTTTTTCAACAATCTCTCTTCCAAATACCGAGTAGAGAATGTCTGTGATTATTTTTTAACAGCATCCATATCCTGAGTGAGATTTTCAACATTCATGTTCCGAAGAAAGTCTAGAAAATACATGTTGTTGTTCCGAATTATATTTTCTTCGATAAATGAACAAACAAATGCTGCATTACCTGTTTCTCGTGTATTGTGCCAATCAGACTTCTCTTTTCTGTGCAGTTACTTGCGATCTGAATCGATTGTTGAATACAACAATGCAAATTACGTAATATAAAATCGGGTGTCCTTGCGATAATCTTCTGTCAATTTCCTGCAATAAACTTTGGTCATTGCACTCTGTAGCCTGGGACTTTATATTTTCAATAGCACTTTCCGTTCTACACCTATATAAATTTTGCCAACGACCTTTTGACTTTTTGCGTTCGGTGTTGCAGAAAATACATGTTTTTTTATGATCCATTTCCACATCCTCAGCCGGATCGTCGTCAAGGTCTTCTGATGCGGCAATTGAGTCATCACACACTGATTCCCCGGATTCTTCTACCGTAGGCTTGGAGACTACTTTTGTTTCAATGTTTTCACTGAAATACAATTCTCACGTCAATAAAACTGATAAATATGGAAGATAATGTTTCATATTATCTATTGAAATCACAAGATCGTAAATCAACGCCTTAAAACTTGTACTCAAATAACTGAGAGAATAATAAATTGAGTAGTTATTCATGCTTACTTTGAAACCGCAGATGTCGAAGGCTCTGATAACGGTTGCTGTTCACTTCCAGAGGTACCAGATTAGATACCAGATTGTTTATATTTGGCTTTCAATGCACTGAAATTGCTCAAACACTTTGAATGGTAACCATCAATGTCACTTAAAGTCGGTGGCAATTGTACATTGCTCCATTGCAATTTATATGCTTTACGAATTCTCAAAATTTCAGCACATTTATTAAAATGTTCTTGTGTGAAAGAAAGTATTTTATCACTTTTTTTTTTTTAACGCACATTGGCTTAAGTGTAGCCATCGCAGAAACTGATTTAGCCGTCCGTACTCTAGCAGAGCAAGAAGCGAACTGAATAAAGAACAATACGCATCCTGCCATCCTGGCCTAGCGATGCAAGATGGCTCTCTTCTCGCCTACTCTCTCCCTACGGCGTTCCTAGGGAGTGAGCGAGCGAGAAGAGAGCCGTCCTGGCCTCGTACTTTTCTTTCTATATATATTGCCGAGGCCAGGTTCCGACAAATAGCTGGCAGCATAAGTTTTTCTGCCTTTTTAATTAATAAACTACCGTTAAAAAAAATTCAGCTTTTATCATTTCAGCCAATTTTTTTTTTTTCTTACATCATTAGGTCCATGACAGGAGTACATCGTTCAACGATACAGGTGGCAGGAGGTGATTTTTTTCCTAACTGATATGTCATTGAACGATAGGTGAAGTTTCAGCTTTTATCATGTTTGTCGTTTACTCGTTTTTTTAATAACATTGATAAGCTGCTGGTAAGCGTTGTCCCGCTGGTGCGCCGCGCGCAGGCAGGAGTTGATTTTATGTCAAGAAGGCGTTAATATGACACGAAAGTAATGAAATTATTCTTTATCAAATGTGTCACAAAAAATGTAGCTGGCTCCTGAACTATTGGCTCTCAGCTAGCGAGGTTAGGCCCAGACACTCTAAAGTTACTGTAAAGGACAATAGCTGTAAAAAGACAGAAATGTAGAAAACGAAATATTGTGAGAAATTCTTCGCCGGCTTTCTGGTGGCGGATGTCCACCACACAGGGCCATTTTGTGTTCACCTACGAATGACATGAGGAATTATACCGGGACAATCTGTAGAAACTATACAGTCAATGCGCATGCGCCAAGTAATTCAAACTCATTGGTCGGTGAAATCGCCTCGTGACGATGTTTTCGTCTGCTGAGCAGGGGGCTAACGTACACAAAATGAGACAAGAGCTGTAAATCTCTCGTGCGTGAAACCGCGGATTAAGGTTATGTTGCTGTTTATGTTTACGTAGCGTGAATTGTACCATTTAATTCGGTATCTCATTTTTAAGCATACTTTTACTCTCTTTGGCACTCAATTCAGTTAAATAATCTTTCAAGTCCTCAATTAGATTGTGGGGTTGAATTTTGCTAAGCAAACTGAACCAATCCAAATTTATAAATGTTAAATAACTTCGGTTAAAAATGTCCTCAAAATTAATCTTAGTTGACGGTGTCATTTGGCTAGCTAGTTGCAGTTATCACACGTGCTTCGGTCTCGTGGAACCCCAGTAAAGTGTAAAGAATGCATTCACTTACTATTAAACGTTGCCTTGCAAATAATCACTTGGTCTGCTATCGGATTTACTCACTCGCTAACTTTTTCATTACGAATCTGGATTAGAGAGTTATCCTGGAATTTATCGATAGCTTCAAACCAAATTCAATTTTACACTCTTTACGGGGTCTTACGCTAGGACTGAAAGCTTGTGAATCTGCATTTACCCCAATTATTTCTGCATTTCATGCTAGCATTGTCTAGAACAAAAAAAAGCTCATCCTGAGATTGGAAATGGAACCTGAAACGCAGAAGTTATTTAGTAGCCCGAATGGAAAACCAAGAACTTTCTAATGCTTTCTGCAACACATGGACTCTTTCCAAATATCCTTGTTACAAAGTGATTCATTCATTTTGATGGAACAAGGGACACAATCTTGAATTCGATATGCCAATATCCTCGTATTAATGTTCTGACATTACTCTAAAACATGATTGTCCTTGCAGCTGATTGTGACGTTAAGACGCATTTTGAGAAAGTAGATTTTCAACTTGTGTCACAGGATATCATGTACGTTCCTGAGTTCTATGCTTCTGATTACATGTTCTTTGTTTTGAACCGCACTAACATGAAATACAGAAATCATTTTAATAAATCTCATGTCATTGAAAATTTCAATTTGAGTATTACGTCCCCTTCATTTATTTAATGGAACATCATTAAAAATTTGCGAAATGAACTCTGATAATCATTGGAAAATTTTCAATAGTAGTAGCAATAATTTATTGATCGGAAAAAATACATTGACTATCGACTATTGGTAAATTTTGTTGAACTATTTTCGAGAAAAAAAAGATTCACAGTTCTATTACAGATAGATAGATGTCTAAATTTCTTGAACGCTCGGTTCAATGTCTCATTTTCAAAAGTGATAAAATACAATATTAACGCCTGAAATCACAAGAGAGTGAGCAAGTTACTTAGTTGCTTGAAAGTGGCGACGATCTTTGTACGAGTGATAAATTAAATAGGCAGATAACAGTGAATATTAGAGATGTCACTATTTTGGCCGTATCACCTGTTGATAGAACAAAATTTCATTGTTATTTCTAATGTTCGAAATAATAAAAGTGATCAAATAAAGTATCCCTACCTACCTGCTGCGTTTCTTCCAAGCACCCAACATTTAAACAGATTTCTCATTTCAGTCGAATAAAGCCAATTTTCCAAGAGCATTAGCATTAAGTTTCGACCGTTCTTTGAAGAATCAACTTTCCAACTCAATAAGAAATGCATTCCGAGTCACTACCATGACTGTTTGAGATTCTAACCTCAAAAATTCGTATGACCTACATCGCCGCCAGAAACAGAGTTTGTTAGCTGAAACTCGGAGTGGCCAGCCTGCCCGAGTAGCCGATAAAACTCGCGCAGGCGTATTGACTATATAGTTTCTAGAGATTGTCCCGGTATACAATGTATGAACTCTGGGAGACCCATCATGACAGGTTTAATGTCGTGGGCTCGAGGTAATTCCCGAGGTCTAGCGAAATAACGATTTCGAGGCGTGTTGATCACGCCAGGTGACCAACAGAATTTCGCGATATCTTTTGTAAGATCCAGTTTTTCCGCTGACATCGCCGGCCGCCGAATTATTGTCTACAGAGTAAGTTCTCGGTCATTTCTCCGAGTTACCGAGGTACAGGAGAAATCCACGTCACATATATATAAGGTGTAAAATGAAGACGCATACTTAATATACATATGGATTGCAAAATAGACATATTTATTTGAAAAAATTATATTCATTCAATTGTAGAAAATTGTAAAATCTCTATTGAAATGAAACTACATCTCGGGTACTATATCACATCAACAGTATTGAAGTTTATTACGATCGAGAGGCACTCTTCTTTCTAATTCTAAATTGACAAGGCACACACGTATTTAAGCTTGGTAACCGCGTTAATTGTCAGTGCTCGAAGTGAACTCCTCGAGGCGTCGTCACATCATGCCGCACTAACGTTGCTATCTCCACGCTGGCTTAGATCCGTCAACCGTCAATCCCTGTGTTTATATTTTCGGTATCCCCGCCTCACCGCCGAGGCACATACTCCTAAAGGTTGACTACACAATTTATAATATTACATATCAGGTTCATTCATCCAACTGTTGTGTGTACTGCCAGAACCTAACCATTTGATGCACACAAAACTTCCACGCTTCTTGAGGACCTTCTCCACGACATAGATGTCCGGATATTCAACCTTGAGGAGTTCCCGTTCGTAGAAACCGTCAACGAAATGTAAACGATAAGCTTACCAATTAACCGCATCCATGTGTTTTTCGGATTCTTCTTCATTATCATCTAAATCAATTTCTTCCATATTTTCAAATATTTTGGCGTGATAACGTTATGTCTTATAAATTCATACGCAGGCACAAAACACACACGTACAAACATACGCACACATTCAACTCTCAGACCAGAGGTAGTGAACTATACAGTGAGACTACGAAGCACCGCACAAAGAGGAGACCCCGAGTATAGGATACGCTGTGTAATGTATTCGTTTGCTCGTTCAATATATATGTTTATCTCTTTCTATAACGCCTCAAGTTTTCGTGTTACACTTGATCTTACTCCTCATATAATTTCCATACCGGGCCCTATAACTTAAATCGTTTCTTAAGGAGTAAACTCCAAAAATTACGTTTTTTTCGGAAAAATCTATGAAGAATCTATCAAAGGAACTAACTTGAAATTTAGTGAAACTGGGTTTTTGGGGTCGCTGATTACGAGTCCAAACTTCAATTTTCAAAATTCCACATGTTGGTTTCAAGATGCAGCGAAAAATTTAGGAAATTGTGGAATTTTGCTGAAAATGACACATTGTGGTTTTTTCGGGTCGCTGATTACGAATCCGAACTCAGATGTTCAAAATTCTAAATGGTGGACTCAAGATGGCGGACACCAAAATTTAAATCTTCGAGAATAGCCATAAAAGTTTTCTCAGGAGTTTTCGGGGTCACTGATCAAGAAAAGAATGTCAGATTCACTTAATTCAAAATGGTCGACCGAATATGGCCGATACCAACAAGTGATTCTTCGAAAATATCCATGAGATTTCGAAAATTCACTCTCTCTTGTCACAACTAAGAGCTAACGACGAGGACGTAAAGAGTTCTAGCTCCATTTTTTTTACTTTGGTTATTGAAGAAAAAATTTTTTATTACATTTTTCTGTCTGGCAAAAGGCACAGTGGTACATTGCAGGTCATATATTTCCATTTAGTCCTCTTCTCTTGTCTTCTTCGAAAATCCATAAGTGCACATTTTTCATTGATATGTAATCAGTGACCCCGAAAACTCCCGAGTGAAAACTTTTATGGATATTCTCGAAGATCTAAATTTTGGTGTTCGCCATTTTGAATTTTGAAAATCTGAGTTCGGGCTCGTAATCAGCGACCCAAAAAACCCCCTAAGTGTCATTTTTAGCAAAATTCCACAAGTTCCTAAATTTTTCGCCACCATCTTCAATACGCAATTTTGAATTTTGTAAAACTGAGTTTAGATTTGAAATCAGCGACCCGAAAAACCCCCTACGTGTCATTTTCAGCAAAATTCCACAATTTTCCAAACTTTTCGCCACCATCTTAAATCCGCCATCTTGAATTTCGCAAATTTAATAGAGGATTCGTGATCAATGACCCTAAAAACCCCGTAATGAGAAATTTCACGAGTTGAAGACATACTTCATTCTTTCTGCAGGTGAGTCTTCCCGCGTTTTAGGATTCTATGCTTACAACGAATTGCATTACTTGCTTGAGCGATATGAGGCAAGACTTTTTTTTCTTACAAATTCCCTGCATGTTGACGTAACTAGCTATGCAACGATACTGATTCGTACGCTTCGATAATCGTGTATTTTATTCCTATGTTATGTTCATGAAATTGTCAAATCCCTTCCTGTATCGACCATCATCGAGCTCTCTGCCCTTATCGATCACAATGAACCCATATTTATTACCGTTCCAGCATATCATACTCAAGTCTTTAAACTATGTGGACGACATATTTGTGCTGATTTAGTTGTTGTACGCGTGTCTCAAGTTCATTTTGTCTTGTTCAAAGAGGACTAGCAAGTGGGTATTGTCGCGCACGAGATGCTTGGGGATTCGAACATAGGTCTGACAAAGATAGAAAGTATACGTCATGATGTCTACCCATATAGAAGTATGCGCGTATGTCGTCCTGCTTCTCGCACGTTACATCATCGCATATCATAATTGAGTTAGGTTACGTCTCTTTCGGTACAATAATGTGCTTGTGCTTATTAAAGAAGAAGCACTCAACACCGTCGACACTTTTGAGCACCTGGCTTAGAAACCTGTATTTCGGTTAATTGAGAGATTTTGAGTAAACGTACAGGTTTTCAAATCTCAAGCCATTTGGATACATTATACGCGCAAATAATGCATTGATTTCACCACAGTTAGACGGCCAACAGAATACCGCAGGTACACTACTCGGTAATAGTTCACCATGACGGTTTTTGGCTTTGTACTTTGTTGCGTAAATTTGTCAATGTTCATCAGATACAGCATGGTCAATTGTGTTTCGAACCACATCTCGAACGTGAGTGGTTGAACTTTTTATACATGTGTCGTTTATGAATAATTTCCATCAGTTGAAGAGCAGACATGATCGTGTACATTTGCGATCGTCAGTGACCCTCGTAAAATTGAGCACGTGGGAACGGTTAATAGCATTATCAATAAATTTTTGATCCAGTTGCATGTTCCCGGATACCAATACTGCGGACCTAGTACAAAATTGGCTCAGACTCGCGAGAGGGAATTCTGGTATCAATCCTCTCAACGCAGCGTGCAAGGAATACGATATAGCTGATTCAAAAAATCGCGTGAATCTTGAAGCTCGAAGCGCTGCAGATAAAATAGTAGTGAACCGCTTGGGCTGTAGCTAATACAATCAAGGTAATAACGAAGGTAGATATGGGGTGTCGAAAACTGAAAAATGTTTTCTCGGAGAAAATCATACGCACAGCAAAAAAGTCATTGATTCTGAACCACAAACCGGAAACAAGCATTCAGTCTGCATTGAATTTTTTTCATAGCTACTTTTGCCGGTCTCAGTACTGCGGGTGCGTTAGCAGGGGGTGCTGCGGGTATAACGAAGGCTGTAAACGATGCAAGCACGGCGAAACGCGAATTAGAGGAAAGCAAACGGCATAACAAGACAATGGAATCGATTGCATCAGGTAAGAGTTCCCATCTCAAGCCATACAAGTACGGTTTTGGTCTTCGTCTTTCAAAAACTAAATCTGACGCTACCACGCAGAGCTCTAAGGAACTGGAAGTTGCTAAAGTTTGCGAATATCACGAAAATTCCGCATTTCCGGAATATTTTTATGCGCAATGAAATGCCCAAAAACGGACCGCGTAAAAGCGAGGCAGCTGTCGGTAATCTTAATGATAAAGATGGTCCAGCGACACACTGGATTGCATACAAGAAACGTGGCAACGATTTCGTTTATTTAGACAGTTTCGGTCAGCTTCGACCTCCGTTAGACCTCGTGAAATATCTCGGTGTTTGTAGCGTCACCTAAAACGATGAAAGATATCATAATTACGATACTTTCGATTGCGGCCACTTGTGTCTGAAATTTCTAAGCGGTGAGCCATAAAACCGTGACACGTGATTTAATAAAGCCAATCTGACACTTGCAGTCATCGATGATTCGTTCTCGTTGAAGATATCGAGTACGTCTCCAATTCTCAAGGCGCAATATTTTCCACCTATCGAACTTCCAAGCAACGAAAATTTCAACCTTGGTCTCGTTGAATTGTTAACCTTTGACTCCATCCCCAAGATCGTCGTGGGCCACAACAAAATGAATATATCTAACAAAGTAGTCATCATATCTACTGGCCGTGACAAAATTAAGGATATTGAAAAATATGTTCAGAATGAGTTAAAAAAATACCGACATTGAAATCACTATCAAGCCGAATAATGATACGTTATGCAGTGAAATCAAACGTCACCGCGTCATACATTTTGAACCCAACAATTCCATCGGTCGGCTTCTCAGGTTTACACTCCGTGTATTGGCAGCCAACCAAACTCCCCAATCGGATATGCCTGCAGCTGTTCCCAAGGTCAACGCATTTTGAGTCGAATGTAGGATTGCAACGGGTGCCTATATCAATGAGCGCCAAATGCACACTATTCATAAATTTTTCCCTATTCGTTCCGCGAGGATATAAGATTGTCGAAGTGCCGTCGCATGTGTTTTATATTCCGATTACCATCAAGACCATAGATCACATACAGCTTCGGTTAATCGATCAAGACGGAGACCTGGTTAATTTTCGTGGAGAAGTTATAACTGTGAGAGTGCACGTCAAATCGTAATAAAAGATAGGTATTGTATACAACAGATTACCCAGGAAGAGTTATATTAGTAAGTTAGCTTGTCCGAATGTCCCGATCAAGTCAGTCATCGATCGATTTCCGAACCGCTAACACGTCGAAACGTGGAGTTCCTTATAACTCTGGGTCTCAAGCTGATACCTTTTGGAGAAGAAATTTCCGACAAATAAAACTGCGATCCTGCTGTTTCGTTGCCTGCTACGTACCATGAAGGAAGAAATTTTCAGCGTTCAAACGCCTGTCGTCTTCGACGAATCAATCGCACACCAAGAAATACATGCTCACAAACTGTACGCATCGTCAACTTTCAGCAACAGCCATGAGATTCGAATCACCGCTCAGCATCAGGATCTATGCACACTACCAATCAAAAGTTCGCTGCATATTTCTGGAAAATTGGTCAAATCGAAAGGCACTGCAGCAGCGATCACAACCCTAGTCAATAACAGCATCTGGCATTTGTTCGAAGATCTACGGTTCGAATTAAACGTTGTAGAGATTGATAAATGCAAAAACGTTGGTCTGACTAGTCTGCTGAAGGGTTTCGCTTCGCTCCACCCTAGACAGAGTTGGCTTATGGAAAATGCTGGACGGCTTGACGTTCAAGAAACAAAAAAATCAATTCATGCCGATAGTAACTTTGATGTAGTTCTTTCTCTGAACATGATATTGGGCTTCGCTGAAGAATATCCCAAGATCATTGTTAACGCGAGGCATGAGCTGATTCTAACAGAATCAAAAAGTGATGTGAATGCCATCGTTCAAAATCAAGACGAAGACTTTAAAATCGTGATTGATCAAGTGGAATGGTTCGAACCGTATGTGAAGCTCTCGGATCAACGAAAAATCCGGCCGCTGAATTTTACACAGAAAGATACGCTCATTTCCATGAGCTTCCACAGTCGGAAGCTGTACGAACATCCTTTGCTATCGTCTACCACAAAACACGCGTGGACTATGAACACGTCCATCCACCTGGACATCAGTCACAACCGTTGCGTGTTGCTGTAAGAGATGTACGCAAACCTTCAACCTACGTATTACAGCAAAGAACCTGAGTCCTTGTTAACGAAGAATGAATTTCTGCAGTACAAACCTTTGATTTTCATCAACTGTTCAAAACTAAACAAGGCTCTAAAATCTGGACCGGTCTTTATTTGTATCGAATTTGAAGCTAAAAATAACTCTCTTGCCGATACATCCGCCTATTGCTCAATCGTACACGATCGCTTAATTGAATATAATCCACTGAGTGAGAAAATTGCTATAAAAAACTATCTTGAAAGTGCAGACATTCGATTCAGTATATTTTACGATGGAGTTCATACTTGACGTGCAAGAATTCAAGAGACCGGATCCTCGTTTCACACCAAAAGAGTGAGCAGTTGCATCACTAAACGAAGAATATTGCTCTTCCGTCAATATTGCTCTTCCAACCACTATACGAATGGGATTGTCTACTCGCTTCATACAAAATCAACAATTTGTGGCTGTCACGGAATTATTAAGGACTATCCTGGAAAGGTGGTGATTTACCTTTTGAAAAGCTTCAGTTCGTCATGAGATGCTTGTCACTGTGTGATGCTTCACCAGTCAACAGTTAGTTACGTAAAAGGATTGGAGAAGAAAATTTGGCTGCAGAAAATTCTGTGTGAAAAAGTTACAGTTGTGGATTTGATTGATTTGGATTGTCCATTCTTGCTGAAATTGAGCAAGATGTCTGATATTACTGTGAAATGTAAGCATTATGCCTTATTACACCCACACTGCGCAACTCAAAACGTATTGTTACTTCGAAATTTTCTGCTGAAACACAAACCCGATTGGTGTCTACTCAAAGGTTCTTCATTCTCATTGCTTAGCATGGTTACGATACCGTAGAATAAAAACATGTAATCATTCTTATATCAACGTTATGAATTTTGAGTGAAACTGTAATCTTAATTTGTTTCAATAAAAATCTCTTTCATCGATGTCAACCAATGAGTCAGAACCTCTTTCCCGCTAGTTAAGACGGATATTATACGTTGTGCCGAATCCTGTTGCACACAGGCCTCGCAACGTCAAGTCGGAACTCTTCGGGCCATTAGGTGAACTAATTCAGGGTTATTTCAGGTCTTTCTTACACAGCTGCAAAACCTTACAGAATTCAACGTCACACCGAAACCCGTTGGTACAGGCCTCTCGACGTCAAATCGAAACTCGTCGGACAAATTGTTTTTCAGCCTGAAATTCGTTCAAAGTCAAAGCAGGTCCTGCTCACGGCTCCAGAACCTTCCAGAATTCAATGTTGCACCGAAATCCGTTGACCACAGGCCTCTCGACGTCAGGTTGAAAGTGGTCTGACGAATTGTTTATCAGCCTAAGATTTCGAGAATTCGTTGTACCTCTACTGGAAACCACTTGATAGCCGGAAAATCTTCCCAAAGCTGAATCACGATGAAGGAACCTTGGGAACCTTCTGGAAGCTCAACTTAACACGTGCAAGGATTTGAGGTTGAACGTCTAAGGGTTCGCGATTGCGCCCGGTGTTGCAGTTTCTCGATCTCACTCGATGAGCATATCAAGGTACAGCGCAATTTATCCGATAAGGGTAAGAACTATGGCTATAAAAACGTAATTTAGAGGACTTTTTTCACCCACAAAAAGCGCCTTTCATCCCACGAGGACTAATGGTCATTTTGAAGATTTTTCACTGAAGATCAATAATCAGAGGAGCGAAATATCGGTAACGTAGAGCGCAATGAGAGTGGGAGACGGTAAGGAAGAGCGCGGTTTTTATTACGAGACTGGGGATAACCTTCAAGGATTTTATTCTAGGTGAGCTTTGCCGGTAAGGTTGGGATTTGTATCCCAAAATCCCCTTGCTATACTCTTGGAAAGCTTCATATGTAGTTATTAACATATTAATAATATTTGTGTAATTTTGGAAAAAAATCTGAGGATTTCAGGTGGTTTTAAAAGAGGTCAAAATGATTTCAGAGGATCAAGTAAGATTTTTGAAAATTTTGAACGCATTTCAACACACATATGGTATACTTTCGGAGTTTCAAAATAATATAAAAGATACACAGTATCAAAAATTTATATCATTTCATGAGATTTTTATTCATAATAGTTCAGAATTACAGGACAAAAGTACTTATTTGTTTAAATCACTAGAGTTGAAGAGTTATGATTATTTTCCGCAAGCTTTTGAGGACTAAAGGTTCATATTTTTGAATTTTCTGAAATTCCTACACGTCCGGAAAGAACCGATGCGAAACAAAATGTCATGCGGTAAAAAATGCTCATTATCCGCTTTGAGCTTCGTTTATTTTTCCTAGTCCCATGCTGTTTTTTGTGAAATATGGAAGTGGATAAAAAATCTGTTTGAATAATTTGAAAAGTATTACATAAAATTGTTTCTTCGTTTCATGACTATTCTTCATTTTCATTAATTTTTCTCAATTTGTAATTTTGGTTTGTATATTGTAGATACATTCCCTTTGTCACAAATGAACTAACGACTATTACATTTATATGAATTGGAATTGAGGTAATAAAAGGGTTTAGTACAGAATTTGAAAATTATTGTGAAAGCATACTACGGAAAAACTGACGGCAAAATCTTACATACCTACTTCCAAATTTCGACGACTCACAAGCTGTGCAATCATACAGCAGTTCTCAATTTTCCAAATGTTTGAATTGGAATCATTTTGAAGACCGCAATGATGTATAATATTCTGAAAAGATTCGACGCACACATTTAGGCCCCTGGCATACCTGCTTCTCATTTGAAATTCATCACATATACATATAGGTAGGATAGCAGTAGTGTGTATACGAGAGTTCTGGACCACACAATGGCGGCACTCCCCCCCTTAAATCCGCAACGTTACCCCCCCCCCCCCCCCCCCCCGTTGATCATCTTCGCGGTTTGCCGCAAGACGGCTATTTTCATAGAATTTGACACACACACGCACACACGCACGTACGCACGCGAGCACGCACGCACGCACACACACACACACACACACACACACACACACACACACAAAATAATTCCTGTCGAGACTTGTTTTCCGCTGAACGTCATAAACGTAGGTATTCGGGGCAAGGGGTCTGGGCCCCGATTTTTCATACGTGCACCGCCCACTACCTGCTTGTCGTTGACGGATTTCCATTACATGCTTGGGAAACTATACATTGGTACTCCACTCACAGGATTTGCGCAGATTTTTATACTCAGGTGGGCATCCATCGTAGGCGGCGCTGGGTTCGCGGAGAGAGGCAGGGGGAGACGGTGGAAACCTAATTCCTGTCGGGACTTGTTTGGCGCCGGAAAGCCGCGCATAAATCGGATAGGATAAAAACCTGTTAAATCTATTGAAAAAATTCCAGGAAATGACCCCTGAAGGAATGTTCAAAATGGCGTTTTGAATGGTTTGACCAATTTTTTTATTTGACATCAATTACATTTAGTATTCTTATAAAAGATATACAAGGCCGGTTCTGCGTAGAAACACCTTCTTTACCGACCAAGCCAACCAATCCGTCTATACATGCATCCCACACGCAAACCCTTGAAAGTTACCCCCCACTCCTGTAAGATAAAACGTGCTCTGCCGACCGTTCGTCGGTAAGAGAATCTCCCAAATGACCGTGATTGTCGGTGAAAAATTCCCCAAATGACCATGATTGTCGGTGAAAAATCCTCCAAACGACCATGATCGTCGGTAAAAAATGCCTAAAATTGCCGTGGTGTTACCTCTTGTGGGATAAGTTGTGCTTTTTGTCGGTAAAGAAAATCATGCTCATCGAGCGGAATTGATAACTGCGTTACCGAGCGCACTCCGTGAATCCTCAGGCGTTCGAGCGGACCCCGTGGATCCTCGAACGTTCGACCGGGAATCCTGGCGTGTGTCAGGTTTTGAGAGCTTCCAGAAGGTTCGAGAAGATTCTCACGGCCTTGAACGAATCTAGACTGACAAACAATTCGTCCGACATGTTTCGAATCGACGGTGAGCGGCATGCGGTCAAAAGATTTCGGTGCGACGTTGAATTCTGGAGGGTTCTAACGTACAATCGAAGACACATCATTTCGGTAGCTTCTAGAAGTTTTTCAAGGATTCTGTGTGCCTGGTGGGATGAAAACGGTTATAAAAGGTTGAAAATCAGGTCCGAAAGACAGTCTTGCACCTTCAGCTCTCATGAAGAGAACTCCAAATAAAGCAGAACTAAATCTTCTTCTTGCAAATGAGAAGTGCTTTGGAACAACAACGTGAATTGAAGAAACGACTAGAACTGCTTATCAAGAATATTGGAGAAGTAAAACATCTGCTGAAAATCAGATCTGACCTCAATCAACTCACAAGAGATTTTGAGCACATACAACTCGACAGTAACGATCATGGACTCTTCAAAATTGAACGGAGTCGCTCGCCTGGAGACACTTCTGCCCTTGAAAAAGCTTTCGGACCTCGAAGTACACTTCGAAGACCGAGTCAGTGGCGTTCGTCGGGTTAAAACGAAATTTGGTGATAAAATCGTTCTGGACTTGGAGGACTCTTTCTCGATTTTTCTACCGAACCGACTGACCAAGGCCCTCCAAGGAGATGAAGATTTCTTCCAGAAGGTGACGACAGCCAGTAAGGAGATACGGTTGCATCTACGCTATCTTGGCGGACCGTACGGTCAACTTGAATTCGTATACGTATAATCTGAGTATCACATTCAAATACCCAGTGTCCTGTGGATGTCTTACGTTCGGTAACAAGAGAAAAAAAAGATTGAAATTATGAATATTTTTTCATTTATCGCCTAACCATCTTGTATACCTTCAATCTTACGTACGTTTTGTACCTTTTAATTGCATCTAGAAATAAGTCTTGAAATCTAAGAAAATGCTACTTCGAACACCACTAAGCAACGATGGAGGGTTTCGAGCTGCGTTTGCGTCTTGTCACTGTAATGTGAACTCTACGATGAATTTTGGATGGGTTCAGACAAGACCATAGTGCAAGGTCGACCGATAGCTGCGGTAGTATACATTCAGAGCCGAGGATCTGCGGTGTTGGGTTACTATCGCTCTAGGAATGCAAAACATAACTCGGTTTGGGTACAGCTCGGTCAAAGATAGAGAGCAAGGTTGAATCTTACATAAGCTTTGCATTAAAAAAAATTCTCTCTCAAGAGCTAAGGTGAAGGTGAAGGTGTAAAATTATTTCATGACTATTCTTTAAAAACAGTCTTACTGAGTACAATTTTTAGGATACAGTTGGCAATTACTTCGCAACGATAGTACAATAATTCTATTCAACAGTATCATAACCAGGATGATATATTCGCCAGTAATGCGGGACCGTTCTTGTAGACGCTTCTGCGCAGTAACACAAATCGTACACCCTTGCCATCCGAACAGTATGATGATTTCGTAGCCAATTTTGAAGTATCAAAACGTTTTGTGCTGCACAGATTGCTTTGGGTATTGTATGAGCGTCGCATCTTAAAGACACAGCTGAAGTTTTTTGCAAGCTTTGAAGCGACGGACACAGTCCAGCATATCGATGATTTAAACTTTCGGGACAATTTTGAGCAACCAATCTCGTTTTTCTTCTCCTTTTACGTACACGATTTCAGCTTTGCACAGCCTGTCTTCAATGGTCCATTTAACTTCCTCAAACGGTATGGTTCCACAGCTCCAAGGTAAACCGTAAAAATCGCGTTCTAACCAAGAATTTTGGTTTTTGTATTTGACGTCCAGACAATCCCATTCGTAAGGTGGCTTGAAAAAAAACATTGATGGAGATGCTTCCGAGTAGATTGAAATTATAGCCAATTCTTTCAATGTGAAGGTATTGTTGAAAGGTCCACGAAAGCCTTGTATGTCAACGATAAGCTCCAACTTTGAACTGTGCGAGATGGTGGGAACGGCTCAGCTTTTATACCAACTTTTTCACTCCACCACTGAGTGTAGTGTTTTCGACAATACGATCGGGAAAAATCAAGCAATACGTCGATGTTTCAGCGGGAAAGTTGGCTTTAGCTTCACATTCAAGACGGATGTCGACAGGTCCGTACTTCAAGGATTCGTTTTGTTTTGGACAGTCGATAACAAATAAGGGACCGTCTCGGAGAAATTCACTCTTCGTCAACAGAGGCTCGGGTTTTTTTCCGTAATAGGTGTCTTGAAAGAGAAACATTTACCAGCCAAAGAACAGTTTTAATCAAAATTGAATGACCGGAATATATCAGACGACGATTACGCACACGCGTGCGACGTATGGCGAACTTTTAACGTCCAAACTTTGGGAGATCATTCGGATTTGTATTTACAGACGTACGTGTTTTTACTGGCTGACGTTTTTTAAAATTTTCTACAGAATTGTTGGACAACGTACAAACTGGACCCATTACATTACTACACAGCGCCCGGTCTGTCATTTGATGCAATGTTAAAATGTACAGGCATCGAACTCGAGCTTCTCACCGACATAGGCATGGTTATGTTTATCGAAAAGGGTATTCGAGGTGATGTGTCACAGTGTTCGAACAGATACGCAAAGGCCAACAATAGATATATGGGAGAGGAATTCGATTCTGAGGTCGAAGAATCTTATCTCATGTACTTTGAGGTTAATAATTTGCACGGTGCTGCTATGAGCTTTGCTCTGCCGTACAGTTCCTTCGAATGGGTATCAGACTTCAGACAATGCGACGTTCTTACTATCTCGGACGATGCGGAGTTTGGTCACATGCTGGAGGTAGATTTGGAATATCTTGCGGAACTGCATGAAAATCATAAAGATTTACCATTGTGTCCGAAGCACTATGTACCTCCAATTTCGAACATTAAACAGCCAAAATTAACGCCCACGTTATTTTCTGAGAAAAACTACGTTGTTTACTACAGCGTTTTGAAACAATGCTAACAATTAGGCTTGAAATTACTCAAAATTCACAGAGTTCTCAAATTCAGGCAAACCCCGTGGCTCAAAAAATTTATAGATGCGAATACCGATTTGCGGAAGAAATCCTACAACGAATTCGAAAAAAAATTTCACAAACTGATGAACAACGCAGTTTTTGGCGAAACAATGGAAAACTTGCGAAAGTACAGAGATGTTCGATTGATCACCGAATGGGATGGACGGTACGGTGCTAGAGCTACCATAGCCAAGCCTAATTCTGACAGCTGCACCGTTTTTGACAAGGAGATGATTATCGTCGAAATGAGTAAGACGAAAGTCAAGTTAAGTAAACCATTGTATGCAGGTTTCTCCATCCTGGATCTGTCTAAAACATATGTCTATGATTTTCATCATAATTGTATTGAGCAGAAATTTGGCAACCGAGCAAAATTAATGTATACAGATAGCGACGGTTAGATTTACAATTTTACCGTCCGCGACATATACGAACATATGAAGGCGGACTTACACAAATTCGACACGTCTGATTATCCGCTTGACAACGTTTCTGGAATGCCTCGAGCAAACAAAAAAGTTCTCGGCTTGATGAAAGACGAGAATAACGGGAAAATAATGTTGGAATTTGTAGGATTACGAGCTAAATTGTACGCATTCTGAGTCTTGGAAGATGAAAAAGACAATCAACGTGCCAAAGGTGTTAGAGGATCAGCGTTGAGAAGAAAAATTTTCAACGATTATTTGGAATGTGCGTTGAAACGTGAAAATTTGTCCACACATCAGCATTTGATATTGAGTCGAAAGCATGAGGTATACACCGTAGATCAGCAGAAAGTGGCACTGAGCTGTAATGACGACAAGCGGATCGTGTTTCAAAACACAACCGACACGATTCCGTGGGGTTACAAGCCTGCGTCTCAGCTTTGTAATTACTGTATCGTAATCTATGTAGGACTTAATTCATAACTGTACCATGATGTATAAAATATTATTATTATGTAGGATGGTGAATGAGAACGCTCCGAAATATAAAAAATTGTACAACGATGCATATGTCTGTCGATCGTCTAAAAAAATTAGGATGCATACTTGTTATGTGTCGGGTATAAAATTAAGAGGCACATACGTTTTTTACAGAAAAAATTCATTTATTCAAATGTTACATGTCTGATTCGTTTATCCAACTGTTGTGTGTATTTTTAAAACCTAACCATTTAAGGTATATTTTTCTTCCACGCTTTTTAAGCACCTTCTCCACCAGATAGATATCCGGATGTTCAACCTTGAGGAGCTCTTGTTCGTAGAAACCACCAGCGATGGGTTGATCTCGGTGGTCTTTGAGCTTGTACGTCACAGGATGAGTATTTTCCACTCGACTAATCGTAAATATTTCAGTCGTCCAATCGGGAGTGTAACCTTCCTCGAGGACATTTTTGAATTTGCTGATTCGAACTTTGTCGCCAGATTTGAATTTTACCGATATGGTAGATATCGCTCGAAGCCCTCCGTACGCCTGACGTAATAATAGCCTGTCGTTTGCAACGGTGACATCCGACGGTTTCATTGGTATGGTTCGGTGTTTGGCGTTGTTGTGAGCCGAAACCAAATCCGATACGACATTGAGCCACTTGTAGCTTCCTTGCATGCTGAACCGTGTCCACATTTTACCTTTCAGCGTGCGATTGAAAGGTTTACAGATCAAAGCCTTCAAATTACTGTACGTGGAGTAAAGTTTGATTCCGTAGCGTGTCATAAGCGATTCAAATTTCGAGTTGTAAAATTCCGGTCCTCTGTCGACGTGTAAATTTTTCGGTACCCGTCCTTGGACAAGCACAGATTCCATTGCCTTCGTAACATCATCTCCAGACTTGCTCTTTATCGGTATAGCCCACGCATACTTTGGAAAAATATCAATGACTGTGAGCACGTACTTGTAGCCTTTGTTTTGTCCAGCGTACGACGTCATGTCAACAAGATCAGCCTGCCAGGTCTCGTCGACGCCGCGCACGTCTACACGTCGATGCGGGTAATTCCAGCGTGCAGGCTTATGCAGTTCCGTCACCAGTGCTGGCTTTTTCTCGTTCATATCCCAACGCTGTTAGTCTGGTGTCCAATTCGGAAATGATTTCAGCGTTTCGAATCGACAGGTCTCTGCCGATTTTAAAGTCTGTGTAGAAGGTATCAAGGCTTTCTCCGTGGTGATCTCCAGAGCTTTGATCATTTGAACGAGGTTGTCGATTTGTTTTTGCAACACGCTGAATTTTCGTCGTAAGGTTTTTAAAGTTACAGCATTGTTCGGCTCTGCAGGATCTGCGACATTACACAGTCTCTTGTTCCGTATATCGTCATGCCCGTCCGCTGTTATTTGAAACCCGACACCTGGAGGACCGCGTGTGCTCGCAGCTGTGTTTTTATTCAGCTGACGTCCAAACACGTCGACGCTCATCTCGTAAATGATTGCAGAGTCGACGAGAATTGGCTAATAAATGATTCCGGCTTCCCGTGATTCTTCCAGAATCGACATAATTTAATTGTTGTGACTTGTACTCCCAGCCGCTTAAGATGCCATAAGCAAACGAAGACGTTCCACCAGCTCGTTAGCGTCGTCCCAGAAAATATAATCTGTTTTAACACCTTGTCGAGTAACCCAAGCCTGAGGTAGCAGAACACTTTTGCCCGTACGCTTCGACATCTGTGACGATGGTGATACGCCTTTGCCTGACGTAAAGATATTGAGCAACTCAGCAATCAAATGCTTGAATTTGGCGCTCTGACCGTTTCGGATAGGCTCGGTGGCGCTATAGGACTTTCTGTGAGCATTTGTTGCGAGAAGGATATTTCTGTAATTCTCCTTATCATTGCGGGTAACGTGAGCGCTGTTAGGCATCTTTTTAAACAGCAGCTCCAGCAGTCCTAGAGTTTTCGGATAGAGCGTGCCGCCTATGCGAACGGAATCGCGCTCGAAGCTTATCGGTGAGTCACCAACCATCAGCCTGGCAGTAGAAAGACTCCGTACCCCGTACACGGTGTCTAACTCATGCTGTCTTTGTTTATCGTTGAGCATCTCAAGATATTGATCCTGTGATCTCACTGACGATTCCGTGACAGTTTGATCCTCTTCCTCTGCAGTTGCAAAAGAATCTTCTGCTTCCATTTCTTTCTTCGGCTCATCCTTCGCTTCAGTTTTGAGTTCTTCCTGCAGCGGGGTTACCACAAGTTTGAAGACATCCTTCATTGTTTCCTGCAGCGACTTTTTTCCCGTCTTGAGGATTCTGTGCTTACGACGAATCGCATGACTCGCTTGAGCGATACGATGCAAGACTTCTTTTTCCTTACGAATTTCCTGCATGTTGACACAACTAGTTCTGGAAAGCTACTGTTCCGTCGTCTTCGAAGATCGTGTATTTTATTCATTTGTCATGTTTATGAAATTGTCAAATCCCCTCCTATACCGACCATTACCGAGCTCTCTATCCTTGTCGATCACTCCGAACCCATATTTGTCACCGTTCCAGCATGCCGCACACAAGTCTCTCAACTCTACGTACGACATATCGGTGTTTACATGGTCGTTGTACACATGTCTCAGATTCATCTCGTCTTGTTTCAATAAGACCAGCAAGTTGGTGTTGTCGCGCACGAGATGCTTAGAGATTCGAGCGTACGTCTGACTAAGATAGAAACAGTCTACATTGTTCAGTCGAACGAATAGTCAGAGGTGTCCAGGCACGAACGGTCGCTTACGCGTGTATACGAACACATGCGTCGTGCGGCCGACTATCTCGGTTTTGTCTTTGCATGTGCTTAGACGAGCATGAAGGTAGCGGGAATAGCGCGGGCCAGGCCGCATCAGTCAAGTAGTCGGGCGGCTCGGGGTCAGTTGTTCATTCCTTTCGGTTTTCTTTTGCCTGTACGTTTCCGGAGAGATGGTTAAATCTAAGGGGTCTCACTGCAATTCGATCGGCACTCGGATTTTGTGGTAACTTGTATTTTCAAATCCTTCCTGATTGTTGCATGCTGGGGAGCCGGAATAACCTCGTAAGTACACTAACAACAAGCGTGGTACGTCCCGCCAGGCACACAGGCGCAGCCCGGTCGTACCAATGAGCAAGCGCAATGCTTGACGCAAGTAATTTACGGATTGCTTGTACATACTTGGATTCACACAAGGTAATCCTTCAGGTACACCGAATCAACCAGTGATACCTGACCACAAGCGCAATGCTTATACGAAGTCGCCAGCGACTCTATTTACCACGATTACACTGCACGAAACTGTCAAGACGCCCAGCGCAATTATATAAATATAGATTCAATTCGGATGTTTCAAACGAAACCAACAATCATTGCAACCACATATATGAAATGTCTCCTAATCGTAGACTTCACCTCCGAAATAATTCATTGTGCGAAATATAATTGATATGATAAATATCCTATACACATTGTGAATTCAACATTTGCGAGGGGTTTTTTCTCTGAGGTTCATACCTCAAGGATTTTCCTCTCTGAGCCATAATAAAACATAGAACTGATAACTCAAAATGTGTGTTTATTTCATTTATTCCTATCCCCTATATCCTTGTTTTCTAGAGTTGGAAATCGTGACCAAATTAAAAAATACGCGGCCTCGGTTTTCTTAAAGAGGACGCGCCCCACGAAACATACACGGTGATGTCTACCCATACAAAAGTACGCGCGTATGGTGCATAATCGTCGTCTGATATATCCCGGTCAATCAATTTTGAATAAAACTGTTCTTTGGCTGGTAAATGTTTCTCCTCAAGCTTCTCCCAACTGTCTATGTATTCGTACGGAAAGACACCTTTCCTAGTCAATAACCGAAATTTGTTCAAGCTACTGCAGAATTTACGTGTTATTGTTTTTTGACAATCGTCCAGATACGATGATAATTTATCGAGGCTGCTAGGCATGAAACGGTACGAATCTATGAAACGGAACGTTACATCCGTTCCCTTAACGATTTTAGTGAAGGATGTACTTTTCTTTATTAACAGGTAATAGTTTAACAGGACCTTCGGATGACGTTGCCAGGGCTTTGATCAGATAATGCGAATCGTAGCCCGACAGATTGTGGAATATGACTGGGATAGTGTGCGAATTTTGGTAATTGAGATTACAGCTGCGGTGAGCAGCACCACGGTACTTTCACGAAATGACAGTGATCCCGATGTTTCACGTCTGTGGGCGTGAACGGTTTTTCACAAATATGACAAACCGCCGATGAATCAAATTCGTTGATCTGATTGAAATTTAGTGGTTCCATCGGTACAACAGTTTTGTAGTATCCCTCTAACGAATGTGCCAATTCCTTTAACTCATTCACAAACCATTGGATGCAAGTTTCTCCGCGATTAATTTTGAATTTTGAAAGCGAGTCTCTCTCGTCAAACGGACAATGCAGATAGTAAGATATACTATACGGAAGATGCATCTGATAAATTGTTCTATTTTCCCCAAAACTTTTATGTGTGGGCTGCAGTAAATATTCTAGATCTGCGTAAACGCAGAACGGAACGGTTTCTTTGTGTTGAAAATTTTAAAATTTGAGAATCTTGTCCTCTTCTGCTGGTAAGATAACTTTGGTTTTGTTCGAATTCATGCAATCAACTCGGTGCTTCAACAAACGTCTTCCGGAATTAAAATGAAACAGACACCTATCGCACAATTACGTCTGATGTGAGCGTTTGGAAATTTCGAATCCATGCAAAATGATGTGTTACATTCTTTTCAATATTTTCCATACTATCATCGTTATCGTCGTTTTCAGACTCTATTACTAAAAGATGGATTGTAGGCTTATCAGACTTGTTTCGACTTCAATAAATGGGTACAATTTCACTGCGCTTTTGTTTTTCGGCACTAACTACACCGTAAACGTTAATTGAAAGTTTGTTAAGTTTCTCAAATTTTGGAATCTGGTCTAAAGACATTGGAAAATGTAAACCGTCGTATTGTAGCACTGAGCTGAAATGTGGATATGAAATAATTTCATTGGGATTTTTGTTGTTGGTCGGAAAGAGCGCTGCGGTGACCGACCAGAGAAAGCAATACGCGTCTCTGTTGCGGATGTTGACGTCAGCCTTTTTATCTTGAATATCTTTGGGTAGTGGTGTGTATGTGAACGCACGGCCTCGCAGTGGCACGTACTTGTTGATATTCACAGTCAAATTGATTATTTCAGTCAGCGACCAACCAGAGTCTCACTCTTGAAAATCTTTCACCTTGGCCAACACTTTTTGCTTTACGTTCTCTTCGAACCATCCGTGTATGTCAGCTGGCTGGAGGATGATCTGGTTCTGGTGTTAAAATATTTCATTTCCTCAACAAGTTCAGCGTTTTTCGATATATTGAATTTACAACACAAGATACAGTTTGCTTTTAAACTTCCCACTTTTCGTAGCATTTTCTTCAGTCTTGAAACGACAAGGTGTTTCGCATCTTCCAAAAACCTGTTCAAATCTTTATGCCGCAGATTGATAATGGCTCCCGTTCGAATTCGACTCTCGAAAGCTGTCTCCAAATCTTCCCACCGTATTCGATCGCTTCTTCGTCGGCTTCGTAATCCGTCACCCACTTTTTGAAATTGTTGAAATTTGACTGTCAACGATTTCAGAATTCCAATTGTAGTCAAAATTCTTGTCTTCTCCCCGATCGTTGAGGCGTTGTTGCGTAAGATTTTATTCAAAAGCCTGGTATTTTGGGTTCCGAATCAAATCCATTTTGCAATCTCTGCCGGTGACGATGTTTTAGATAAAATCTTGAACGCCGTTTCCATAATTTGTATTAATTTCAAACACTTTTCGGAATCCATGTTTCTTCTCCTTTCGATCACACACTTGACAAAGATAGAGTCGTGAAGCTTGCTCTAGAATGACCGCTCTACGCTGACATGGTCCCTTTTATGGGTAAACACCGACGTAACTCACACATTGCCGAAAATTCGGGAACAACCGTATGCAATATTCTTCAGCGAAATAAAATTTCAAGATATTACTCGAACGAACCTGCAGCGCGTGAAAGATAGGAAGGCAGTTCTTGGAACTTGGCGAAGGAGTTTCGCACGCCTCATGTACGAGAGAGAGCTGTGAGAGTGAACTAATCGCTAGAGTTATACATGGAACTGTGATAGGCTTAGTAGATATCCTTCACCAAGAGCGATACGGAGATGTTTTACTTTGCCCTATGGTGTCAGATTCACGATTACGAGGTCTACGCACTAGTGCAGTAGGACAGAGTGAGAAGGATATATCCTGCAAACGTAACCGACAAGTGTCAACCACTTTATGATTTGGTATTAGTTTAATCGTGAACCTAAAACATATAAAGGAGCTGTACGAAGAGTGGGGTGCTCCATCCGTCTGATGAATTCATTAACAGTTCAGCTTGCAAACCGTCAAGGTGGGCGATTGAAATCAGTGCACTTGTACATTTTTCTTTACCTTGAGTGTACAACAATTTTCGATTTTACTCGAGTGAATAGAAATAATTTAACGTGTGTACATTTTTTCACAGATTATTTTCAAGAAAAAAATGGAGTACGTAAACATTTTACAACATGTGCGGGTGCCTATACAGTGGATATTCGAAATACCTTACGATTTTCTAGTACAATCAGTCAGGTTGGCAATGAGCGTGCACATGGCGAACGGTGACCGTAACGACGATAACAACCCTCGAAATGACGTTATCATTTACACGGCGGGTGCGGCGGCCCGCCTGGTACGTGATAAAGAGGGGGATTTTCTGTTTGAAAAAATGTGAGAAAATTTTTTATTTAATTTCACAAGTTTTAGAACAAATTGATTTTCCTTTTTTTTTTTTAACAACGAAAACCTTGAAACTTTTGTGATACATACATGTCTTACGTTTCTAAAATATCATTTCACAACTTTTGGAACAAATTTGATAAATACTTTTGTGTGCGTGAGTGATACATCATATCTTAAATATCCAAAATTATTGTGCGTTTCAGAGAGCTGTAAACAACAGCATGCAACGTAATAGTAGTAGTAGTATATCTAGTTAATGTACAGCTAAAAAAAAAAAATGAAAGCTTTGTGAAAATGTTTATACAATTCTCTTAAACGTTATAAAACGTAGAATACTTGGAAACTTCTGCGGAAGTTTTTTTTTTTTTTGTCAAGTGTTCGAAATTTGTTCTTGATCACGTTCAGTAGTCGCACGCTCCATGCTGGTAAAATGGAGACGCTGCACACGTTGTCCAGGTACGGTGTACAAATTAAGCGAGAGTCGACGCATCTTTGAATTCGATTCGACCGTACTGGCCGCCCAGATACTGCAAGAGCAACCGCTCCTCCTCCATCGTCTGCACCGATTTCTGGTATTGGGTAGCTCGAAACCCTCCATCGTTGCTTAGTGGTGTTCGAAGTAGCATTTTCTTAGATTTCAAGACTTATTTCTAGATGCAATTACAAGGTACAAAACGTACGTAAGATTGAAGGTATGCAAGATGGTTAGGCGATAAATGAAAAAATATTCATAATTTCAATCTTTTTTTTCTCTTGTTACCGAGCGTAAGACATCCACAGGACACTGGATATTTGAATGTGATACTCAGATTATACGTATACGAATTCAAGTTGACCGTACGGTCCGTCAAGATAGCGTAGAGGCAACCGTATCTCCTTACTGGCTGTCGTCACCTTCTGGAAGAAATCTTCATCTCCTTGGAGGGCCTTGGTCAGTCGGTTCGGTAAAAAAATCGTGAAAGAGTCCTCCAAGTCCAGAACGATTTTATCACCAAATTTCGTTTTAACCCGACGAACGCCACTGACTCGGTCTTCGAAGTGTACTTCGAGGTCCGAAATCTTTTTCAAGGGCAGGAGTGTCTCCAGGCGAGCGACTCCGATCAATTTTGAAAAGTCCATGATCGTTACTGTCGAGTTGTATGTGCTCAAAATCTCTTGTGAGTTGATTGAGGTCAGATCTGATTTTCAGCAGATGTTTTACTTCTCCAATATTCTTGATAAGCAGTTCTAGTCGTTTCTTCAATTCACGTTGTTGTTCCAAAGCACTTCTCATTTGCAAGAAGAAGATTTAGTTCTGCTTTATTTGGAGTTCTCTTCATGAGAGCTGAAGGTGCAAGACTGTCTTTTGGACCTGAATTTCAACCTTTTATAACCGTTTTCATCCCACCAGGCACACAGAATCCTTGAAAAACTTCGTGTGTCTTCGATTGTACGTTAGAACCTTCCAGAATTCGACGTCGCACCGCAATCCGTTGTCCGCAGGCCGCTTGCCGTCAAGTCGAAACTCGTCGGACGATTCCGAGTATTGTTTTCGTCGGACGATTCCGAGAATTGTTTGTCTAAGATTCGTTCAAGGCCAGAGCGGGTCTTTCAGAATTCAACGTCGCACCGAAATCCTTTGACCGCATGCCGCTCACCGTCGAGTCGAAACACGTCGGACAATTCCGAGTATTGTTTTCGTCGGACGATTCCGAGAATTGTTTGTCCAAAATTCAACGTCGCACCGAAATCCTTTGACCGCATGCCGCTCACTGTCGATTCGAAACACGTCGGACGAATTGTTTGTCAGTCTAGATTCGTTCTAGGCCGTGAGAATCTTCTCGAACCTTCTGGACGCTCTCAAAACCTGACACACGCCAGGATTCCCGGTCGAACGTTCGAGGATCCACGGGGTCCGCTCGAACGCCTGAGGATTCACGGAGTGCGCTCGGTAATGCAGTTATCGATCCTGCTCGATGAGCATGATTTTCTTCACCGACAAAGAGCACAACTTATCCCACAAGGGGTAACACCACGGCAATTTCAGGCATTTTTTACCGACGATCATGGTCGTTTGGAGGATTTTTCACCGACAATCATGGTCATTTGGGGAATTTTTCACCGACAATCACGGTCATTTGGGAGATTCTCTTACCGACGAACGGTCAGCAGAGCACGTTTTATCTTACAGGAGTGGGGGGTAACTTCCAAGGGTTTGCCTCTGGGATGCATGTATAGGCGGATTGGTCGGTTTGGTCGGTAAAGAAGGTGTTTCTACGCAGAACTGGCCTTGTATATCTTCTATAAGAAAACTAAATGTAATTGATGTTAAATAAAAAAATTGTTAAAGCCATTCAAAACGCCATTTTGAACCTTCCTTCAGGGGTCGTTTTCTGGAATTTTTTTAATAGATCTACCAGGTTTTTATCCTATCCGATTTATGCGCGGCTTTCCGGCGCCAAACAAGTCTCGACAGGAATTAGGTTTCCACCGTCTCCCCCTCCCCCTCTCCGCGAACCCAGCGCCGCCTACGACGGATGCCCACCTGAGTATAAAAATCTGCGCAAATGCTGTGAGTAGAGTACCAATGTATAGTTTCCCAAGCATGTAATGGAAATCCGTCAACGACTAGCAGGTAGTGGGCGGTGCAGGTATAAAAAATCGGGGCCCAGACCCCTTGCCCCGAATACCTACGTTTATGACATTCAGCTGAAAACAAGTCTCGACAGGAATTATTTTGTGTGTGTGTGTGTGTGTGTGTGTGTGTGTGTGTGTGTGTGTGTGCGTGCGTGCGTGCGTGCGTGCGTGCGCGTGTGTGTCAAATTCTATGAAAATAGCCGTCTTGCGGCAAACCGCGAAGATGATCAACGGGGGGGGGGGGGGGGGGGTAACGCTGCGGATTTAGGGGGGGGAGCGCCGCCATTGTGTGACTCAGCATATACAGCAAAAATATAATGCGTTTTAATCATGTATGTTCAATAAAACAGTAAGTAATGGTTGAGGATCAATGTAACCTTACAAACTTAGTATAACTTTTTTTGCGAATGATAATAAGAATGCATATATCTGTCTCTGTCTAGTCTCTCCACTCACACTCGTTGGATCTTTGCGATATCAGCGCCATTCAGCGTCAGCCAGCTCAAACCTTATTGTCAGATCTTTGATGCCGTATCAATGGTACAAAGATCGGACGTCCTTCTCTACTCTAGTTTCAATGGTTACCGGTATGTAATGTGTATGTTATATGGGCAATGAAACTGATGGTGTGAAGTTTACCAAGCGGCGATTTTCTCGTTGTTGTAATTTTTCGTCCTTAATGTTTTAGCGCCAGTTGGCCCATAAGACCATTTTGCGGCTGTGCGGCGGTGTCTAAGAACTAGCACATGTTTCATTAGCTAGGGTAAATAACAAAATTGGGAAAAAAATTTACACCAAGATCGTCGTCGGTGACCTTCACCGATTAGGTGAAATGGTGTGGAATACCTCATATACTGACATACATAGTATATATACAGATACACATAGTCTATATGTCGCATCACCATATTGTGTCATTGTTACATTTTGATCACCGGTTGTATGACGTTGATGGATCTTCGAGTATCCAACATATATATGTATAGTATGTATTAGACTAGCTCAAAAAAAAAACTATTTTTTTTTCGATCTCCAGCTCCATGAAATCATAGTTTATAACATAATGTTAGACCTCGTGAAAGAGAATCGCCGTGCGATTTTTTTAAGAGGTACCGCATCGAGATTTTTTAATTCCTATTTGATTAACACGTAAGAAATGTAATTCTGACGGTTGGAGGGAGATAATAATTGTTCTATGCCACGAACGGAACTCCATATAGTAGCGCTTGACAGTTTATATGTTTTCTTCCAATCACCGTGTCGGAGAAATTTTTTAGTCGCACGATCTTCGAGTGATTCAACATTGCGTAAAACGTGATTTTTCGCCTTTTCGAAAAATGGGTACCTAGGATAAACTCCCAGCTTCCTCGACTGGGTCACATTACAATGTTGAATAATATCCGTGAAATACATTCGAAGAAAACATATAAACTGTCAAGCGCTACTATATAGAGTTCCGTTCGTTGCATAGAAAAATTATCATCTCCCTCCAACCGTCAGAATTGGATTTCTTACGTGTTAATCAAATGGGAATTCCAAAATCTCGATGTGGCACCTCTTAAAAAAATCACACGGCGATTTCCTTTCATGAGGTCTAATATTATGTTATAAACTATGATTTCATGAAGTTTGTGACGGGTTTTGAGTCCGCACTAATTATGTGGAAGGGAGGAACAATTAGAGATGGGGCGAGAAAGTCGAGACTGATTGAATAGGTAAAACTTTGTGTTTGTATTTGTGGGGAGTGTACACGTATTGCGATCGGGGGGGGGGGGGGGGGGGGGGGAGTCGACTTAAAACTACTAAAGATCGTTACAAAGGGGTTGTAGACGTTAACGGGGGCTGATCACGCCTCAGCCCTTAGCGTCACTTAATTCTAACTTAAAGGTACACGCGCGGGGGGGGCGTGTAGGGCGACGGGGAGTGTGAGGGAGGAAAGGTCGGTATTGCGGGGGGGGGGGAGGGGTGGTGTAGGGCGACGGGGAGTGTGAGGTAGGAATGGTCGGTATTGCGGGGGGAGGAAGGGGAGGAGGTACAGATCGGCTGTAGATTGCAGGCTAACCTGGTGTCGTCGGTGTGTCTGGGTGGCGGTGTTGAGGGGGGGGGGCGTCTGTGTTCTCTGGTCTCTTCGGTTTCGTCGTTCTCTCTCTCTCTCTCTCTCTCTCTCTCTCTCTCTCTCTCTCTCTCTCTTCCTCTTTCTTTCTGGCTTGTCACGTCGATCTTCCTGGTAAGACGCTGTCGTACTGCTGGCTGGCGCTCGGCTCAGCCGAGCGTCGGTGGGCTTCGGTTAGCTTCGGGTGTTTCCCGATGGGCTGGGACTCACCCGTTCGGCTCTTCCCCGCGGGTTTGGGGTTTGTTGTGACTTGCACTCTAGGTGCAACGTCACAAGTTGGAGATCGAAAAAAAAAATTGTTTTTTTTTGAGCTAGTCTAATATATACTACTAGCAGCCCATCCCGGCTTCGCACGGGCATATAATAATATAATAAAAGAAAATACACAATGTTTACAGTGAGTTGTCCTGAGAAATTGTAATACATCATTTTGTTCTATCATTAATAGTTTTCGCAGCGCACGCGATTAAAGGAAGTTTTTTGTATATTTTTTTTACAACTTGGGTTAGATTATCCAAGTTTTAGTAAGCATCCCTAATTTTTTTGAAAATGAAACATAGCCTATGTCACTTGGGAATAGTATAGCTTGCCAACGGTGAAAGAATTTTTTAAATCGGTCCAGTAGTTTCGGAGCCTATTCATTTCAAACAAACAAACAAACAAACAAAAAATCCAATCTTTCCTCTTTATAATATTAGTATAGATATATGTGTTGGATACTCGAGATCCATTAACGTCATACAACCGGTGATCAAAATGTAACAATGACACAATATGTCGGCAGTCAGCAGATTCTTCTGTAACTCGCGGCTAGCTTGCCTCCTACATCCCGCAAAACCAGGCAGATCCATCCTAGCGCTCAAGCAAGACACCTATCCCTCTAAACCAAGACCATACCTTTTTCCCTCGACCGACTCCGTTACATTGACTACTAATAAACAATCATATACTTCAAATCGTTTACCTTCCCTTAATACTGATCCCTTTCTATTCCATTCGCTTCCTGCATTGGGAGTAGTAGCACGCGAGTGGATAGTCGACATGAACGGACCCTACAATAGCCAAATAACACCTTGGCTGGGCGTGGAGTAAGCTCTAATTACCGCTCATCGGAGCCTACACAATCTACCCCGTAACAAAATTAACAGATTACGAGAAAAATCGAAAAAACCGAAAATTTTGACCTTTGACCTTGAATAACTTTTTTAGCACACATGGTATCGATGGGGACTTTTTTTTTCTTTATAATGGTAAACCCAAGGTCTCCACCAAAATTCAGCTATGTCGGAATTATTGTGTTTCGATCACTATTTTTATGTCTATATTGACCGGACTATCAACGAATGTGACGATACACCTCTGCCTGTTATAGAAATATTCAGTAGCTCTGCAATTACGTACTTCAATTTTGCATCACAACTGCTCCGAATGGGCTTCATCGCGCTATAGTATTTACTAGAGCATTTGTTGCGACAACGATATTTTTCTGTTTATCTTTATCGTCAGAGGTAATATAGACGATGTTCGACAACTTTTTAAATAACAACTCCAACAGCCACTTAGTTTTTAGATACCGCATATCACGTATGCGTTTGTATTCGTGCTCGCAGCGTATCGGTGAATCACCAACCATCACTCTCTCAGTCAAAAGGTTCCGCACTCCGTAAATGGTATCCAAATTGTTCGGTTTTTGTTGATCGTCAAACATTTCAAGATATTCATCTTTTAATTTTTTGGATGACTTTACAAAAGTTTTATCCTCTTCTCTTGCAGTTTTATAAGAATCTGCTGCTTCGGATTCAGTACATCTTTCATTTCTCCTTCACTTCTTCTTTGACAGGTTTCACACCTCGAGTAACCTTTACCAATTCCGGCATCGGGATTATCACAGATTCGAAGACATCCTTCATTTTCTCCTGCATTGACTGTTTTTCTATCTTGAGCAGTCTATGCTTATGACAAATTGCATTACTCGCATGATCAATTTGACGCAAGGCTTCTTCTTTTTTGACGAATTTCCTGAATTTCGGTAGGGCAAGCTCTGCAACAATACTGTTTCTTCTCCTTCAATGATGATGCATTTTATTCCGTTCTCATGTTCATAAATTGGTCAAATCCCTTTCTGTATCGACCATTATCGAGCTCTCTATCCTTGTCGATGACTACAAATCTATACTTGTCACCTTTCCAACATGTCATGCTCAAGACTCTAAACTGTGTGTACGACATATCAGTGTGGATATAATTGTAGTACACGTGTCTCAGATTCATCTCATCTTACTTGAATAAGACTAACGAATTGGTGGTGTCGTGCACGAGATGCTTGGGGATTCGAGCATACGTCTGACAAAAATAGAAAGTCTACGTCATGATGTCTACCCGTACAGAAGTACTCGCGTATGTTGCCTTCCTTCTCGCACGATACGTTATCAAATATCATGATGGAGTTAGGTTGCGCCTCGTTCGGGAGATGGTCTTGATCATTTTCATTAAAGGGGCAGTACTCAACACCGTTGACACTTTGAAGCACCTGTTTCAGAAATTTGTATTTCGACTAATTGAGAGATTATGAGTAAGCGTACACGTTTTCAAATCTCAAACCATTTGGGTGGATTATCAGCGTGAGCAAAGCGTTGGTTTTACTACAGTTGGATGATCCGTAGAATATTGCACGTACGGTACTCAGTAACAGGTCACCATGACGGTTGTTCCGTTTTGGATTATCCGTATATTTGTCAAAATTCATCACTGGCAACGTGATCGATTGTTTCTCGAACCGCATCTTGAACATGACTGATGGGATTAGCTGCGAATACCTCGTTCTTAAACACTTCCCCCCTGTTTATGAGCAGACATGATTATGCACACACGTCATCCTAAGTGATCCCCGAAAAAGCGATCAGGCGGGAACGGTTTAGTAAATAGCATTATCAACAAACTTCCGATCGAGTTGCATGTTCCTGGTTACCAGTCCTGCGGTCCCACTACGAAGTTGGCAAAACGGCTCGTGAAAGGTGATTCCGGTATCAATCATCTTGATGCAGCGTGCAAGGAACCTGATATAGCCTATTCGAAAAATCATGAGAATATTGAAGCTAGAAACGTTACGGATAAAATATCAGCTAAGAAAGCTTGGCAAAGGGTTCGTGCAAAGGACGCAAAATTGGGTTAAATAGCAACGACTTGGGCTGTAGCTAATACAATGAACGTGAAAATAAAGTTAGGCATGGGGTGTCAGAAATTGAAGAATATCTCCTTCAACAAAATTATACGTGCGGCTGAAAAGTCTATGATTTCGAACAACAATGCGAAAACAGTTATTAGATCAGCACTCAAAGGTGCTTGTGAAGCTGTGAGAAAAAAAGGTGGTAAACGTAACGTGTAATCGCCACATATCCTAATGTAACCCTAAAAAATTGGAGGATTTTTACCTTTTCTCGTACCTATTTTTGCTGGTCTGAGTGCTACGGGTACATTAGCTGGTGTTGCAGCTGGTATAGCGAATGCTGTGAATGATGCGAACGCAGCTAACGGAAATTGGAAAAAAATAAATGGCATAACAAAATGATGGAAGCCATCGCTGTAGGTAAAGGTCTCCATCTCAAACCGTAAATAATGGGCTTAGGTCTTCATCTTTCAAAAAACTAAACAAGAAGCTACCACGTTGACCGTTAACCAATTAGGATTTGTTGAAGTATGCTAAAATTACGAAAATTCCATACTTCCGCGAAGTTCTTATGCGCAACGAAATGCTTAAGAATGGTCAGGGTAAGAACGAGACGGCGGTAGTTAATCTTGATGATAAAGATGGTCCTGAAACACACTAGTATGCATACAAGAAACGTCGCAGCGATGTTGTTTATTCTTACATTTTCGGTCATCTTCAACCTCCATTAGATCTTGCAGAATATCTCGGTGTTGGTAGCGTTAAGGACGTTGTATGCAAAACTCCCTTTCGACAGATTTTGTTGAAATTTTTCTCGAGTTTTAATTGTAAAATTTCCAAATTTTTTGCTAAATTTCAATACGATTGACCACGTCGTTTGAGAATAAATCGAATTTGAAAATCCGAAAATTAACACAGGGCTTATGGGAAAATCCGCAAAATACCTGACAAAATTTACGGTTAAATGGATTATTATTACGTCTGAAATGTGCTGCTTACGGCGTGTTTTTTCTGCGGAATTATTTATTGAATCATAAAAGCCAGCCGATATTGAAGTAAATATTTTTAAAGAGGACTGGCTCAGCCAGAAAACCGTGCGGGATCGGTTATCGGATGTCTACGCTACGGAACAACTCGGCTCGAGAGCCCTGATGAATGCTCTTGGAGGAAGGTGGTTTTGGATCAAGCATTCGACTGTTAGCCAGGACACGAGACGGATCAAGCCGAAACCTCAATATTCGCTACAATTTAAATCTGTTAAATAAAGTTCTTTCTACAATATATTCTCAAACTGTTCTATTCTACCTAGATCTTGGTCGTTATACTGTTTAATAAAAAAATGATATGTAATCACCTTTTGTACCAACATTATGGACCTACGGAAACCGTAATCTTAAGTTTTCTGAATAAAGTCATTCCCCTCAATATCAACCATTATTCTTATAACCTATTTTCTCAGATTTAACTTAGAACCTTCCAGAATTTAACGTTTTTCCGATCGACCCAGGCCACTCGACCATACGTCGATACTTGTCAAACGATCTGTTTATTTTCTCCAAATGCGTCATCGATGCAGGTTTCGATTTAGAACCTTCAATATTTTGCCGATTGACGCAGGACTCTCGCCATCATATCGGTACTTATCAAATGATCTGCTTGTTTTCTGCTGATTCGGTATCGATGTAGATGTGGATTCGCAACCTTCGACGTTTTGCCGATCGATGCGGACTTCTCAACGTAGTGTCACAACTTGTCTGATGATTCCGAGAACTGTTTGCCTTCCTAAATTGCCTTCCTAAATTGACAATGCAAAGTGTATAACATTTGAACCAAATTGGTATAAAAGCAACATCAAAAAGGTAATCCATATTAGTAAAAATAACAATACTGTTAATAGATGTACGGACATACAAAATCTAAGTCATCTATATTTTGATATACTGTAGTTTAAAATTTTCGCGCCAAATAACAGTTTGGTAATATCTCACTTTCGACAATTGACTATCATATTGAACTATCGTTTTGGTAATAGATCGCAATCAATCGTCTTGTCACTACCTTCCATCATGCCGTTCAAATAAAATCTAAGCTGAAAAGGTTGTCACTTATTTGTAAGTAATTTTGTAACGCTCTTCTGCAACTTAAATTCCATTTCTAAACCTTGTAATTTTGCCTTTACTAACAGGTCTTTTATATATTAATTGATAATATTTAATCAAAGTCATAAACTAATATAGTTTGATGCAACCGATTCCTCATGAACATGCTGCCCTTAATAAAGTGACAGTACATCGTTTCGGATTAATAAATATACCTACGTTTAGAATTTAATCCAAAATTTTACTGATCAATACACTATCTAAAGATAAAGAAAAGAATGTTTAACAAAACAATTCAGTATTTTTTTTTAGCCTGAAGATGATCGGCGGGGCCCGACCGAAACGTTGATTTTACATACTGTAAATAAATATAAATTGTTTGACTTTCACTCAACGAATTTTTTCTTACTACAAGACGACCTGGTCACGAATAAGTTCCATTCCTAAATTCTAAGAATTCCTCGTTGCTAACCTTCCAGCGTCTCACTACCCTTGCCAGAGATACAAAAACCTTCTTAGTGCTGACTCACGATGGAAGAACCTTTTAGAAGCTGAGCCTCGCCAAACTGCGAGAATTCGTATCTGTGTCTCGATCTTGTTCGATACGTGTAGGTAGAGCTAGAACGTGAGATTTTTTACCGATGATGGTAGGAAGTAGCGTTCACTAATGATGGTAACGTCACGATGGTAAAGGTAGAATACATGATTTTTTATCGATGAAGGTGAAAAGGTAACAAGAATATCGATACCTTCATCATAAACTATGGTACCGTAAAGCGCAAAGCGGATGATTTTTTGCCGATGATCGATACGATGGTAACGTAGAGCGCAAAGCGGGTGGTGGTCGATATTGTCAGTCTCGGTGGGGATATCTCTTCCTCTCCACCCTCCATTTCTATAAAAAAGGTTTGTATCCAGGTTGTGTCAGTAACGTAGGGATTTGAATCCAGAACTCTCTTGACCTCACGATTCAAATGAACTTTATTCTGTACTTTTATATTCTTCTACTCCAATAAAAATATTCAAATTATTATTACGTAATTTAAGCATCAATAGTTACATATACTATTCAAAGCCACATACTTCACATAACAAGGCAATTTTCTGCGTGAACTCGGACGCTTTATAAAATATGGACACTAAAATTTTTTGTTTTCACGTGAACTCGGCAATTTCATATGAAACGTATGCTATTTTTTACGCAGGAAATGGCTCAAAGATACTACTTCACCGCCTGCGAGTGACACCAAACAGTGCGTTGTTGCTTTTACGCTAGCATAGTTGAATAAGTTACACGATTCCTTCTCCAATTTATTATTATTAATCACATACTATTTTTCAAATAAAATAACTTGAAAATATACGAAAACCTCTTACAAACACTTTTTGTTACGTTTCATTGACTTTTTTTATACTTCCTTTTTTTTCCCCATTTTGATATCCTAAAATAAATACGTTTTGTTAATTGTACATAGGGATAGTAATTTCTTTCTGATAGTCTAATGTGTCCCAACTCAACCTCAACAAAATTAGATTTGGTCTTCAAGATTCGTTTCATTATGAATACACGAAAAGTTTTAGGTACAATATTTGTTTGTACTTGATACTTATACAACGGAGTTACAGTTTAACAAATTTCGTATCGTTTTGGGGATCAAACTGTTTACGAATGAAATGGGTCATAAATGAGCAGAGAACTTATTGTTTTCACGTTTATTTTCACTAGACATATATTATTTGTGACCTACAGTCGCTATCAACACAAAGTTGCCGTAGTATTGAAGTCAAATTTTGACTTCACTTTGATTTAGACAATTTATCAGATTATTCATTCTTTTAACAATATCTACTCTAAAATTTGGTTCGTTCCGGATTAAATATATTTCATTCAAAACTAGAAGGAGTACAATTTTAAAAATTTTTCAGGTGAGTTGAAAAATTGACGACGGAGCCAGGAATCGATCCTGGTATCTAGAGATGCTTTACCAGAGACTTACTCCACTAGACCACCTAGCCGCCCGGACTACAGTGTCATTAATTTCTCTCATCGCCTGTACTCGAAATTCGAATTCGAACGTCGTTAATTATTCAACTCGCCTAAAAAATTTCCGAAATTGTACTCTTTCTAGCAAATTTTTCTCGTTTAAATATTGATATGATTTTTTCATATCATTTAAAAATGAACGGCTGGATCCGTTCAAATTAGCTAAAAATAATGTAATGTACTATGATATACAAACATTAACAGCCACATACAGATGTCTAATGTACACATGTCAACAAGTCACACACACAAGTCTGAAATGTGCCTCTCGCGACGAATTTCAAATATATCTAATTCAAAACGTATTCATTGTACCATATGCCCTATTCCATATGTAGACCAATACGGCTTATTCTAAGTACGGAACGCTTATCAGCTGTTACTGTCAAGTATAGTACATCCTACCATCTTATCGCCTTGCCGAATATTTTTCTTCCCACTCGTTTGGAAAGGCTTCGGAGAGCTACACGGAGGGAAAGGAATTCTTGAACCAACAAAATAGATTTTGTTGAAGTCGATCCACTTCAATCTAGTATCTCTTATTTGTTCCAAATACGATGACTTCAATTCGATAATTTCTTTTTGGCTAGTTTGTCAAAATGCTTTATTCAAGTAAATTCCTTGATTCAACAAAAGCCTTTCTTGTCGCAATCGAGTGTAGTATTGATTCGAGTCAACTGAATATCATTTCCCATGAAGTTTACGTATTGTACCTCCCAGGCGCATGTTCGTTGAAAGAAACAATTAGGTACTCCCAATCAAATGTAACGGAATACCTAATTTTCTATTACAAAAAATTTTAATTAAATATTGGATACTTTCGTTGATCAAATTTTCTTCATCACTATTTTAATATGACAGAACACAAAGTATAATAATTTTATCGAATCATTTAAATTATTTCGTGAATAAACGTTTTATATACTAGGGGCTTCGCCCCTGCGCGCTTCGCGCGCCAACCCCATCTCGGCGCTACGCGCCTCGGGCACTCGGCGCTTCGCGCCTCACTATTTCCTTACGCATTGTCTAGTAGACAGACGAATTCCTTCATGTTGATTTGATGACAGGTCTGCACTTGCTGTCCACTTTAATTCCTTCTGTGCTTACTCTTCTTTTTTTCATCAATCTAAGCTTCCATTCGTTGGTTGAAAATTGGTGTTCCTTCTCTATTGATATCGATCTATCTCCTTGACTTGCTGAATTATTTTTGCTACCGCTCTGCCCGTTATTCTCCAAAATCACCTTCCTTATATCATTTTTTTCTCTATATTTGTGTTGCTGTTCACTCCGCAAAACACCTGTTTCTTTTATGGTTAACATAGATCCTGGTCGTCCGCTTGCCTGGTTATAGGAATATTTGTTTATTATTATTCTCTGGCTTATTTGGTTATTCGCACTTACAATTTTATTTTCCTCTTTCTTTTGTGATACTTCCGACCATCCACCATCTTCATCGCCTTGTCTGCTGCTTAAAACTCCTCCTTTCTCCATTGTCATCGTAAATCCTGGCTGTCCTTTTGACTGTTTGGTGATATATTTAGATTTACTATTATTTGATTGTTACTTTTCATACTTATTACTCACTATCTGAATTTTATTTTGGTACTGCAAGACATCAAAGTGTCCACTGTCTCCGTCGCCGGTGAAGAGTAGCGAGAACTGCGTTTCATTTTGTGATCCGATCCGGTGTGGATAAATTTGTTCTTCGGGATACACGATTAAACATATCTTAAAAATGTCCGCAGCTGCAACTAATTCTGCTTCTCCCCCGTATATTCCATTTTTATTCATATGTGATTTGTAATCACCAGGTGACCTAATCACAGCACCGTTTGACTCATTACCTGTAATAAAACCCGCAACTGTAGACCAATTATCCACTATATTTGAAACGATACTCAGTCTCACCTCTGCGTGTCGATTTTGAGTGCCGTATACACAATACGCCAACGCGCGAAAAAGACAATTCCCGTCGGGAATCATCTTGATAATTTTCGTTTGCATGTTCATTTTTTGCGCGTCAGAAACAGATACCTATAAAGATATTTGTCAAAGACTGTCATAAACAGCCGATGACAGCTGTCAAAGGGTTTGCTAGATGCTTTTTGTTTTGTTTTCGGGATCTCACCCCACCGCCAACTTCATGCGTATACTATTGTTATTATAGTCTTTTTTTACTATTGTTATTATAATCTTTTTCTACGTTCATTTGTTTGAAACTTTTTTATTAGATAGAGAGATTATGTGTATAAATAAAATATATAGACATATAAAACTTATCATGAGCATCCAATTTGGAACTTCGCCTCGTTTTCATCTCGTTTCATCTTTCGGTTTCCACGTATCACCTTTCTCAGTTCTGACAAATTGGTTTGTACGTTTTCATAACTTTGACCTTGTTCATTTGCACAATATTTTAGTAACTACGAAAAATAATAAGATTTGATTGTAAATCGTATATTTGATAAACTTTTGGTTTTTCGAACAGCACACTCCATATTTGCGCAGGTTAGGCACGTGTTAATTGTTTGATCGTTGTCAAAGGAGTGATAGTGAGAAATTACGAACACGGAAATCGTTAAGGTAACCGCAAAGGTCAAGGCTTCAACCTATGCAAACTTACAAAACTAAGTAGATAAATCTAACGACAAAAAATTTACATCGATTAAACGCATTACTGTGTTGATCTAACCGGAGCTTGTTTGGCATAACTGATTCAATCAGTTGCACGAATTTTTTTATGAGGGAAAAGAAACACTACATGCTTTGAAACGCGTAGAGAATATATTCACCGTAAACATCACTGTACTAGTACTATAAACGACCTCCAGGCGGTAAACTTTTTCGCTATGGAAATAGCTTCAGAGAAAATTATAAAACCAGATATTTGGAGGCCAAATACGGATAACGTATGATAAATTTATCATCCAGCCAAAGTCAAAAAATGAAATGCATGTATATAGTAATATGAACCTAGTATTCTGAAATTTGCGTGGATACAAAACCTCTCTGCCTACAACTTCTAAAATAACGCTTGTATAATTTGTCTCTACGAAACATGGATATTGTCTGCTCCGTTAAACCAGAAACCTTGCCTAGCAGGATATCAAAATGTGTCAGCCAATGCAAAGTCAGAAGCAGGAGGCAGACCTAGTGGCGACCTCCAAACTGCAGCTAAAACCTTTAAGACAGAAACAGATAATGAAAAGGCCTCGTGATTAATATTAATATTGATAATGCATATCCGCATTTCAATTATTAGACGGTCATTGACTGTCTTACGGGCTTCGCATCAGAAGCGTAAGTTTCCAAAATGTAAACACACTTACAGACATTCTTACAGTTGTGCTCGAAGAGGAAGAACACTTTATATTCACACATACTACAGCACAAGAAAACAAATTTGAACTTACTGGTGATGAGAGGAATTAACGACATCAGAGTCAGGGCGGCTAGGTGGTCTAGTGGAGTAAGGCTCCGGTAAAGCATCGCTAGATACCAGGTTCGATTCCTGGCTCCGTTGTTAATTTTTCGAATTTACCAGTTTTTCAAATTTATATCTTCAACAATGAAAAGGCCTCGTGATTAATATTAATATTGATAAAAACAGATAATGTAAGTTGGGAATGTATTTTTACAAGCGCTACAAGAAAAAATTTGAATGTGTTGCTACGCAATATTTGTCTGAAACCAACCTCGGATCTAAAAGGTAACCTAAACCAGATACAAAATATTTTGGATGTAGAAATCCCTAACAGCTATGACTTAATCATCTTGGGTGGCGACTTCACCTCAAGGGTAAGCTGACTACCGGAGATGCCTGAGGAAATCACCGAGAATGCCGTCATACAATATCAACATAGCTCCATGGATCCAGTAGCAAATAAAAGAGGCAACCGGCTTACAAACTTTATGCACAAAATTGGCTTTGTTCTCTTAAACGGAAGATGTCCTGGAGACTTCCCTGCGAACTTTACCTTCTGTAATGCAAGAGGAGCAAGTGTGATTAATCTAATTTGGATAAAAACAGATTGCCTCGAACTAATAATGAACCTTAGAGTAATCAAAGAAACTACGGGATGAGATCACTTCCCAATAATGCTTAGCCTTGTGGAACCATCTAACACCATCTTGGTTACTTCTCCTGCCACTTTAGCGATCATTCCAACTATAAAATGGAAAGATCGACCCATTAGTCGGAGAGCTATAGTAAAGCATGTTACATGAAGGGTCTGATGCACCTTGAAATTTTGTTTAACAGTATCTACTAGATAGATGAGCAGGTAAACATGTGTTGGCTTGAGCTACCTGGGGACACCAGGTACTGCGCATAAGAGAAAGGTATAAAAAATATTGCCCAAAAAAAGTGTTTGATTCAGAGGCCAATAAATACTAATCGAAATTGAAGATAATTTAAAACACAGAAATGAATAAGGCAGACACTTTTGAGCGGGTTAACATTGAACGAAAAGACCCCAAAGTTGTTTTTTTTTTTTTAAATACAAAATAAAGTGTTTTATTTACGCTGAAATTTTAACAGCGTCTTAATTACATATGAAAAAAATACTTACAGAAAGTCAAACACTTTTTCCGGGGTTTACTTATCGGCAAACATGAAAATAAATGTTACTTATAATGGAGAGAGATAGGCTGCGCGTAGTCGTAAACGTAAGTGAGACCTCCGATCCCCGACGTACCTACGGTCTTTCTCTGCGCTCTCATTGGCTGTTGGTCACGTGTTCTTGTACAATCGTACCGGCTGGGCACGGTCTTACATACAGGTCTGGACACTCGTCCCAAAATCAAGTGGTGGGGGTAGGACAGGCCCTGGTCACTCTATGATTTATAAATGAAGCAGGATAGTCGCGATCAGCACCATCTGGCATAGTCTCCGATCCCTACGATAAGATAATAGATGACTGTAGATGATATGCAGATAACTTGCGTTAACGTAATGAAAGACCTGCATTGAATTGAGAAACCAATAGAAATTCATAATTGATGATTTCTATGGGTTTCATCAACAGAATATGTTTGTCGAAAAAATGGGCGATACTAGAAGTATGTTTGTAGTAGGTTAGGTCTAATAATCGCGGATTACCCGCAGCTTCGACCCACTTAGAACCGGTAATTTCGCATTTAGGAAAGTGATGAGATTTTTCACGTCGACTAGAGGAGAAATCAAGGACACAGCACCTCTGCTTATCACTTGGAATTGGTTTCGGCTTCATTGGCTTTATCTGTGATGATTATAAACTTATCATCGACAAATTAAAACCAATATTGTCGTTGATTTGTTTTGCTTGTCGTTCGCGAATGTTCACTGATGCTCGGGAATGTTCGAGAAGGAGTGCGAAGGAGAACATGAAAGTAGAGGCGATAGGTGCAAGTCAGGGTCGAGGGGTGAAGCACGGGGAGCTTGAAACGCTGCGCCATCTAGCGTAGGCTCAGAGCAGGATTCGGATATAATAATAATGGTATTACTTCAAGACCGCCTATACTAGTGACCAGGGCCTAGGGTAGGACGCTTATGGAAGCACTGGAGTAGTTTGTAATCCCATCACTACTCGTCTCTGCGATCTATCCGCCTACTGCGTATACTCAAACCTAACTCAAACCTAACCTCAAAATCGCCGTGTCGTATATTGTGCTCTGTTGTGCTCTCATACGTTGTGTCTTGCTGTGGTTGTGCTTAAAAATATAATTAAAAAAAAAGAAAGAAAAGATTTTTGAAAAATTGGCAAAAATGCCAAGACGGTGCGCGGTTCCTCATTGCAATACCGGCCGCAAAGCCGATAATGCAAAGGTGTCGTTCTTCCGGGTGCTTAATGACAATGTTTTGCGCGAGAAATGGGAACACGCAATTCCAGGTGTCATAAAATTGGAACGGTCAGAGGTTTCGTAAAATAAGCATTTGCGTTTTACTGCGTGTTATAATAGTCTACAATAATATCAAAAACGAGAAATATACATTGAGGTGACAGAGATTGAAAAGCTAGCGCTGCCTCTATCTCACTTCCCCCACCCATCGTCGTCGCGCCGGAGTTTAGATCCCAGTGATCACAGTGGGCAATACATGAACTACACGTCTGGCATCCATAAGCGAACTACTTACACGATGGGAGTTTCCAGACCTGTATGTAAGACCGTGCGGCTGGGAATCTTACTCGAGGCGTGGCCTAATTTTTTGGCGCCTGGTGGCAGCACTCGAAATTACTGCCGATAGGTTTCTCTGACGAAGCTCTGACTAGCTAGTACAGACAGACATACGTGAACGTACAATTATTTGTAAATGAAAATAGTAATAATACGGAAAAAAGTGTTTGAAACATGAAAGTTAAGGTCCAGGAGATTAGTAAATTTACCAGTGCAACACCGAGCAGTAAATGTTTCATTGGAGGTGAAAATTTGATTAATAATGAGCACGTGATTTGCTGTGGCAAAGCGACAAATAATGATAGCAATAATATTGTTCAAATTATTGCTTTTCGTCTTCAAACATCACAATTAAAAGGTGACCCACACGAAATAAACGGAAAAATATCATCTCAAGGCGAAATTGTTGAAATGCGATGCACGTGTAAAGCGGGGTTAGGAAATGTGTGTAAACATATTGTGGCAGTTCTTCTGTATTATAACCGGTAAGTATTATATTTTATTCAAACCTGACAAGTATTCGTATTAACATTTATTATTTTTATTACTTATCACGCTTATAAATTTTTGATAGGCACGATTTAGAAGCATTACACGTTATTTTGTGTACGAATAAAAAATGCGCATGGAAAGAGCCGCGTAAATCAACATTGGAACAATAGGGGGTACAATCATTAGACCAGCACAAATGTTTTCTTTTGAAAAAAGAAAAGAATTGCAAAATCAACGAAAAGAAGATAAGTGATAGTAGCCAATGGGAAGAACAAGAACAATTATTTCGAAACATAATCCATGAATCCATGGTCAGCTCTATCAAAACACCTGTAAATGAGATCGATTTCAAGCTTTATATTTTTCTCAAATTTTTATGCAGTTTATTTCAGAATGAAGAATCAAAATATCCAAAAGAGCTGTATTCTTTAAGTTCTTAATTAATTAATTTATTAAAATTAAAATTAACAATTAATTTATGTAAATAATATTGATTTATCGAGGGATTTCGTTAGACAATTTGAATATGTATTATAAGTTTTTAAACAATTTTAATATGCATCATAAGTTTCTGATTTTTTAAAAATTTTATTTACACAAAAAATGTAACGTCGATGAAAAATGGATAAATAATCCTTGCTCCACTTTCACAACATTTTTCTTTAATTTTACAGAATAAGTGATTGGGTCGATATTAAAAATATGAAATACTAATTTGATGCACGCTTCTGTTCTTTTTTTGAACTTTAGTATTGAGAGACATGAGCGTGTACAGGACTATAATAATAACTTGGATGCAATTAATCCCGATAAAGTCACTGCTATCTTTGATAACCAAAAGTCTTCTGAGTTTCTTCATAACTTACGAGAGTTCAGAGTTGCACCTGTTCAAGAATGCTGTACAAAAGTACTTAGTCGATTGGAAAGAGATGTTAATACTTATTTGCAGAGAGTGCACAAAATTTTATTCAGTGTGGAAAAAAGAGAGACAACTTCGTATCACGTGTAGTGACGCGTATTCAATATTTACTTATCAAAACAATAAGAAACCTGATTGGACAAAAAGTCATTAAATTATTTCCACGCTAAAGGATTTAGTAATTCTTGTACGAAACACGGATTGGATAATGAGCCAATAGCACGCGAAGCCTACAAAACGTTACTATCTGCGGAGGTAGTGGAATGTGAACTTATTGTATCAAGAGATAAGCCTTGATTAGGATACTCACCCGATGGAGTAGTGTTTGAAAACAATAAACTATCAAAATTAATTGAAATAAAATGCCCATACGAAGGTAAAAATAAATCATCATAAAAAATGGTTAACGGTAGAAAATGATCAAATATGTTTGAAACGACGTCACTTACATTATACCCAAGTACAAATAGGGATGGCGGTATTAAATTTATCATCCACTGATTTTATAATTTATACACCGTCCGATAATGGTGTAGCAACGCTTTCTGTCGATTATGACGAAAGATACGCAAAAGAATTGTTACAATCGTTAAAAACGATTAATTTCAATCATATGGTACGTAATATATGTGAGGAACAATCAAGGAATAAGCAAGATGAATCTGGAACTGAAATTTGAATGCCTTCAAATATAAATGCCGATATATTGTTTATCTCATAAAATCTCATTTATTTATTATATTGCAACTTTCCTTTTTTTTATAATAAACACTGATTGAAACTTAACACAGTACATATTTTTTATTACCCTCCACAATTAAAATTTATCGTCTTTCAGAACCGGAGCACTTAAATTTACAACAGCACTCATAATATTGAAAATTTCTTCGACTTTGGGGAGCATACAAACAGGCATTTTGGTACTTAATATTTCAAAAGTTCTCAATCTTTGATTACTTCTTTTAACATTAACTCTAGCTTTAGCGATTTTACGGGTTGAAATTGCGTCTGACTCTGAAAATTGTTTTTTTTTTTTTGCAGATATCGTCAACAGTAAATCCTCGATCAACCATAATCGCATCCTTTTTGTCCAATTTTCCCAATATTCCACTCTGTTCAAAGATCGCGTTGTCAGAAGTACGCCCACCGTACGCTTTACTGACAAATGAAATTAATCCAGCCATAATTCATAATTCATGACCATTACACCGGTCATGAATTTTACAGTGTACGTAGTTTTGTAGTAAGAATAAGTTACAATTTGGCAATACAATTTTTCTGACTACTGAATTGGAATTTCCGTACAATCTATGACAACTCTGACATCTTCAAAGCCAGCGAAGCATTGTGGTATATTCTTCAAAATATTATCCTTTGTTGGCCAAAAAATTGCAGGTTTTAAACAAGTATTCAAAATATTTAACATTTCATAGATTCTATCCTTACAAGTTTCAGGCATACAACAGTGAAACAAAATTGCTAACACTGCGTAAGACATATTTTGCTTCAATTTTATGAAAGTCATAATTATTGCTTCTCGTAAATTAAGCTTTGAATATGAGTCAGATGGCTTTACGATTCTAATTTTTCGATTGTGTTGAGAAAATCGATACTTTGAATACCTGTGAGTGTACTTAATTCACTATCGCTATTAATTAAAGCTGAAAATTTCGAGGTAATGTAATCACTTTGAACTTGTATTCCTACATCAATAAATGTCTTTGAATCATCTTCAGTGCTTTCATTCCCAATCGGCTCTGCAACGAATTCCGTGGTAGATGCAGTTTCTATGTAATGTTCTTCTTTGATACTGACTGTTTCAGAAGCATTACTTGTTCCCACGATCATATCACTAAGTACGACATTGTTATTTTGCTGCTTGATTGGAGATCTTTGATAGATCCTTATCTTTCGAACATTGTTGTAAGCTTCTCTCTCTAATTGTAGATTGGTGTCCTCTTTTATTGATCGAACGGGAAGATTACATGATGGAATACTCATTTTCTTAAGATGCCGTATTTAATTTCCACCTTCAACATATAATATTTAAATGTTACTTAGCATAACAACAATTATAGTTACTTAAGCGGGGACTTTGGTGAAATTCGCATTATCATTAAAAAATTGTCGTATGAGAAAATCTTCTTACCAATTTTTAGACTGTGGTAGGATAGCCATTGAAAAATATTTCAGCCTCGTGCGATGAAAATATTTGCGCAAGGAATTTTTGGCAGCGGTAAGCAGAATCTTTGAAAGGTTCCTTGCACATACATCTTCATCACAGGAGGCTGAAATTTTTTTTCAAAGCCTATACTACGATGATCTAAAATTTGCTGGAAGGATTTTCTCTAACAATTTATTTTAATCAGTTCAGAATTTAAAAAAAAATGCTTTTTGGCAAAAATTTCACCAGTCTCCGCTTCATACAATAGTCTTATGGAAAATAGGTTCATGTCACTTACGTGTTGAAATAAAACCTTCTGCTGTAAAATGAAGTGAGCACACTCTCATTGTAGAAGAGACCTTTTTGTTCATTTTTAAAACTTTAATCCATGCTACTCGTCGATCAATTGCTTCTTTGTTGCCGAATTTACTGATAATTCTAACCAAACTTTGCTTCTCCGAAGGAAAATGGTAAAACCTAACTGTATCTTCTCGACACGCTTTACTTGTACAATTGTACACACAGCAATATGTTTTAGCTTTAGTTTTTCGTGGAGGAAACTCCGTTATTTACCGTGGTTCAAATTTTTCACGTAATAACAATGTAATAAAGCTTTTCTTTGATGACCGACCACTTCACTGACAGCCACAAGGCATTCGAGCAACCTACCCGCACTAGTTCCTAGTTTGGCCAGCAGTTGGCGCATCTACACACTCAGATTCCCTTAATATTTCGTAGTGAGTATACGTTACTAGTTATATACTGCATTGTTGTGAGCACATGTTTTTTTAATGTTTTCTTTTAATGTGTGTAATTTGCAAAATGCACTTAAATTTTTAATTAAGTATACGTATAACCTATATTTTTATAACAATAATATTAATAAAATTTGTCATCAATACTAGTCAAGAGATTTTTAATGATAACCCAAAGCAGTCATTACTTTTTTTAAATGTCCGATAAACTGTAAATTCAATTTTTTTATTATAAATTTACTTTATTATTGTATTATTGTACTATCCTGAAAGATTAGAAATTTACAGGTAAGTTATGAATCGAAATCTACTTCAAAATACGAATTGAAAATGTATAGGCGGTACGGCTGTACAAGAACACGTGACCAACAGCCAATGAGAGCGCAGAGAAAGACCGTAGGTTCGTCGGGGATCGGAGGTCTCACTTACGTTTACGACTACGCGCAGCCTATCTCTCTCCATTATAAGTAACATTTATTTTCGTGTTTGCCGATAAGTAAACCCCGGAAAAAGTGTTTGACTTTCTGTAAGTATTTTTTTCATATGTAATTAAGACACTGTTAAAATTTCAGCGTAAATAAAACACTTTCTTTTGTATTTAAAAAAAAAAAAACAACTTTGGGGTGTTTTCGTTCAATGTTAAGCCGCTCAAAAATGTCTGCCTTATTCATTTCTGTGTTTTAAATTATCTTCAATTTCGATTAGTATTTGTTGGCCTCTGAATCAAACACTTTTTTTGGTCAATATTTTTTTATACCATTCTCTTATGCGCAGTACCTGGTGTCCCCAGGTAGCTCAAGCCAACACATGTTTACCTGCTCATCTGTCTAGTAGATAGTGTTGGACAAAATTTCAAGGTGCATCAAACACTTCATGAAACGTGCGTTACTAGCTCTTGGACTACATCGAGAACAAGCAACTCTTCTATGCCTAACTAGCGCATCCGTATAGAAAAAATATAAACTTTGCACTAAACTCGACGGACCATATATACATAAATCTCTGCCACGCAATCTATGAATGTGCTAAAAAAGATAATCTACTCAGAAAAAATAATAACCACTCACCAAAACCAAAAAATCAACCGTGGTTTGATCTGGAAGCAATCAGTCTAAAAAAAAAACGTGTAACTCTCTCCTAAAAATCTCCCTAACGTACAATTTTGAGGAACCGTGGAGAATCCAATACCTAAATGCCAAGAGGCGGTACAAAAAGCATCTGATATGCAATAAAAAACGGCCCAAAAAACACTACTAGACAACTTTAACAATGTCAAAAATCTGGCTGAATTTTTGAAAGCCATCAGAAAAGTCAAGCCTTACTCTAACACAGCAATCCCACCATCAATAGAGCAATGTAATGAAGTTTACAACCAGATTTACCCAACGAAAGTAAACATCCCTCCCATTACTCTCCGAAAGAATGATCCACTACTTGATGTTCCCACCTCTTGGGAAGAACTACACGATGCGGTAAACAAACTTAAAAATAATAAAGCAACGGGTTCAGACGGTATCCCGAACGAAATACGCAGGCTCCCACCGGATAATTGGCACAACTACTTACTGATTCTATTCAACGGTGTGCTAGAAACAGAAACTTGTCCTGCCGACTGGTCGAAAGCTCTAGTTAGTATGATTCATAAAAAAGGTAGTACCTCAGATCCCGCAAACTTCAGGAGTATTGCGCTAATCATCACAAACATCACATCACAAACCTATTCACGTCGATCTTGCAAAAAAGGTTTGAAAAATGGGCTGAAAACAATAAAATATCTCCCGAATGCCAATTTGGCTTCTGGAGTAACAGAAGCTGCACAGATGCGATATTCACACTCATTACGGCCATCTAACTGCAGTTGCGTCTTGGGAAGCGACAAATCTATGGCCTCTATGTTGACTTTAAAAAAGCATTTGATTCAATACCGCATGAAGAACTCTGGAGCAAGCTTGTACACCTCAATATCAGCTCAAAACTAACTGATGTGATAAAATCATTCTACGAAATGGCACGTATTCAGGTTCGACACGGCTCTGACCTGTCTGATGAATTTGAAGTATCTGAAGGGGTGTTGTAAGGTGAAACCTTGAGTGCACTTCTCTTTATCCTATACATCTTTGACATTCAACTTTTTTTTAAAAACAAGAGTCTACAAGGGATCAATATTAACGGTACTATTGTTTTGCTACTCCGTCTTTTAGCGGATGACACTGCAATACTTGCGCACAGCCATGTAGATCTCGCCAAAAAACTGAATTATCTCCATGAATACTCTACCATAAATAAGTTGCAAGTGAACATCAGCAAGACAACAATCATGATATTCAAACCAAAAGGCAAACCGAAAGGATTAAAAAAAACTCTACGTTCATACGAAGGCCAACTGATCGCAATTGCAAAATCATTCACGTACCTAGGAGTCCATCTTACATCATCTACCCTTGGCCAACAAACAGCAGATTTCGCCATAAATAAAGCAATTGTTACTTCTACTATTACCCTTGAGGTAAAGCTGGATCCAACTCAATGCAGACCAGCGTGAAATTATTTGAAAGTATGGTCCAATCAACCCTGTTATATGCAAGCTCCGCCTGGGGAATCAAATATCGAAACCAGCTCGAGAGAGTGGCAGCAGAGTTCTTCAAAAGGTTACTTCATCTGCCTAGATGCACGTCCAACTGAGTGATTCGTCTTGAACTTGGTATGCTGCCTCTCGAATACAAAATGATGGAATATACCTGAGACTGGTTAGCAAAAATCCTGTCAGTAGACGACTCATACCTACCAAAAATATGTATTAAAAGACTGATAGACTTGAAAGAGAGTCTAACATGCCATGAAGAATTTAACTGGGCTGCAAAATTCAAAAAAGTACTCAAAAAGATGGGCGCGAGTGATCTATGGTTCAACACAAACCTGAAGCTTTGGAAAAGCAGGACAGCTGAAGTTTTTAATAAATACAAGGCGGCACTAGAAGCAAAGGACGAGAGAAGTTACTGTAACTCTGATTCCTGCCTGTTCAATCTCTACAAGCCACTTACTACTGTCCTTGATGGGCCAACATACCTCAATGAGAATCACACGATGCAAATCAAAAAAACAATTGCACAAATAAGACTAGCAAACAAACACCAAGCTTACTTGTCAATAAACAAAGGGAAAAAACTTAACCCTATGATTCCCTGTACGTGCTGTTCACTAAAAGAACCAGAAAGTATTGAGCACATACTCTATTGCTGCCCAGCATACGAAAGCATTAGAAACAATCTCTACGGTGATACATATGCTCCGGAACAAACGAGTCTCAACTTTTATCTGGCCAACCTATCGAACTATGACTGTAAAAAGCTCCTCAAATTAACTGGCCAAACTCTTGTAGTGAGAACAACAATTGTATAATAATGTAAATTCCTGATAACTTTGTTACAAAGCTAGTCGTTGATATTTAAGATTTAATCACTGCACTACTTAACTATATTAATTAATTTCTGTGTTTAATTTTGATTGAAAAAATACTGTATATACTATCCCCCATTGCTATGGGACCATGTACCTTATGAGCAATAAACTATATCTATCTAATCTTCAGTCGATGCAAAAGATTTTTGTTGCAACAAATTTCAATCCCGGTTCGACCATGGATCTCTTGACTCAACAAAAGATTAATTAAAAAAAGCTCAATTTGTTTTGATACAACAATCTCATATTTTTAGAACAAAACAATTGAGTTAAGCTTAAACAAATTCTTGGTAATTTAAATCACACATTTTCTTGATACTAAATTCATATTATTGCAAGGAAATCACGCCGTGTTATCTTGAATAAATTGATAGTCAGCATGATTATTCGAAGGCTTGATTCAATTCTATATTAATTTGTCACGAGTATTTCGTCCGACAAAAGTATGTTGTTGAATTAAGTAAGTATTGTGTTCGCCACATTTGTTTATAGCATTTAGTTAAATCAAACGAATATCATTTGACTCAAATAATTCTTTCTCTCCTTGTAGTTGCTTATACCTCGTACAATATCACCTCAACAAAGGAAGTTAGTGCTACAATTCCGCAAACCACCTTCCGAAACACGAAAAGCACTAAGCAGCCGAAACCCGAAGTAGGTATGCTGTTAAAATTTATAATTTTTTTCTTATTCCTTGTTAATTGGCTAAGCCGAATTTTAAGTTATTTTATTGTTGTACATTTATTAGGCAAGTGGGCCATCAATTTTCTCTTAACCAGTTAACCTTCGACCCCTTGTGATCGACCAACGCTGCAGTAAACTTATTTGTAACGATCATCGAGGCTTGGAAATTACGTATTTGATTCTTATTAACCCTAGACATTATAACATCTGCTAATTCAATTCCTAATATACTTTCCTGTCTCGTTCCGTATCAAACACAAACAACAACATTACTTTATATAAGCGTGTAAGTGCTTTATGTGTTTTACAATACATCATTTTTCGTTTTATATACTATTTTTGAAGTAAAATATTTCGTAGGGTCCGAAGTTTACCCGAGTGTCAAAGATTGCGGGTCGCCGTTGACCTAATAAATCCTAATTATTAGCGATTCTAGTTGGAATCGTTCAATTCACAACAGGCTTGCCTGCACCTCCGTCATTTACGTTAAATCTCACTCTGATTAGCGAGCAAGCCATAAACCGTTTATCTACGTTAAGCGATAAGTTGCAAAAAAAAATCGAGAGAGATAGATAGATGGATAGATAGATATTTATTTCATTGCGGGGTAATACCCCCTAGCAACCATAGATACACACACGCGCACACACAGACGCACATACACGCGCGCATGTATATATTTTCGAAAAGCCCCTTAGTATAGACTTTTCCGCACAGTTTCACGTTTTAAAACGTAAGTGTCCTGAACAACACGTTTCACACATATATGTACATATCAGAAATTATACATACATATAATACAAAATATGGTGTTTGGTGAACAATACCAAAATAATATAAAATGAAATGCAATAACAAACTTTATACAGGCTCCACGCAAAAAGACACAAATCAAATGACAAGCATACATAGAAAGACAGAAAACAGTCACGTTTCGGAAACAACAATCACGTAGTATTATATATGTTTAGGCGAAAGAACTAGCGAAATTTATCGATATGGACAGGCAGCGACTGGGCATTCAGACAGCAGACATTGAGTAGCTCCGGGTGGATCAGTGAGTGCATAGGTCTGGCAGAAGTCGCAGGCGAGAGTCATTACAAGGCTCAGGTTAAGGCCGACAAGTCGGAAGAAGGCAGCAAGCACAGCGGTTTGATCCTTGGCTCAGGTCGAACATAAAGCGCAGCATCAGCTAGCCACGCAGACCTCGGGCTCAGCGACGAGTACTTCTTCAATATCTGACTCCGATATCGGTATAGTTTCACGGGATGCCTTTTATTGACGTAAACCTTTCACTCCAAAAGGGTGGCATCGATATCTGCTAATCGCAATTGAGGCTTTCGCTTCTTACATTTAGCCACAATTACGCGATCGCACCAAGCAGGAGACTCAAGGACTAACAAGAGAGGGCGCGCAGCAAAGGTAGAAAGAGAGCCAGGACCCGTTGCATCCGATCGAGAGGTTGAAGTACCAGAGACACTCTGAGCTCCACTGCGGCCCATTTTTTCAAAACAGATCACGGCATCGGCTGCAGCTGAATATTGAGAGCCGCTAACAATTTAGACAATAATACATCTAGATGCTCGCGATCACCACCATGTTGAACCCTTATAATAATGATGTAGTTTGAAACTTCATTGCAAGCTACCCGCAACAGCATAGTCTCATCAGTAGGCACCAACACGCCAGTCTACCTGATGGCAAGCTTGTCACCAATTTTGCTAATTTGCGCCGTATGACGAGACGTTATCTCTGACAGCGAATCAACATCCTTCTTCACTTCCGTCATAGTAGCATTCACAGTTTCGAGACCTAATTTGAGAGCTACGTTATCAGCTAGGATGCTGTCAAATTTTCGGCGAAGTTCCTCAACAACCGTTACGAGCGTGTTGACCTTAGCAGCTGTGGCTTCAAATGCACCGCGGCGAGAGTTTATAGACACAGCAATGATGACATTTTTTTTATTGCAGCTCCAATAGCGGTTGTCTCATCTTTCGTACAAACAGGGCAGCGACTACGAACACAGTCTGTCGCAGCCCCTGCTAGTTTCAACCTGAAACCGAATATTGAGACAGCACGAAACGAATGTTTACATCTGTTGCCAGTGGTAACGGCACTACTAGAGACATTTATAGCAGCGTAACACGCAGCGCAGTTTGGAGGAGCCATACTATCAGCGAGTCAATATCGCAGATTGATATCAGTAGGAGTCTATAGATGACGCGAGGTAATCCAAAAACAGTCAACAAAGGCTACGTTCAAACTCACTGGTCTGACACTGACAATGACAGCTCCAGAAAATCAACAAAGTCAAATCCTCCGAGAAAGTACAATGGTTTATAATGCACTAAATGTCTCAATTATTTAATAGCCGTACAACAAGGCGCGAAGAGTTATATACCACTAGAGAGACCGGCACATCGCGAACCGAGCGATACTAGACAGACCAAACTCGCAAAAGAAAGACTCAGAAAACGTCCAAAAAATGTAATGAGCAATAACAGGCACACGTTGTTCACCAAGCACCAAGCCAGAAGAGAAAGTGAGAAAGTGAGAGAGAGAGACAAAGAGACAGAGAGAGAATGAGTGGTTCAAATTTATTTGCCTTGACTTGTAACGAGCCGTACGGCATAAAACCGTACAACTTTTTCATCTTAAATACGAATTAAATTAACAATTAAATTAATAGGCTCATGCAGTACTGATCAAGCAAGAATGGCAAGGTAGGGTGGAATGACAGTACATAAGTAATAGAGAACAATACATGACACAGGTCGACAAAAAAAACTTTTTTTTGGGTTTCGGTTCTAATGCTTGAATTCTGATTCCAGACATCAAAAAATACTTAAATATCCATTTTTAGCTTTTAAGGTTTGCTTTTGTCTGATTTACGTCCATAAGTACGTTTTAAAGTTTTTAATTCATTTTATGAACAATAGGTGGTAGCACTTTGATTATCCCGAATGGAAATTGCATATTATAATTATTTATCACAATTCTTGAATAAAAAAGACTTTGATGTTCCGCAAAAACTTTTCTGATCGTAATTTAAAATGCAATTATAAAAATAATATAAAAATCAGTCATTTTTCTTGAAAATTCAAAAAATTGCTCTCGTTTCTACAAAAGCAAACTTTGATCAGAAAAATAATTTTTTCTCTTATTTGTAACGTAGGAGAAACCAAAATTTCACATGCAGAAACCAAACCCAAAAATCGTGTTGACCGGTGTAATCATAAGCATATAGCGACTTAACGCAGATTTCACTTTCAATTATAGTTTGTGACGTGGTATTTCATAGCCCGTCACATGTGTTAACTATCGTACTTCCCTACGTACAGAATATCATAAAAAATACCGAAAGCACGTCTGAGGCCGATACTCTAAAAAGAACGACTAGTTATCTTTAAGTGAAATTCCCTGTATTACGCTAATTCTATTATATTTTCTAATTTTGTAACGCTCTACGAGAACCATCTGCGAGACTTCCACGTCAAGATACCAGGACACTGCCTGACAGGGGTCACGTACCAGCTCAACACCGACCACCACCGACTACGGACGAACGAATACCGCTGAAGCCACTCCCGATGGATGCCTACCTAAGTTGTGAACAGGGTCGTGCGTGATGCACAAACAGTACCTCCAAATATTTAGACTTATCGGCCAGGAGCCGAACCACGAATCAACGCTTCTACCGCTCGGATGCATCGCCGACGGCGTACAGGGCTGTGCGTCAAAAACACAATAAAGCCCCCTGTCGACGATACTTATCAGCCTGGAGCTGAACCGACCATGACACCTACTAACTCGTTGTCTATAAAAAAAGGACGGTTGTCTCTTAATGAACCATCTTATCGAAGGGCTGTGGCGTGGGTTACGCTCGACTATGCGGGCCACGTGGATCTGGTGGATACAGTGTGGGGATCCGTGTTGAGGGCCCTCACTACCAGATCGTTCCGGCATGAGGGCTCCGATGAGCGAGGGCCGAGATGCAGCGCCAACGAAATGGCTACAACGGGGAGTACCAGTAAAGCAAGGAATGAAGTACAATCGGTCGCAAGTCCAAGATATCGGTAACGCAATATTCTCGCACACTTCAATTTTGCAACACATGAGTGGTACGACTTCCCATCTCACTAACGGTACCGCACAGCTGATGGAAAACATCTTCGACCACCGCCCGACGTGTCTATACCTCGATACCTATCAGCGAAGAAGAAGAAAACAAACAACGAGGGATCATCGCCGCCTACCTGTAGACCCGACTTACGCGACCTGCTGGCCCAATTAGAATAACGCAGTTTGAGAAAGAATCACGTGACAGCAGCACGACGAAAATCAGGATCACCGCTGGTCTCGACACTCTACGTTCAGTTTTCGATTAAGCAAGACGTGTTATCGCTATCCTTAGTAAAAGTTTCTCGCTATCGTGTCGCATTTTCTAGTACCTGTCCTATCTTCTTTTCACGTAAGTGAGGTTCCTTTTCCGAAATTACTTGGTGCAATATCTCTCTCTCTCTCTCTCTCTCTCTCTCTCTCTCTCTCTCTCTTGCAGTTGTGCCGCGTGAGCCACGTGGGCTCGTATCTTATTCTTTTCTATTTCGTATCGTATCCCTTTCTATTTGTTATTGCAAGTAACTTCGCGACTGGTTGACTCTTACTTACGCATTGTTAGTGACTATTGTCTTATCTAATTATCTCTCTCTTCTAGAATATCTAAATATCTAATATCGCTGTATAGCAGCGCTGTAACATTCTTTCACTTATACCGAATTGAAAGGAAACACCTTTGGTCACTTGATACCGCTTAGCTTATTTTGAGATGTAATTATTTCTTGGTCTTTGGAACCACCAGTATCTGTTAATTTATCAATTCTTACCTTAGCTACTGATCATTACTATTTCTTTATACTTTTCTGATCAACTAATAACTGTTTCTGTATCTATTAAACTTGAGTAATTAATTTTAGTAAGTGTACCGCTTGAGCGATCTCATATCGCTGCGCGGCATCACTCGTCGTTCTTTTGACTTTGGAGTATTGCGCCGTATCAAGTAACATCTTTTTCATCATCTTCTTCGCTAATAGCGCTGATCGTAGTTGTCCGTAGTCTCTCTGGTTTGTCGTACGTTGCGCTTCAATTCTCTTGAGTATTATTTGTCTTAATTCCGAAATTATCTTTTACTGTTCTGAATATTACCTCTCTTTGTCTCGCACTTACCGCAAACTAGAGCCTACGTATTATCTGTTAGTTTCTATATTCTATAATAATTCCCTGCCTCTGTTATATCTCTGATAATTCTGGTAAGGTGATAATTATTACAATTTTTGTATTTCTCACGTTTCTTATAATCGCTTCTCATATTTTACGGCTTGCGTTATTAATGCTTAATTTAAGTACCTTATATGTTGGATTACATCTTTCTCTGTTCTGCTGACTTATGGTAAAACCGTATTAATTATTACCTCGAATAATAGTATCGCGAGCCTACGCACATATCTCGTTTATTCTGAAAACGTTCTGGTATTTGTTAAATCTCTCGCTTAACTTTTCTCTGGCTGTAAACTAATTGTCTCATATATCTTAAATGTATCTAAATCTCTTCAGTTGTCCGCTCGTTATTAATATTTATCGCTTCTTGGTCAATATATTTGATATTATTTCTGCTTCACCTGCTTCGTATTTTATCTATTGGATTCAACCCCTCCCCTCTACCATTATCTTGTCTATACTGAGCAAGCTGTGCAAAACCGTCGTAGAACCTGATTTTGTCTTTATCTATATCTTTCCTTCTAATTATCTATTTTCTGACGCATGTGCGTCTGCGCCCAACAATCATATCTTTCTCTCTTATTATCTCTCAATATCTAATTATTCAGGTTAGTTACTGCGCCGTAGGGTAACCGATCTTTAACCCTCGCACTTTATTTTAAAGTTAAAGTTTAAATAAAAAAGTATTGGTTACAAGTTAAATAAAACATATATGAGTAACAATGAATTTACCATTTAGTCTCCGATAGCTCATACCGGAATAATACCAATTTGTACATTCAGATTGCTTTCACATTTTAAATACTGACTTTACTGATGATGTAAATTTTATGATACATTAGTATTTACATAGACAGTACGATAAATACTAACAAATGATTATCAGAATGAGGGTATAATTTGAAAATTATCGGACCGACTTGAGTTAATGGTTACAATTTAGGTACTAATTATTGCGGGTCTCAAGTGCTTTCGAATACACCAACAGTCAGAAGTTAAACAATTCAGGTGAAGACAAAGTGGCAATTTCGCCCAGAAAATTATTCCACGCATGCGCAGTGGATATCGTGAAAAATGCTTAATACATTGAGGTTTGGTCGTGACCAAATGTGACTAAGGTTGAGTCTGAATCTTTTTTTGCAAAAATTTCGTCGTTCTTTGTCCAGACGAATTGAAAACGGGCTGCCTTTGCTACTTCTCTTGCTCTCTTGAGAAGCTTAGTTGCAGCTGGAGCTGAATGCTTATTAACGAAAATTGGATTATGAGGATGCTCATCAGATAAATTGAGTTTGTTCGCACACATGAGCCCGTTTGAACATTTTGCAGATAAAAACTGATTTCGATACTCCGAAGACTGAAAGCGTACCAAGATCAGACGCGGACGATGGGCGTTAACAGTACTGCGAATCAGTGACGCCTCGAATAATTGCAGGGAAATTTCCATTCGCACATTCGGGAACTCCTACAATTATATAACAGGAACATAGAATCCTACTTATTCAACTCAACGTCAGAGTTGAAATCCATAGTTATAAGATTATTCATATTTCATTTGTAGAGTCAAGTCTTATAGAACCGTTCAAATATTACACGCTGTCATATCACGCCATATTGAACTTGAGACGAATAGTGTTCAGGCCTTCAAATTTAGACTAGCGCGCAAGCGCTGAACTGTCGAGCGGACGATCGATCCGAGCAACGAGCGGTGAGTGCCGGCTAACAATTGTTGCGTCAACTTTCACATATTGTACATCGTGATGTATTATCTCTCACATGTCGACTCTTGTGTCAATCTTCATGTATTTCGTGTATATCGTATATTGTATATTGACTCTTACATAAACCTTTGTACGTGTTACACACGCTTATCGTCAATTTTGTATTCCATACATCTAGTACATCGTTCACTACCAAATCACAAATGATTCTCTTGCTACTCTACCATTGTTAATTCTTAAGGTGTAAATCGTCAAAGCAGGCAAGAGTGTTACTGTGAATAATCGTCAACGACTGGCGTCGTTACACGCCAGACAAATATATAAGAGTCGGATTTTGACAACAATTTGTAAGTATGTGCAATAAAATTGTATATTCTGTCCAATTCTTCTTTCTGAACTATTGGAAAAGATTCTCCCTTCCCTGAGTGCCCAAACCTTCACCCTGCGAATAGAGTCTAATTGTTATTTTTTTATTATTATTTACTAGCCGATTGAGCTTAGTCGTTAGTTCGTTTTGTTAATTTTGATAAGTAACTGGCGCCCTTTGCAATAAACTAATCTGAGCCTCGACAGCAACTGACCCAGGCCGCGTCAAGTAGAAGCGATTCCGAACTAACAACAATGAAAATAAAATTTATCAGATTGTATTTGATGATTAAAGTAAAGCCGGAGGAAGAAAATCGCTTCCGTCTCAATCACGATATCACGATTCCGTAGATGCGTTCGACTGAATCAAGTCTCCATAATAGCTGCGAGTTCTGAGCTGCAAGACGCAAAATTTCAGTAATCTGTTTGGTCTGGATTCTTTCCATTTTACCTTGACGCGAGTTTTAACCATCGCGTTTCCCTCGGTTAGGCTATCTAACTCGATAGACAGTTCAGCGATGATTTCATTTGTAGATTGAAAGAAAGTTTCCAGCTTAGATGTTACTCTGTTTATTACCGCAGGTAGTCCAGCTAGGGAATAAATTTTTCCGCTAAGCTTGACTAAACGTATAGGTAGGTCTTCTGACTGCTTAAATTTGCTATTAACTTCTGCCAATTGCCTATGAAATGTCTCGAGGAGAATGGTCATAGCTCGTGAATTCGCCTCTACAGCAGCCAAGATACTATCAGAAGAAGTTGCTTGCACAACAGCTGGACCCGCTATAGGCGCTGCTAGTCTTCGAGTATCATGCATAACAGTACTCACTGCAGAGCTGTTAGTAGCTGCATTTACGCAGCACTTGAATCGCAATACGTTTTTCACACCATCTAATATACTTGAGTGATTTCAGCACAGCTAGGATAATTTCCATCACAAATAAAGAAGTACGCAGGGTGCTTGACATCTTTTTAACAACATTTTCAGAATTTTGGAAGCGGCTGGTTAACCGGTGTATCTTCATCCATAACGACGATTGGCATTTTGCGATCAGCTTATGAGAAGACGAATTCGCGTGTCGAACACTCTTAAACGAAATATTAGCGAGAAAACACAGATAGTTAGTCACCGGGCACGCACATACACTATATATGTGGAGAGTGATTAGCGGATTAAGATTAAGTATGTCGTCAACAAAGTCGGTGTGATTAGCTCGCACGAACACTAACATAGAGGTATAACTTATTTATGATCCAGGGCACATGTAGCAAATATGTTAAATGTTAATTACTTAGCACTAAACTACATTCATGACATGCACTGCAAGGCACGTAAAGACTAGAGCACAGGTTCAAAACTGAACACTCACAGTACGAAAAACAATTTCAGTACACGAAAAAACCGTTATTAGAACAGAGAGCCAATACGGCGTACGTTATCCACGTCAACGTCCAAGTCGAAAGATAAATAAATAGGTAGATTAATTTATTATTCTGTCTACTGCAATATTAGACAAATCACAGACCATTACAATCATTTAATCTGTGAGTAGGGACAGTGTATGTGGATTACAAATTCAAGAGTAAGACTTAACACAACTAGCTTATGACTAACGATTAATGGCCGGACAATAGCGAGAAAGGGAGGAGCTAATAACGGATGCCCTCAGTAATTAGCAGATACACGTAGAGCACATGCTTGAAAGCAGCAAGCGAGGATACAGTCCTCATTTCCGAAGGAAGTGAATCCTAGTACCGAACGACAGTAACCGCGAAGGAGTTGAAATACGCTTCTAAGCATGCGTACCGTGCATTAAAATCGCTAGTAGCACGCGACGGATGGACGGTCGCAGAATTGCGAACACGGTCTACAAAGAACTCACACAAATATCCGGGTCTTTCTGTGCGCAGGGTGAAGAAAAGCTGCGAAATAAGGAAGTACGGCCTCCTGTCTTTCACCCGTGGTCAGCCTAACTCTCTACGGTACGGAGTGATATGTGCATCTCGTGAGACGCCGCAAACTAAACGGACGCATATATTTAGAAGCCATTAAAGCTTAACGTCAAGTGCATTCGACAGGTCAGTGAATACCGTACAATAATAGTCGAGCTAAGGAAATGTCAAAGTGGTCACCATGAGTCTGCGCATTTTTCTAGAGAGAAGCCGGCAAGACACAGAAAGCTGCCGCAGAGTACCATGCACGCGACCTGATATAATATTGACCTGAGCTGCCCGAGATAATCAAGAGCAACACCAAGGTTGCGCACCATATCAACGTAGGAAATCAGTAGGTCATCGAAACATATAGCAGGAAATACATTAAGCTGAATGCGGGACATATGTAAGTTTCACTGCCGAGAATGATCGCATGGGTTTTCATGACATTTACGCGGAGGGACTGAGATCAAGACCTATCCAAGACGACTTGAACATACTCATTAACGCAAGCAATAACGTCGACACACTTTTCCATCGGGAAATGGTAGTAAATGTGCAAATCGTCGGAATGGCCTATATGACTGCAATGCTTGAGAACTACGAAGATGTCGTTAAAGAACAACGAGAATAGCAGCGGTTCTAGTACCAAGCCTTGCGGAACACCTAAGTCAAGCTTCGCCCAGGCGGAGAGAAGGCCGTCCGGAGACATGTGTACTTGCATCCTCCCCTAAAGGTAAGAGGCGATCCACTTGAAGACGGCTTGCGAAAAGTATACGCTCCAGAACTGATCGAGTAGGATTACGTGCGAGGTCGTATCATGCGCTTTCGAAAAGTCAAAAGGGACCAGGACAGTTGGTTTGCTATCATCGGCGCCTTTACAAACACCCTCGGTGAGCCTGAGGAGAGCAATTTGAGTGCTGCAGCCAACACGCTAGTCAAATTATACAGAATCAAGCAGCTGGCGACTTTCGAGAAACGCAGAAATTTGTTCGCGCATGATGCACTCGAGAACTTTAGATATTAAACAGAGGTTCGAGATAGGGCCGCTCCTCATCTTGCCCAACGGTAACACTCGCGTCTATTCCCAAACCTTCGGAAAGACAGCAGTAGAGAGCGAATGGGACAAAGATAGCTAGGAGGTACGGAAAGCTAACCGGCAGCGCTAGTTGAATGTCACGGGGTGATAAACCATCAAAACTACGTGACCGTGAGGAAAAGTGGCTGAGATCTCGGAACAACGCAGTAGAAAAAATATCCTGGAAATAAAATAGCGAGTCATTGTAAGCAGATAGTGGAGGAGTCGCAAAAAACTCGGCAACCTCTGCAACGGACGAAGGGCGTTGGGAGATGACTGCAAAATGGCGACTGAGATTTTCTGCTGCGAAATCGCCGAAGTCATTGGCGCGAGCCGGCGCGATACCAAGATCGTGAAGCTCTCTTCAGAGAACGCGTGGTTCCTGAATAGAGGATAGTCTGTCCACGTAGAAGTCAGCACGCGTCGCATAAATATGCCTATAAAGGTGGTCTCTGGCATCATGGTAATGCAGGAGAGCGACTTGAGATCGAGAGCGTCTGTATACCCGATAGAAAGAGTCCCTGGCTCGCGTAAGCGCGTGTAGCTCTGAACAGATCTATGGCGGCATGTTAGGTTTAATGACGCGAGACACATAAAGTGCATGTTTATCAAGAGCGGCGATAACATTAATTTACAGACAGGAGAGCCGATCAACGATGGAGGCCTTAGCATAGAACAGAGACCAATCGCTACCCGCAAGATCTGCAAAAAAGGCGTCAGCCGGAAATTTAGTAAAAGAGTGGGCCCTGACTGTCTTAAATGGAAGCTGAGGAGTCGGAACTCAGATGGTGACTAAAATAAGGTCATGTCACACGATTAACGGCCCTGAAGACTGGGTAAAGAACTGGAGCGCAATTTGATCACTGAGTATGCATAGATCCAGGATCGTATCGGAGGTGTGAGTACGACACGTAGCCGTGAAGGGTACCCGGTAAAGCGCTCAGGAAGACCAGATCTCACGGACGTTGTCAGCATCGTACGACCGGGCTAGTTGGTATGCATTGACATCACCGAAGATAACGCAGAGACGGTAGTCTAGACGAAGGTCGCCTTTGGCAGACGATAGACGACGCCGCAACGGCAACGAAGAACGCCGGGGAGCGTAGGGCGCAGATTTTTGCAAAGAGGTATTCGGGGCTGCAGTTATAAGGCCCTAGAGAGACAGTGAGTAACTTAGCGTGAAAAGTACTGAGTACATATAGTGCAACCGCGCCCTGAATCTTGCTGACCCGATCGTTACGCAGGATGAAATAGCCCGCCAATAAGACCGAAGCATCCGACACCTACGCGTTCAACCACGATTCACTCACCGCTATCAGATGAAACAAGCAAGCCGAGAATTGAAATAGAAACGAATCAATGTGGCCCCTGATGGAGTTCCTATTAAGATGACAAAGATTGAGGAAAGGAGAGTTGATTGAACCAGCATAGATGACTGTTCTACCGGAAAGCAGCAGCCGACTAGGTGACTGCTGCTGAGGGCAGCGTTGAACCAAGGCGAGGCAAGTAAGATCGGTTGTTGATGAGACGCAGAACACCAGTACGCCCTGTGCTTTGCGTACAAAAATAACACCATCGCAGTGCCAGACAAAGCGAACACCAGAAACTTAGCAGCAGCTTTAGAAGCAATGAGTAGTCTGTAGGTATCCGATTGTAATGCCTCATTCAGGTTGACGGTAGTGACCGGACCCGTGGGACGCGGCACAAGGTCAGATGTTGCAAGACGACCTATCACCTTCCGAGCCATGTTGAGGCGCACGAGAACGGCACGATTACGTGGCTTGACGATGATAGGTAGCAGGGCCTATTTCAGAGCTTCATCACGCGTAACAAGAAAACGAGAACTGATCATGTCACCGTCCGCAAGGCTGCAGACGAGCGAGGCAATTACCTGTAACGGTCTATCTGTATGTAACCGTCGCCAAGATAGAGTCGAACGATGAGCACGCTGTACCAGAAATAATGATCTGCGCAGGCCTGCGCATGCCAGACGATTGACCAATCTCAAGATGAACGGTGCACTTGGCAAGTTGAGATTTTTTGAGTAGGTACCGCGATCTCAGAGGTGGCTGTCCGGTAAACGAGGCTGAAGCTAGCAGCTAGAACTAGCAGCTGCGCGCCACGATACAGGGCCGCAGAGACCCCTGGTGCCCGAATAGGGGCCTTCACAATTCAGTCTACAACCTAATGCACCGCGTGGGTCTAAGGGAGTAGTATATTTTGTAACGTGATGTTTTAGATCTGTCCGTCGCAAGCGCACATAACTGAAGGAAATCTCCAAAAAACGCGTCCCTGGCGGGGTACTCCAACCGAACTCGATACAAAATAGGCAACAACTATTATTAACTAATTCTTTCTCTGTAAATTCTGTATTTCATACTCTGGCCCAAGCTAACAAGGTACACGGACGATGACAATCCCGGCCACCGAGGGATCAACAGCTACCGATAACTACCGATTCCGGCTCTCGATGACTTGGTCTACCGACAGTCCAATAAGACTACACTGGCTACCTTGGTATGCTTCTGAAACACCTGGGCTAGCATCTATCCGAACCTCTCATATCACCTCGACTGCGGGCGTACAGGGACGTTAAAGTCCTCCCGACAGCCGAGGGACCAACTTCTGTAGAAGATACCAACCGCTCGCTTTCCCGGATGCCGTAAGGATGGCATACAGGGCAGATCGTAGTGTGCCATCTTCCGATTTACCGCCCTGGTGCCGGACCGACCCCTAAAGTACTACGTCCAGTTTGATAAAGCCCTCGTTCTGAGGATCGACGCAGCCTTCCTATCAGTAAGGACTATAATCATGTGAGCCATGGTCCACGGCTTACAGTTGCATTCCGCCATCCTGTGACTGCATGGTCTCCTTGATATATCGTGGGCAGCTGGCCACTGCCTATACGACGACACCGGTGGAAGCGAACATAGAGTTACAGTCAATAGTTGCCCTCCACTCGGTAACTTTGACCGGGAGGCGTCCTACGTACATGCCTCTGTCAAAGGAATCCTCAATGATATGCAACCTGGACAGGAAGGTGAAGCAACTGAAATATTGTACGAGTTGGTGTCAACGACGAAATCACGAGCAGGACGTTACGTGTCATCTATCGGCAATCTTCGAAAACGTGTGACGTGATAATAACTGATGTTGACCACAAGAGGGATGACCCAATCATGGTGGGGAACAAATGACCAATCAACTAGAGGAAGGATAACCTGACGACAACGGCGAGATCGGTGAACCGGACTTCGAACTCTGGCTATTCTACGCTCAACCCGCCAGGAGACAATTTCACTACTGTCTTGCTCTCGTTTTGATTTCCGTCGAGTACCTTCCCTTCTTCCTTTACCGCTATCGCTATCGTTTGGTCCATGGCTACCGTTTAACCACCACCCTCTATCGTTTTGCACTATCATCGATAGCTTCTTCTTTTCCTTTAAGTTATATTATCTTCTTTCCTTCTCGCCTTCTTTTGTTATTACTAAGTATTATTTAATTTAAATTCAGTGTGGTGTGCCTGAAGTCACCAGCTAAGGTAAGGCTTCTGCCTTTGTATTGTATTGTTACGAAGTTGCTCACAATTTCTATTTTTGTTTTTATCGTATTTGTCTTTCTTGGTTGCATCGTGTGAAGCCAGTTTTGTGCGAATCATGGTCCACGACTCTGAGTTGCATTAAGCCGTCGCATGGTTTCAGTATAATTAATTAATTCCGCTTTTGAGCGACTTCGTAACTACCGAATAAGTAATTCTTTCGTATTTGTGAATTTCTCTCATTATCTGTAAATTTCTATGACTCCGCTTCTGTAAAATTCTACCGTATCTTGAGCTATATTGCTTTGCAGTCTTTTAAATTTTCTGTGTTAGTGCTTATTATATTTTATATAGTGCCTATTGTATCGTAAATCGAATTCCTTGGAGTATAACCGAGCGTAGATTTAGCTGCTAAATACTACCGTACTTTTCTATTGCCATTGGCAATTCTGTATTTTTTTTACTTGTTATTCTTTCCTTTGCATTTCTCTGCCATACTGTAATTCTTTGCTAATTCAAGTTTTGCGTATTATCGTTGATTTTATTATAATAAGGTGTATTTAGTGTATTCCTGTATTTTGCAAACTCTTCTCTGAATTTCTCACTCTCTGACAGTTTTATGTTCTCTCGAAAACTAAGTTTTAAGATTTCTTTGTGAAACTTCTTGAATTTGTCATTATTGTAAATCATTAATTCTATTGTCTACGAATAACCCTCTCGTAAGTTTTCTCTCGTATTTTACAGTCCTTCCTATTCTCCCGTTTGAGCTACCGATTTCGTAAATTTTTAATGAATGGCAATCTTTCTTATTAGTTAAAATCTATGGTAAAGTCTGTCTTACTCTTTTGTTATTATCTCCCGTGCTATCGTCATTTTTGCCATCTATCGATTTGCAATCAAGTTTTCACTCTCACTTTAAACTTACAGAATAGTGATTCGTGTAGCGTCATTCTTTGGAAATTGAGTAAAATCACGTCGTTCACTGACGTGTGGTCTTAAGTAAATTTTCGCATTATATCACTTCACTCGACCTACGCTCAGTTCTCTCTGTTAGCTATCGTCTTTTGTTTAAATCTACCGTCTTGATTTTATTTTATCGAAAATCTGGTAACCCATTTTTGCTGATTTAGTGATCTTTGCTAACTTGTGAAAGCCTAAACGACAATATAATCGACTGATTGACCAGTTAATTTTCCTTGACTTGAGTTTATCCTCTATTACTTTAATTCTTTAATTATAGTTACCTGCCTTAAATATCGACACTCTACCAGTTCGTGTGAGCCTAGCCAGCCGTACAACGGGTTCTCTAGTTATTTTTCGTATTGTTTTATATTGTTTCATATTGTTTAGCATTTTTGTTTGAAATTCGACGCTAAAGCGTCTGGCGCCCAACGCATATGATTTTGTTATAGTTTAGTTTTTCAGAGTAATTGGAGAATCACGCCAAAGTGTCAGCGGTGAGTCCTCATCTGAGGGTAACAGAAATTAGTGTTACAATTTATTTCAAGGTGGATTGTAGGTGAGACTTCTAGAAAGTCATGATCGTTGAGGAGAGCAAACAAATTTTCCTTTTTGTGTAATTCTTCGTTCTAAGAAAATGAAGAATCTAATAAAATCGAAGTAGCCGATCAGTCGGCGTATTTGGAAAGGGATGAATGCTTACACAGCGGTTTCTCCTCATTATAACTCTCGGGAATTTGCCACTTTTCAGAGGAGCAAGGTTTTTTTTAATGTTTTAAAAAATTTTCGATACAGAAGAATATACAAAGTATGATAAAATATTCATCAAAATTGATAAAACCAGTTGGTTACATATTTTTGTTGGTGTCCCTACATCTTTAAATAAAAAAGTGCACGCCAAAGAAAACTTCTCTCGTTCCTAAACCAATAGTAAAATCAAACTATGTTTACAATTTGATTTTCAAATTCGGAATAAACTCACTCACAGTTGAACGGCAGGGCTGGGAATTACTTAAAAGTTTTCATTTTAAATTTGCAATGAAAATATAAAATGGTATTTCGCATTATCTGTTTCAAACAGATTTAAACATCTATTATCAATCTTCAAAACTGTAGTCTTGTACAATATTGTCTACACCATTTCTAAGATCATTTTTATACGGCGAAATGCGAATCAGCCTAACAAGAGCAACATTAATGACAAAATATAATATGGAGGCTGAAGTACCAGTCAAGAATAATAATGCAAGCCCGAAATAAAATGAAAAGTATAACATGGCGTAATGAACTTTAAGATTTCTGCATCTGCGAAAATGTACTTTAGCAAACTGTAGCTTGGGACAATCATTCTGAGGATATTTGCCAAACTTTGATGTTCCTGATGCGATAATCTAATGGCATTATTTTTAATTTTATTTTTAATGCAAACTTCGTTTTTTGCCAAATTAGTACTTTAGCAAGCCGTAGCTCCAGAGCGATCAGTATAACTGCAAGGTTTCATCAGACTTTTTTCTTCTTTAATCGATTATGTAGTGGCTATATTTCTTTTTCGTTGACGATTAATGTAAAGTACATTTTTTAGTAAATCACGTAGTACATTTACCTAGCTCTTACCGTAGCTAGCCTAGGAGAGAAAAAACACCGCTCCTTGATAATTGAGTAAAGATCGAAAAGGCCAATAAAACTTTGCTCGCAGACTGGTTATTTCGAAGGTACGATTTACTAAAGAATTAATTTGTCAGAAAACAGTTTTCGAATTGGCTTTGAAAATGAAATGAAAAATACTGCCACTAGACAATCGAATGAAGAACAATAAAATTCCAGAGAATCTTATCCTCAGAACGTTACCAAAGCGACAGCTTGCTAAAGTTTATTTTTGCAGATGCAGAAATCTTGAAGGTCATCATGGTCTCGATTTTCAGAAAAATAGAACTATTCATAGTGTATCATTTTACGTTTCATAACTTATTCTAAATACCTACTTTACATTTTCATTTTAAATAGAATTTCGCAAAGCACTTCCATTATCATTTTCCATTACCTATTTGAGATGCATCTCTACTCATCTCTGTTAAACGGTTAAGTAATTTGGGTCAACAAAATAAATCCATCAACTCCAAAAACTTCCAGGATACACATAGTTTCTTTTGGCAAAACTATAAGGTTGTGAGCGGAGGGTCAAATCTACATGAAGGTTGTCACTTTTAGTGAAAAATATGAAACTGATGCTTACACGGATTAGGTCACATTGTTCTGATTGGTTTAATAACTGACAATGAATCAAAGGACAAAGACTCAGATGGAAACGAAGCAGATTGGATGTGATTAGAAGCATGAAGAAGTCTTAACCGTTTCAATCACACATTTTTCAACTTAATATTTTGACCTGAAATTTGTTACTCGCGAGTTCTTGGGATCGCTGATCATGAATCCGAAGTCTGAATTTGATAATTTCTAAATGCAAGATAGCAGATGTAAAATAGAAAAACAACTATCGAAATTTGATGATTCTGGCCGAAACTTGTTACTTATTTTGAAGTTAGTGACCGTTGAAGATTAAACTAATAGGTAATTTTCGTCGAGTATCGATCAATTGAAGAGACGTTTTTCTTAAGCAATATTTTATTGCGACGTTTCGATCAGACTGCAGCCGATCATCTTTAGGCTATTACAAACAAGATGAAAAAGAAAAAAAACAAGAATTGTTCTAGACAATTGTTTTAGTTCTTAGGCGTTCGTATATACTTATAAAACTATTTTTAATTTGTAATGATATGAGAACACATGTGTTTTTAAACACGTGTCTGCACCGATTTTTAAAGGTGCTGTGGAAACTGATATGCACAATTGTGAATATGATATAAAAATACAAAAATAAAAGGCGACATTGACAGAAAAATTATTTACAAAAACAGGCTCAGGTATTATCAATTAGATTTTAAGATATTAAACTTACAACATAGTGACATTCCTTAAGCATGGTGTTGACGCTTGGCTGGTTAGGGATTAAGTGAGGATACATGGATTTATATTAATTAACGATACTCGCCATCATTTCTATCGATAGTCTAAATGTGGAAAGGCAATTTCAGATGAATACATGTTGAGAGTTAAGCGGGATTTATGAATATCGAATGATATCAGTATATAAGTGACTGAGATTCCCTGTCTTTTGAATTTTTTGATGATTGTCCAATATAAATGTTTTGTCCATCCAAACTGTGACGATATTTAAATTCAAAAGTGCCCGCGAAATTTTACTTAGCACAGCCATCTTGATTTCGGCGTCAGGCGGGCGAAATGGCTGAGTATTTCAGAGAGTCGACGGGAAAACGCCCAACCAACCGGTACATAATTCCCCGTGGTGATCATTTAATCATTGTGAACGAGAATTAAAATTAAAATTCACACATCGACCTCGCCAATTAATATCCATACGAATCTGAACGTCATTACGGAATCGCCACGAAGAAAAGTTAAGAAGATCGTGGATTCCAAAATTTTATAGAAAGATTCGCAAATCACATGGACGATTACACGACGGAGCTGCTGCCGAGTGTTTAAATCAAGGGATAAGTGATTTTTAATACGTTATGACTGACCAACTTTTTACCTCATCACTATAGACAATTTTATATCCCAGTGTGAATCCCGGCGTATTTTATCTTAATTTATTTGTGAATTTTTGGAATGAATGTGTAATTTTAATCGTTAGGACGATGGACAAGATTTAGAGAGTTTTTATATGTTATTTATATTTTAGTTATATTTCATCTACATTTTATTTATATTTTATTTATATTCCCCTTATATTTCATTTATACTCTATTTATTTTTCATTCACGTTTTATTTCTATGTTATATATATTCAATTTATATTTTATTTGTATTTAATTTTTTCCATTTATAGTCAATGTCATATTTATTATCGTACTCGTCATCATTTTGTTTTTTTCTTTTTGTAAGCCTGTCCATTGATTTTATACTTTTTCTTTTATATTGACAATAGATTCAAGTTCTTCACCGTCCCCTTATTGACATATGTTTTTGACCTCCCACGTTAAGCAGAATATAAGCAAAAACAAAAATAAGAACAATTATTTACAAAACATTTGATCTGATAGACAGTGTTGATCTTATCTAAGATAGGAGTGCTGGTTTTTAACGGAGTGAAAAATTTTTGAAACTTGTTACTTGAAAGTTTTTGGATATATACGAAGTAACAAAGATCATTTGAACTTGTAAATAAATTATGATGAGGCTAGGATATGGAAATATTTGAGGTGGGATGCTAATCATCCCACTGTGACTGAAAGGGTTAAACAATGACTGCCGTAGCAGAGAGTGTAAAATCCAAATAATGTTTCACACCTCTGGAAACAACCTCGATTAATATCAGGCAAAGCATGCCCATTTTTACACTTGATCCAACATTTAAGCCATCCACGCGATTACTTTCGAGGGAGAAACCCTCTCATGCGGCGTACCTTCAAAAGCATGCATGATAAATTTGCGTAATTAGTTTGCGATGAGTCTGTAACAACAACTGCAGGCCACCGCGTAAATTCTATATAAACTTTCAACACGCTCGGAAATTATCCTTCGACAACAGCAGCTGTTAATGCCTAAACCATTTGGAATATTTTCTGAGTAAACCGCAACAACTTTTACACCGCGTACCCAGTCGATTTGTCTTCAACCGATATCAAACGTAGTCCATTACATACAAAACGCTAACAACTATCTAGTGTTTCACATTGTAAATCACCCCATGAAGAACTACATTAGTTACCAAGGTGCAAAGAGTAAAGTTTTACCTCTAAGGATACAGTATAAAAGTACATACGTGACCAAGTCCCGCTGTGCTGTCTATTATAGTCACAAAAGTTTTCAAGCAAAACCATCCTAAAACCAAAATTTAAAGTGTAATTAAAATTGCTCGAATCAAATATAACTAATTGTAAGACATTACCGTTATAGTGCCACAGGAAAAGGTTTTATATCGGCACATTTAATTTATAAAAAAGAATCAATTATTAACAATTTTTGCAGTGATCACATTAGCGTACGTTCTTTATCACCAAATGGCAAAGCCATATTATCGATTCGGTGGTCAAACATAAATTCTACTAAAAATGAATATATTTCGTTCATCTCACAAGACTCCTGAGTAAAACATTATACAAATGAACTGACTGTCAGAGTAGCATTGTTCGTCTATACTAATAATATTATAAAGAGGAAAGATTTGTATTTTTGTATTTTTGTGTGTATGTATGTTTGTAATGAATAAACTCAAAAACTACTGTGCCGATTTCAAAAATTCTTTCACCATTGGAAAGCTACATTCACCCTGAGTGACATAGGCTATATTTATTGCTGGAAAATATTAGGGATCTTTACTAAAACTTAAGTAACGTAACCCAAGGTGTAAAAAAAGTGCCCTAAAACGTCTTTCGTCGCATGCGCTGCGGAAACTATTGATGATAGAACAAAAGTATGCTCTACAATATTAAAGAACATATCAATATCTACAAAAAACTTCACGATACCATATGTCCAACTATTATCGTTATGTCACAATAACAACATTCTACATTTTAAAAGTTGATAGAAATACCGACCAAAATTAGACCACACCATTCATACTTCTGTTTGAATCCTTATCCAAATAAATCATATTGTTTTCAGGACTGTTTCAATTGATATAGATTACTTTTTGGATTTTTATTACGAATTTAATAAGTCATAGAAATATAAAAAATAAACGTTGTCGCGTTGTGCATGTTATTCATACCTTTTTATTAATCCTTATCCAAATGAATTATTTTTCATTCAAAATTGTTTCGATACCTGTAGATTACTTATTGAATTTTTCAAATCGTATATTCCATTCAAAAGATATTATGAATTTAAAAAGTCACAGACCAGCCACGACACGGCACGGCAGCGCCTTTTCTATGCTAGCCAGGCATTGCAGCAGTGCGGCAGAGAGGCGGGCACATCTATGAAATAAGTAGCCGCGCGGCTCATTCGCAGCGGACGTAACCGACATTGAACATTTTTTGACTATTTTAATTGCAAATTTTTTTGACCAAGTTAAAAAGTTCTTCTCAGAACTAATTATAAATTGTTTATTCACGCTTTACTGTCTATTATTTATAGTATTTTCTCACTTCTTGAAAAGTAAGTATTTATCAAAAGTTCTATTTTTATTTTATCTGATTTATAAAAAAAAAGTCCACAATATGCCTAGGAAAAAAGGTCTCAACTTTCTAAAAGCTGCTCCCAAGCGAGATTAACGAAAATACGACGTATTGGAGAATCATCTTCTGAAAATTCAGATCGTCTCGCAAATCAGAGAGCGTATGCTTCGCAATCGCGGGCCACAAAATTGAGCGCCGAACGTTCGCAACGCCTTGCTCAAAGTAGAAACAGAATGTCACGAGCACGTACAAGGGAATCTAGCGCCGAACTTTTGCTTCGTCTTTCAGCACGAAATGCCCGATCATCACAACTACACGAACGACAATCGAGTGCTGAACGCTCGCAGCGACTTGCAGAAAATAGAGCTAGAAACTCGCAAGCACGGGCAAACGAATCTAGCGCAGAACGTTCGCCTCGCCTTGCAGAACAAAATGCCAGATCATTCCAACTATACGAACGACAATCGAGTGCCGAACGCTCGCAGCGCCTTGCTGATAATAGAGTAAGGAACTCGCAAATGCGTGCCCGTGAATGTAGCGCCGAACGCTCGCAGCGACTTATTGCACAAAGAGAAAGACAACAGTCGTTAACAACTACGACGCGTAATGGAATTTTGACTCATAGTAATAGATCGGCATTCAGTTACGATCCACATATTGATTATGCTCATCAGAACAGCATCCAAATCGGAGCTATGAATAAGATTTGTCCTAAATGTTTTGCTAAAAAATGGAATGATGAAGCGAGTGGTATGTGCTGCGCGTCTGGGAAAGTTATTCTTTCTAATATTAAAGAGCCACCAGAACCAATAAAAAGCCTTTTGACCAATAATCACACATACTCCATGCATTTTTTTAATAATACACGTAGATACAATAGCCTTTTTCAGATGACTTCGTTTGGGGCGAAAGAAATTAGAGAGGGAAATTTTATGCCCACCTTCAAGGTAGAAGGGTAAGTCTATCATCTTATAGGTAGCCTTTTTCCGCCAGCAGGACAAAGCCCTCAATTTCTGCAAATATATTTCATTTCAGAAGCTGACCAACTATCATTGCGATCAAACATGGCCCCTGTGCTAAAAATAGATTTGATCAACGAATTGCAGACCGTATTAAATAGCCACAACGTGTACATACGAAGTTTTTAACATAGCATCGAACTTAACAACCCGAAGAGTTTAAAATTAATCATTCACTCTGATCGCACAACTCAGGCAGAACACCGGGGCAGATATAACGCTCCTTCCATAAATGAAGTGGCCGTTTTATTGGTCGACGATGACAAAGGACCCAGAGATATTGTACTGCATGGTAGAGACGGACAACTAAAACGAGTGTCGGAATTGCACCGCGCTTACGATCCGTTACAATATCCACTAATATTTGTATCAGGAGACGACGGATATTATGTGACTATTCCTCAGCAGAATGCCTTACGAAATAAGACGGTGTCATGTATGCAATATTATGCCTACCGTTTAATGATTAGGACCAACTGTTTTAACACACTGCATTATTAAAAATATTTGTTTAATCAGTATTGTGTGGATATGATGGCGAAGATGATTTCAGAAAGGTTAAATTTTATTTGCCGAAACCAACAAAAGCTTAGAGCAGATGACTATATTCATTTAAGGGATGCTTCGAACTAAGACGCAAGCGTAAATGCCGCCAATTTAGGTCAGCATATCATCTTGGCGTCATCATTTACTGGGTCTCCGAGGTATCTGCACGAAAAGACGCAAGATGCTATGACGTATGTGCGGAATTATGGAAGGCCTGACCTTTTTATAACTTTCACCTGTAATCCGGAATGGAAAGAAATAAAGCAGGAACTTATTCCCGGTCAGCGATCCTTCGACCGGCATGACATCATCGCTGGACTGTTTCAATTAAAAATGAAAAAACTCATAAAAATAATCACAAAAGACGCGATTTTTGGGCCGGTCAAATATTATATGCTAACTGTAGAGTGGCAAAAAAGAGGACTGCCGCATTGTCATATATTATTTCGGCTGGACTCAAAAATACAGCCCGATGAAATTGATGAAATAATAGCTGCCGAGCTACCTAATAAAGATGAGGACCCAGAGTTGTTTGAAATAGTCACAAAAAATATGGTACATGGGCCATGTGGGGAAGAAAATTTGACTTCGACGTGCATGAAAAATGGCATATGTTCAAAAAAATATCCACGACGTGTCGTAACTCAAACCCAGACCGGTGAGGATAGATATCCAGTTTATCGACGACGCGACATCGAGAACGGAGGGCAGGTCGCTACCTTAAATGTGCGAGGAAAAACAGTTAACATAGACAACAGATGGATCGTTCCATATTCCCCAATATTGTGTCGATCTTTCAACGCTTACATAAACGTTGAATATTGTCATTCCGTACAAGCCATTAAATACATATGTAAATACATCAACAAAGAATCGGATCAAGCAACTTTCAGTGTCAGAAATGATCATGACGAAGTTGAAAATTATTTGAACGGCCGGTACATCAGTACATCTGAAGCAGTGTGGAGGTTGTTAGAGTTTCCTATACATGACAGACACCCTACCGTAGTACACTTAGCGGTACACTTAGAGAACGGACAACGAGTATACTTCTCAGCGGAAAACATGCAAAATATAGTGGAAAATCCACAAAAAACAACACTCACGGCGTTTTTTGACCTGTGCACTAGTGACGGATTTGCTGAAACACTACTCCATCACGAAGTCCCTCATTACTATGCATGGGCTAACAATAAATTTTCCAGAAGAAAACGTGGTCAAGACGTAGTTGGACACCCCGGCATAAAAAAAGATGCGGCATTGGGAAGAGTGTACAGCATTCATCCTTCCCAGTCAGAATATTCTTATCTCAGGATGCTACTTCATCATGTACGTGGCCCAACATCGTTTCAGGACTTAAAAACAGTTGATGGAATTGTTAAAGAAACTTACCAAGCCGCTTACCGAGATACAGGTTTGCTGGAAAATGATAACCAATGGGGAATAACTTTGAGAGAAGCTTCGATTTCCCTATGCCCGTTAAAGCTGAGAGAATTGTTTGTGGTGATATTATTATTTTGTTTCCCCTCGGAACCACTCAACTTATGGGACACTTTTAAAGACGATTTGTGTCAAGATATCAGACACATAGCCCAACAACAAGGTCAAGATTTTGATGTTTATAATGAAGTCATGATACAGATCAAAAACAAACTTTCAGAATTGAGCGACAAAAATTTAAGAGACTTTGGGTTACCTTCTCCGAATCGCTCACTACAAAATGTAGTTAATGCCATACCGAGATGTACATACGATGTTAACGAGTTATCGGTATTTGTCAACTCAAATGTACCCAAGTTGGTGTCAGATCAAAAAATAGCGTTCGATGCTATAATTAAAAGTATGGAAAATAACAAGGGTGGTCTATTTTTTTTTGGGCGCGCCTGGCGGAAAAGGTAAAACCTTTCTTGTCAATTTACTATTAGCCAAAGTACGACAATCTGGAAGAAAAGCACTGGCAGTTGCGTCTTTCGGAATTGCTGCAACTCTATTAAATGGTGGGAAAACTGCTCATTCAACCTTCAAATTACCGGTGGCTGTGTCTTTAGAACAACAATCTGTATGCTCAATCCGCAAAAATGGTCCATTAGGAAAGCTCTTACAGGACACGTCGCTGATTATTTGGGATGAGTGCACCATGAGCCATAGAGCTCATGTAGAAGCTGTGGACCGCACATCAAAAGACATCGGAAACTCAGGCAATTTGATGGGGGGCGTAACCTTTGTGTTGGCTGGAGACTTTTGCCAAACACTACCGGTTATAATAAAAGGTACACGTGCCGACGTTATTAAAGCGTGCCTCAAATCATCATCTTTATGGCAATCAATTGAAACTATCAATTGGGGCACAAAGATGAGAGCACATTTAAGTAATAACCACAATGGAAATTTACAAAAAATACTTCAACTTGGAGATGGAAAATTACCATCGACAGTTGCAAATAGCCCCCAAGTATTGTTGGACAATGAATTGGCTCAAACTGTCAAGAGTCTAGAAATTCTTATAGACACAATCTATTCCGACATCGAAAATCTCCCAGAAAGAAATTTTAATTGGCTCTGCTCGAGGGCGATAGTGTCACCGAGAAACGACTCAGTAAATGAGATAAATAGAATGATTATGGAAAAAGTACCGGGTGATTTTAAATGTTACAAATCTGTTGACACCGTGTGCAACATCGAAGATACAGTGCACTACCCACAAGAATTTTTAAATTCCCTCAATCCTGCCAGCTTGCCACCCCACGAACTGAAATTAAAAGGAGGTATTGCCATCATGCTATTGAGAAATTTAAGCCCTCCCAGTATGTGTAATGGCACAAGGCTTTTGATATAGGAATTACGAGACAATGTTATAGTAGCAATAATCATCACTGGGCCCGCGGCCGGACAGCTCGCTCACATTCCACGAATCCCAATGATTCCGACGGATTTGCCCTTCCTTTAAAAGGTTACAGTTTCCTGTGAAGATATCGTTTGCCCTTACGATAAATAAATCACAGGGACAAACGGACAAACGTTTTCGATTGTTGGCATCGACTTAACAAAAGAGTGCTTCTCTCATGGGCCCTTTCTCGAGTAGGATCTCCTGAAAATCAATATGTTTTGTTATCACTTACAAATACCACTGCCAACATGGTGTACAGTAAAGCTTTAAGATAAAAGTTTCGTAAAATAAAAGTAACAACCAATAGAATTAACTAAAGCATTAAAATAGAAATGTAAATAGAGAAATGTAAAAATTAAAATAACTTGAAGATACTCTTAAAAATAAATACACACACATAGAACAATAAAAAACGTAAAAATAAAAAACAAAACAATAAAAAAATATAAATAAAAAATTTAAATATATAAAAAACTTAGGAAATTTCATTGGGTAGGATCACATGAAAATGTAAAATGTTGTAAAAATGTAATTAAAAAAAATACCGAGTAATCTCTCTCACTTAAGATTAAATACGTTACTTAAATAAGAAAACGATGAACAAATTCGGATTGTAAGTATAAATAGATAATGTGCTACTGCAATTAAAAAAATATAAAAATAAAACAACAAAAAAATATAAATAAAAGGTAAAAATATAAAAAAAAACTTTATGTCCACCCGTGCGAAGCCGGGACGGGCCGCCAGTATCTGAATAATTTGATAATAATCATTTCAGGTACTGTGGAGTCAATTTAGCTCTAATAAATATGGGATAGTAGCTAACAAGAATATTCAGAGTTTGATAAAAGTTTAGTAGTTCAATACACATGTTACTCAAACAAAAGTAGTACATATAAAATGGTAAAGAATCCACTATCCCTATGTTTCAAATTAATCGTTATCTTGGAGTCATCCTATAATCGTCTTACGACTTCGAGTGTCTATCTTGTATGGGACACTTGCCTTTATCGTACACACTTCTTTTTCTCTTCTTTCTTATTTGCCATAGCGCATTCTAAACATTTCCATGTATGCTCGACTTCTGCTTAAGTATACTTGAGCATTGTAAATAAGTGGTCCTGGTTGAATCCATCTCAAATCATGCAGGCCTGCGGAGGTCATACTCCAGAATTTCTCGTAACTGAAGTACGTTCTTCCTTGGCTCAAATGAACGGACGCTTGTATATTGTTATTACCTAAATAATCTTGTCACGCCCGGTACCGCTTTTTGAAGATCATCAGGCAAATATGGTGTTTTTCTGACATTAATCGTTTAATTTCCGAATAACAAACACAAATAAATAACTTTTAGATAGATCATAAAGTAGAATTTTCATCTATTCGAATTCATAAATGCGAAAGCTTAAGAATCAGAATGGTTAGAACTTCGAGTAGTACCTAATCTCACAGAAGGCTCGGAATATAGAATTGCAGTATATCAGAATCGTCAGAATGAAGAATCGCAATATATCAGAAGAGTCAAAAACTCATATCATATTAAAAGCCAAGAAATATAAGTTTATGATATCAAAAATCGTATTCAATCTTTTAATGAGATAAAAATATTGCAGATGAAAAGATACGCCCGATGCACCTGCTTAAAATTTGAGATTCTCGCACTCCTATCTGATTATGAGTTAACCATTTTATGCACACATCTTTTATTACATGCGATTCAGTCTAAATTTTGCCTGCCTAGGGTGTGGGGGGCGGTGATTACGAATCCGAAGTCGAAATTTTGTAATACAAGAGAATTCTAAAAGTTATTTGATTTTGATAAAACTTAGTATGGAATAGTTTCTAAACTCGCTCATTACGAATCTGTCTTTAAAGGTCAAGAATTCAAAATGGCGGATCCAAGACGGTGGACGTAAATTCTATAAGATATTTGATTTTTATAAAACTTAGTATGAAATGGTTAATCAGGCAGCGGAACGGAATTTGAAGTAAGTATCAGTTACAAATATGTGAAAAGCTGAGCCAAATACTAGCCCGAAGATGTAGTTATTCAGCTTGTTATTCGCGACATGAGCAGTTTATAAGTCAGCAAATAAAAACAGGCACATCGTTGGCCACACTCTAAAGGCCTAATCCAACATCTTGAACAACTCAAAGTTGTCCAGTTACGTTGCGTTCTCTCATCTTTATTAAGTATTGAGTAGAGAATTTATTTGATTCTGTATATAAAACATTTTACAAGTCAAAATAGAATAATTGGATAGACTCAGAACGTGAAATTCTGGTGGTAAGCGATCTATACGGTTACTTTCGGAATACTGAGCTTTCTGAATTGTACGATTCTGAATAATGACCCTTATAAATTCTGTATATCTGTTTTTCGCCGTTTCTAGATGATGAAGTTCTAATTTTTATTTTTATAATGTTTGAAAATTTTAGAATATGAAACTGTCTACAAATTCATTCTCTGGAATATTGACTCTATACATTATTAAATTCTGCACCTCTGAATTCTGGATTAATGTTTTCTGAAGTAAGTGGGTTCGGATAATAGAGCCCTCTACTAAACACAATTTAGGTAAACTGCAGCTTTTTATCGGGCACTATTCGGAACTTAAAATTTCTTATAGTATCTGTTCTCGCATATTTGTTATTCAAGTTTATTAAATTCGGAATTCTGGCCATCCTGATTTTCGGTTTTTCTGATTTCTTACCCCCACCCGATTGTAATCCAAGTAACTCTACGGTTCCCAATGATTGAACAATTATCTTCTATGCTTATACACAGAAGTAAACTGTTTTATCATCAGTTACTTGAATTATAATCGTCACGCCAAAGTTAGGTCTTTTGTAAGCAGCCTTTCTGAAGTAAGGTGCAATTTTTTTACCGGCCATCGGTATTGTCTCGTTAGAAATATGGCGATTTTAATAAGCTTATCACTTTTGAAATTTTTCAGATGACAAGAAAATACCACAGAGTTGATAGGGATCTAATTTTCAATGCATCGATTTTTTGTAAATTTCACATTATTTCATTCTTCTTATTCGAACGACAACGCGATGCTGGGACTACTCGAACGATAATGCTTTTAATGCGAACTTGTCAGACCGCTTGACTGCCGGCAGCAAGCAGTCGAAGGCCGCACTTATCCGACAAGCGTCTAGCTCTCGTCGCTGATCGTTGTCTACGAAGGCAGATATGAATTGTCTAGCCATGAGATCGAATCTAACCCAAGATAGGGAGAGCCATCACCACAGCGTTGGCATCGACCGAACGTCTCTCCTCTCCTCTTCGCTCCTCGTCGCTCTGCCGGCCATAAGTTATCTCGTTGCTTGGTTGCACTCGAGTAACCAATCGATTAAGAGAGGCTGCCATATACGAGAAGTGGCCAACTCATCGCTCGTTCCATACACTCGAGTATTAATAGGCGATGAACGATTTTCGTTGAAGCCTTGGTAGTCCACGAATGAAAAAGGCTGGAGTAACGGCGCATATGTGTGTACATATATGCTGAGCGAATATTCGACGCTTACGGATCAGCATCAAGCGTATTCATTGGCAAACTTCGAAAATCCTGGAACGCACAGTCGCTAGTTTGCATGTTCACATAATAGAACTTTCGCTGGACTCGAACTGTAACGAAATACGTAATTGCGAGTCCAGTGTGCAGCGCTTTATCATCAGGCCATCATTGGCACAGTAGTTTTACCCAATTGCACAATTATCACCATCGCTCCAACGTAGCTAGCGTAATTTTTGGCAAATCAATTGCTGACCGAACGATCGCATCTAACCGTCGAGTAAATCAAATTTTCAACGTTGGCCGAGCATTGGTAATGGACGGAGAGCTGGTGAACTTTTTAGTTACGTCATTTGATAAACAAAATTTTCCATCTTGTCATACTCTCTTAACATAGCTGATAATTGATTCGGAAGTCTGCCTGGCCTCCATTACTGCAGAACACGGTGGGAGGGGCGCAAAGGGTTAAAAAAATCAATAGAAAAACGTCATTTCATAAGCGCTAATTTTTTGCGTGGTAGCAGGGAATGATATTTTGCGTTGAATAGTAAAAATGGCAGACACCTCGGTCGCCGGAAAAATGGCGGCAGACAACAATAAAGACACGCGAAAATGTATCTAACTTACGTCATACTAGAAGGGTTGGAACAAAAATAAACTTTTACAGGAAGTCATCCAAATTCTACATATGAAAGGGCAGACAAATATCTTGACCCGAACACCGTGGCAGACAACGAAAAAGACCGGTAAGTCCGCGCAGATTTGGAAGCGGGCGCTATAGTTATTTTCGATTACCAGAATTTTATTTCGTTATATTGTTATATAGCAGGGTGAGCATATGTATTTTTAAGTATTATTCATAATTATTATTGTTATTATTATTATTCATTATTTTTTATTGTTATTATAAATAATTGATTATGAAAGTATAAGTAGATTTTTCAAGCAGAAATACAAAATATACGAAAAAATGGCTAATTTGTTTTTATACGTCTTCAAAATCGTCAAATAATTCGTCTGAACTGTTGCCATCGTTGTACTCGTTGTCGAAATTATTTTCAACGTCCTCGTCGTCTGTAAAGTTAAAAAAAAGGTAATGAATGTGTGGCAGTGACCGTATGCACGACTAGTTTACAAAATAAATATGTATACCTGCAACATCCATGTCTTCATCTTGACTCGTGGTTTGAATTATTACGTCATTGACTAAGGGTGGTGATATTTGGAAAATATATTTCAGAAAAAAATTTCCGACTTAGATATTAAAATTACACCGTGTACAACACGATGTATGAGGCCTATTATTGCTAAATAACAATAAAAATAATTTATAATAACAATAAAAATATAATGAATAATAATGATAACAATAATAATTATGAATAATACTTAACAATACATATGCTCACTCTGCTATATAACAATATAACGAAATAAAATTCTGGTAATCGAGAATAACTGTAGCGCCCGTTTCCAAATTTGCGCTGACTTACCGGTCTTTTTCGTTGTCTGCCACGGTGTTCGGGTCAAGATATTTGTTTGCCCTTTCGTACATATAATTTTGATGACTTCCTGTAAGAGTTTATTGTTGTTCCAACCCTTCTAGTATGACGTAAGTTAGATACATCTTCGCGTGTCTTTATTGTTGTCTGCCGCCATTTTTCCAGCGACCGAGGTGTCTGCCATTTTTACTATTCAACTCAAAATATCATTCCCTGCTACCACGCAAAAAATTAGCGCTTATGAAATGACGTTTTTCTATTGATTTTTTTAACCCTTTGCGCCCCTCCCACCGCGTCTCCAGTACTGGAGTCCAGGCAGACTTCCGAATCAATTATCAGCTATGTTAAGAGCGTATGACAAGTTGGAAAATTTTGTTTATGAAATGACGTAACTAAAAAGTTCACCAGCTCTTAAAATATAATGATAACGTGGGGCCCATGCTAGCCCGATTGTTACGTCAACGGTGAACGAATGTTCAATCGATGTTTCCCCGACTAAGAATCAAATTTTGATCTTATAACCGAAAACACAGTCTTGACAAACAGACAGATAGAGGGACAACGAAGTGATCCTTTGAGGGTTTTGTTTCTTCCTTTTGAGGTACGGAACCCTAAATATGAATTTATGCGATTAAAGTTTAGTTTGAAAAGGTATGGTAAGTTCATTCTTCTTCGTCGATTTCAACTTAAAAATTCCTCCCAATTTTCGAAATGATTTTGACTAAAATTGGGTTTGCATATATTTAGAGCTTTGTTATTCGCTATAACTCTGTAACTCCAACTCTATGTTCATTATCATCGATTTGATCACCAATTGAAGAATACAAGTTTGACTAAAGTCAGCTGAATGCTTCTCTGTACGTTTGGCTAACGATGCGTAATGGTGTAATTTTCGGGCCATCCTGGGCCTCGCGTTACAATTACGAACGCTGAGCAAACATTGATAGCTAACGTTGGCCAACCGTCGTAACAATTGGGTGCACTCTGGCCTAACGTTGTATGGATGGTACATGTAGGATATTAAGTCGCTGCCCGTTATTGGAAAAAACAAAACCAGGTGTTTCCAAGTATTCATCGTTGAAACTGTCGACTCCAATATTTTGCACGGTGTTTTCTTTTTCATGACACTTTTTGAGATTCCAGCTCGTATTTCATTCATAACGAAGAAAGTCTAATTCTGATATGAATTATTCGAGTCTCTGTGAAAACTATGTATCAGAATAGAATGTGTACTAAATTTCATCACAATCATACGAACGTTTTGAACGTTATTGATAAAAAGTGTTCAAAAACATCGTCTCGAGTAAAATGTGTAGCAAAATTAAACAATAATCGACAATTTTTCAAATTTCATAGCCTCAAATGGAGCTCAAAGTCGTATTAGTTATAAATCAAAGGGTGAACACTGTCTTCAATTCATGGTTCAAATCTCATGTTAGGTAGATCTAGAAGAATAAATAATGATACTGTTACAAAAGGTGAAATCACCTTTATGCTCATTATTCTTATCTCGAAGTCATCATAAAAAAAATACATAAAGGCCATCTAATGTTTTAAATGAAATGAATTAGGTTGCTACGTCAACCTATATTACTATAAAAACAGGACTATTTTAAACTTAAAACCGAAAACACTCATTTAAAATATACGGTATTTATATTTTCCTTTTAATTTTGTCTGTGTGGTCATACTTTACTTCCCTCAGGAATCCATTTTATTAATTTTCATCACCTCTGGTGATATAAGAAAAGTATTGGTTTCGGCAGAAAATAATCTTTTCTAATTCTGACAAATCTATACGTCTTTCGAACCTCTAGAATCCAAGAACAGGTTTTCAGAGAAAAGTTGATCGAGACTTCGGTTTGTCGGTCTGTCCGACAAGCTTCGGCAATGATCTTGGAAACGGTTTAATAAATAAATCTCAAACTTACAGTAGGACTCTGGAGAATCGCACGTTTAGAAAATCAATACAGGATTGAAATAAAAAATCCGTTAGTTTCAATTGAATAGAGTAATCAAAGATCAACCGTAAACATCAGAGGAGAAAGCGTTCTTCCTCAAGTGACCGGCACAGTGCGGTTAAACTGCGAAAAGATCAAACATTTCGACGACAAGCTGCCGTGATTGTAGCCCAAACAAACGGCTTCTTCGTCAAGTAACAGAAGCCCGGATCCCCTATCAAATAACAGGAAAAGTCCCTAATAGTCAAATCAGGGTGATAAGTCCTTTTTCTTGTACAATTTGGTTAAAAAAAAACCATGACGGAACCATTCACTAAAATCTGAGGTTAAGTGATGGTGGATTCTTGCCACAAGGGTGGACATGTGCCGATCAAAATCTTATGCCTGTAGATCTTACAATATGAGAGAATATCTGTGCATTCCTCTCTTTTTTTCTCCGGTTTTCTCTAAGTTCAAGTCTCAGACGATCAAATAGGAGAAATAATAGGGCAAAGGACAAAGAAAATGTGACGCCCGATCACATTCAGACCGCCAACAAACAACCTCACTCATCAGTGAAGTCTACATACAATCTGACACAATCAATGACGTCATCGTCAACAGCCCTTCACGGGGTGACTCGTTTAAAAGTGTTAACGGCTTAGATGAGGGTACTCTCGAAAAATTACGCGGTGATCCTAAAATCTCGTCTCTTAAGGATATCATACTCCATCGGAAATTAGCAGCAAGATGTAAAAGTTGGCTGGTAAAGGGTCTTGATCAAAAACTAGAGGAGAGGTTACTAAAAAGTACTCAGAGAAGGGTTCTGTTTCATTAGAGGCACCTAAGCTTAATGCAGATGTACTAAAGCCCATTCCAGAAATGACTCAAAAGCGAGATCAGGTTGGCATGTCAGCATTAGGCGACGCTCTTACAATGCTTGTATCCAACAGAGACAAAAATATTGTGAAGAAATTACTCGTACTTATTGAAGCTGTATGATTCTGGAAAAATGCTATCAAGTATTTTCTGCCCAAAGTCACAGACCAGAAAAGCTTATATTACACCAGCTCTTACCTGAATCAAGGCGATACTTGATAAAGCCTTGACCGACGAGTTTAAATATGGACCAGATCTAGCAGAAGGAATCGAGGAATCATCTGCGCTGGAAAAATTAAGCCGGGGGTCTGAAACCCAAATGGCATTCCAAAAGGGGACTCCACAAAATTGTAAGAGTCCACCTTCCAGACCAAAACAAATGGGCGAAGGACAAAAATATAAATTCAAGACGGGTATAAAATTCAAACGAGCTCTGAAGGAGCAACCCAGGATGCAGAATCGAGGAGGTTACCAGAGCAACAACCGAGGAGGTACCACATCAACTGACAAAAAATTCATTTCAACGACCTTGAGTTATTAGCTATACTTTTCGCCTTGAAGTGTTTGACAGCAAATTTGAAAAATTGCGAGATATTGATAAGGTACAATAGCATAACTACCAATTCATATATCAATAGAATGGGGGGTGTACAGCTACCAAAGTTTGATGCCTTATTGCATGAAATATGGACTTGGTGCGAGTCGTGCAAGATCTGGGTGTTGGCGTCATACTTACCATCTAAATCAAATGCAGAGGCAGATACGGTATCTAGAATAGACAATTTAGATAAGGAGTGAGAAATGTCGGAATCTGCTTTCCAAAGCGTTGTATGCAAATTTGGGCAGTACGACATAGATTTATTTGCATTTAAAATTAATAAGACAATTATCCCATTTTGTTCGTGACATCGGGACCCATACTCATTTGCCATAGATGCTTTTACCATCTCTCGGGAAATTGCGAATTTTAAGCCTTTCCTCCTTTTTCTTCTATCTGACCCACTCTGAAGAAGATTAATATAGATCAAAATAGAGGAACTGTTGTGGTACCTGCATACCCCACACAAGCATAGTATCCGGTGTTTCTTTCATTATTAGAAGAACAACCACTGATATTAGAACCTGATATCAATCTTTTACTATCACCTGATAGGAATCTCCGGCACCCAAGGGCGTAGACCACGTCCCTCATGGTAGAGAAATTATCAACCAAGAATTCCTAAATAAAAACGCATCAGAAGAGACAGTCGAGATTTTATTGACATCCTTATCAGCATCAACGCTGAAGCCGAATAATAGTTGTTTAAAAGAATGATGGGCCGTTTGTAAAGAAAACAAATACGAAGTATACAGATCAAAAAGCGCTGAGATACTAGTATTATTAAAAAGAAAATTTCAATCTGGTGCAGCGTATGGGTCCTTAAATTCAATAAGGTCAGCGAAATCACTGATATCAGGGAATAATGTATTCTTAAGATGCTGTAATAAACAGATTTTTCAAGGGCGTATTTGGATTGAGACTACAGGGACCAAAATAAACCAGCACGTGATACCCGGAAACAGTTGTTGCCGATATATAAAAGTTGTCAGATATCACAAAAATGACTTTCAAGCAGATCACTGAAAACGCCTACTGGTTCTTATTGTTATGGCTCATCCCGTTCAAATATTATCACTAATAAAACTGGAAAATATTTATAGATTCGGAAAAGGGCTAGAGACAAGAATATCGGATCTGATAAAAACATCTAAGCCAGGTGCAGATTAACCTAAGCTTGTGTTACCCCGTGTTCAAGAGAGGCCAAGGTTACGTGTTGCCATAGCTGTCTTAGATTATTTAGAGACCACCAAAGATATACAAAAATGATGAATACATTTTTTTTTATGCCGTTACGAAGATCTCATGGGTTGGTTAGTTCCCAAACACTCAATAGATGGTTAAAAAATGTATTGAACAAAGCTAGTACAGATACCACAGTTTTTATGGGTTATTGGAAAATGTCCTTACGACGTCAGAGCCTGGTTGTTGGCGTCATTTCGTCACCAAATAATAAAAGTTTTAATTTTTATGGAGGGAAATCGTAATTTTTAAGGTTTCAAATTGCTCATGTCACATAAATTAATGAAATGTAATCAATAATATACCTATTCTATTATCGAAGCGAGAAAGAAAAAACCTCATGGGTGTAGACGATCAATTATTTATTTGTGATGTGCTAACGTTTCGGTCGAGGCAAAGGTGGACCTTCATCAGAGCCTGTAAATCGAAAATTGTACAATTGCAAATTGCCGTATTATTATTATTTTTTTTTTTTCTTTAGTGAAAACAATTTATAACGATGTATAGGGTAACTATTAAACATTATCAACAATCCGAATAACAAAATCAATCACCGAGCATAGTTTTAACATAAAGAACAAGAATATAGATATTTAACGTTGTGTTTACAACAAAGTAGTTATAGCATTCCGGCTGATAGTGGAAAGTACGAGTATTTTTGACGAAAAATCAAGTGCATTTAAGTTATAACGATATATTCAATATTGAAGCTGTTATTAAATCAAGCATATTAAGAGATATTTTGTAAAACTTACGAAAACATTACTTCTATTAGCGCCTGAGTTGTTGTTGGTGAGATGTTTAGCGGAGAAGTGCCAGTATTTGAACGGTGATATATGAACTTTGTCAAACGGTCGATACCTTACAATCGATTGGTTATGGCGAGAGTTTTCGAAGTGGTGCAAAATATCTCTTAATTTACAGAAGGGTCGTATAAATTACTTGAACCATCTACATATGAACGTTTGTTAACTGTGTTATCTTTTTTTTTTTTGATGTTGATCATCTTCTTGATTGATCGGCGATAATGATCGGTTTCTGAGGTTATAATTTTAACGTTGACAAAATAAAAATTGTGTCCTTTAGTGGCGCAGTGGTTTACTAAGGCAGATCTCTCAAAATCTTTAATTTTACAATCATATTTGTGTGTGTAAATTATTTTATGCAAATGTTCTACATAACACATATAACAATCAATGCAGTCAATTTGGTAAACAATATTAGATTTATCCGTATGTGGTACCTTATCTTTGAATTTGGTAAATAATAATGCATTAGTGTTGGTGTTTTTGCATAGTAATTTTACACCATGTTTACTGAGGATTTTACGTAGTTGTTCAGATAACCCTGTAACACATGAAACTACAGAGCACGTTTTGAACTCGTTACGATTGTTATTATACTCGTATGTTGTATCAAATTTGTGGTTAAGTTCAAATTGGACTTTTTTAATTAGTGTAGAAGGATAACCGTTATTCACCAATGTATCTGAATTCAATTTTAGATTTTCTTTTCTGAGTACCGGATCAGCTAAATTCAAATCTCTGTCAGAGAGGCCTGTTATGACGCTTTTCTTATAAATTAAAGGATGGTGAGATTCAAAATTCAAATAACGACCTGACCAAGTTGGTTTTCTGTACCAGTTAATGAGTAAACGATCATTTTTCTTTATTACTAAGATGTTTAAAAAACTTAAGGAGTTATTGACTTCCGTTTCATATGTTTTTTAGTAATAAAAAAATTTTTGAATTTCAATCTCACCATCCTTTAATTTATAAGAAAAGCGTCATAACAGGTCTCTCTGACAGAGGTTTGAATTTAACTGATCGAACACTCAGAAAAAAAATCTAAAATTAAATTCAGACACATTGGTGAATGACGGTTATTCTTCTACACTAATTAAAAAAACTCCAATCTGAACGTATCGACAAATTATATAATTCCTACAAATTTGATACAACATACGAGTATAATAACCGAGATATTTTGTACCACTTCGAAAACTCTCGCCATAACCAATCGATTTTAAGTGTCGACCGTTCGACAAAGTTCATGTATCACCGTTCAAATAGTGGCACTTCTCCGTTAAACATCTCACCAACAACAACTCAGGCGCTAATGGAAGTCATGTTTTCATAAGTTTTACAAAATACCTCTTAATATGCTTAATTTAATAAAGCTTTAATATTGAATATATCGTTATAACTTAAATGCTCTTGATTTTTGTCAAAAATACTCGTACTTTGTACTATCAGCGGAAATGCTATAACTACCTTGTTGTAAACACAACGTTATATATTCATATTCTTGATCTTTATGTTAAAACTTATTAATATTGATATGCTCGATGATTTATTTTGTTATTCGGATTGTTGATAATGTTTAATACTAACTCTATACATCGTTATAAATTGTTTCCACTAAAGAAAAAAAAATAATTATAATAATATGGAAATTTGCAATTGTACAATTTTCGATTTACAGGCTCTGATGAAGGTCCACCTTTGCCTCGACCGAAACGTTAGCACATCAGAAATAAATAATTCATCGTCTACACCCATGAGGTTTTCACTTTCTCGCTTCATTACATTCTACGATCAAGAAATATTACATATATGTTCTATTATCCACACGCAATAAAACACGGTCAACGATCAGCCGTCAGCCTGGTTGCATTGGTTTGATTTTTTTCAAGCAGATGACGCATTGCAAAGTGACAATCCCAATAAGACCCGCCATGCAGCGATGTGGCTGCGCGCAGAAAAGATATAGGCTGAAGCGTGATTAAAAGTATTGCGGGGTGGTCGACTAAGACGACAGTATTTGCTAGGTTCTACAATATACCAATTACGACACCAAATGGTACATTTGCAATATCGATACTGAAGTAAAATATACAGGGTCGACGTCAAGAAGATTGTAAGACCCATTTTGAATAAAAAAAACAACGAAAAATAAAGAAAGATTCTAGCGCCAAACACCTACGTGTAATCTTGAAGAACGATTCTCGAAATGCAATTGACGAACAAACGAGCTTATCTGTGTGTGAAGATCGATCGTAATTATGTTCGAGATGATTATACCCCACCCAGTTTCTCATTCCCGAAAACCGTAATTGTGTAATAATCTGCAATTCTGTAGACCTTCTTTACTGTCAAGCTCTACAATATGCAAATTGAAGGCGTGTCTGCTAGAGGGCAGCTCAGAGTGCGCCGAAATTGAAAACTCTGGACGGTGTGATATTTCTGAATAACGTAAACTACTACTTGTAATTATCTCAAACGAGGCTCTCACATAATTACGATCGAACTTCACATACAAGTAAGTTCGTTTAATCGTTAATTATCATCATAATTATCATATTGTTCTGCGTTATTCATATCAAGAAATCGATTACTAATATATGTACAGGAATTTGTTCACTATGTGAATGTACAGGAATGCGTAAATAAATTTACAGTAGAGTTTCAAGGAGCAGGATTGTGGTTGTGAGGACTACTTGGAGTAAGTGGACAGTCCCGTAAAAAAGTGAAAAGGCAGTGTTTTCATCGAAAACAGTATAAATAATGAATGGCTGGGAATGTTTAGTTACAAATAGAAGCTAATCAAGGCCCGGCATGTATTTCCCATAAAGCTCCCTTTTTTCTGTAGGTTGATCCTTGGGTGAGCTTAGACTGAGGAAACACGAACTGGCGTGGTAATTGTAATCGAAGGCCAACGATGCTCGAATTAAGCGATCAGAGCGTAAGGAAAGCAAGATACTCCACCATTAAGATTTATCTGATGCGACTGATATTGATAGTCTCCAAGTTGCTCGGGACTTTTTTCAGGACACCCGGAGCCTCGGTTGAGCACAGCTAGATTTTCGAAGGATATGAACTACCAGAGATCGTATAATTGAGTCGTATATAACGGCGATAAAGAAAACGTCGAAAGAAACGGCGACGTATAAAAAAATCAAGCATCATTGTCCGTCATTCCAAACTGCTCCTTCGTGTGACATCCAGTGATGCATGAAAAATAAAACATATTTGTTCAATGATATTTCTCAAAAGTTTATTTATATTTGTTTCGCATTCAATTCCAGCGTTAATTACGGGCCTTGTCACTAGCATCTCAAATGTTTTCTTAGATCAATTGTTGAGGTTCTCTTCAGAGTATAATGTTTGATCAATAAAGTATCGAACGAAAAAAGTTGTAAAGTGTGCCTAAAATTAATGAAATTTAATTTTAATAATACAGAAAATTTTGTTGGTGAATAAATCACTTTGAAGTGTTCTAAATTAAATTGTTAAAAATATTCGCGTATCGAAATACACGAGAGTTGATAAGAAACATCAACATATCGTTCAGAAACCCATCGTTATTGCTATCACAAACGCAATTCATGTAATTTATATTACTCCGACAGTATCCAAGGAGCCCGAAGCTCTTCGATCTCCATTTTCGACAGATACATTACTACTCCGGGGCAACTTCATAATCTAAATCATACAGGCTATGCTAATGAAACGTGGATATTTAGATGTTTCATTAAAAATAGCTGCTCCTATAAAACGGCTGAAGGAGACTAAAGAGTTTTGTAATATCAAAATACGGGTACGACATTTTAACGTGCAGATTTTCTGATGCACGTGACTATTAGACCATACATTTGGAATATCTCGAAATTCTCATCCACCGAAATGCCAGCTCCTGAAACACTTTGTCTATCGTAATTCTGAGTCCCTCAGTGTTCTTTGTTCAAATACAACTTCATGAAATAACTATGTGCGTAAACTATTGTCCTTAAATATTCTGAACTGCCAAGTCAGCTCAAAGCCTTATCTTTTATTTCACCTGTAATAATAAGAATTGGCTTATTGCATACTACTTGTAGTTTTAAGATAGTTTTCACTTTCGTAATTGATCCTAGTACCATTCACAGAGTACTTCGTAACCAGAGTGTTGGATATATGTAGGACATTTTTACTCAGATTTAGATCAGTCATTTATTAATCAACGACGTTTCGGTCGAGCCCCGGCTGATCACCTTCAGGGTACTCAAAAAAATTACAAATGCTTATCCCGATATTCGTATAAAAACGTGTTCTTAGACAGCAGACGTTATTCCTTATTTTTCATTCAAGACAATTTCATATTAAATTACTCACATTGTATGACCAACAGAGACAGCAACTATTTTTCGACACGTGCGTGTCATGACCTCTTAGAAGTTAAACGCGCATTACATGCGACTTTTACGTTCACGTTAATTTTAACATAATAATTTGAAACAAAAGAGAAACATTATGAATTACTATTGTGAGATAAGGATGTTGTGCGCGTGAAGGTCTTGAAAGAAGCAGCGTATATTAGGTAAGAGGTTCATCTCATTTGCCTTGTAAGCTGCTCTGAATGTTCAATTTATTTAGTAATTGAACCAAATTTATGTTCACCTGGTCAGGTTAACTAGGATGTATTTTAGAACTTCAATTTTACTCGAGCTTATGCTTCAACGGAAATTTTTTGCAGTATTTCAACTTTTGTCAATATTCAATCAGAGTGAAATTAAGAAAAGAGTTTATTATACTACGATAGTATATTTTGCAACTAGTGCGGGAAACTGGCAATTTCTGACGCGTCTGAGATTTGCAGGACAAGCCAAAGGCGATTGCAGCATTCACACGAGTCGTTGTCTAGAATAAAATTTCACTGTTCGGTATCGATGTTTGAAAATGTATCCCATTCCTTTCCGTTTCGTCCATCCATTTTGTACCGCTCCCATAGACCAGTAGATGAAGTGATACGGATCGTTTTGATTCCAACCATCTCTTTACATTACCACTTCATCGAGTTTCTTAGTTAAGTCAAAGAGTATAAAAGAAGCAATTATTCATCGCTGCAGTGTTTCGATTCTGGAATACTTTGTAGTGAGAGAATGAGTTCGAGGAAAAATCAATCATGCACTTACGTTACTCACATACAATTCATCAGGTTATTCATAGGTGACAGATAAGTGTTCTTTCCTTTAATTCGAAAGAATGTAGATAATTCAGATTATACAATGAAATCATAAGGTTAAAATTCGTAGCTTGATAACCAAACATTAGAAAAATTACTGATTTAAAATTTTGAAATGTTTAGAAGTTCAATTTTTAAAATATGAATACATTTTTTGTTTCATTACGGTTAAGTGAATCTGCGACACGTCCAAAGATACGTAATAACAAATCCCAGAAGTCCATCATAATTCAAAGTACCTACTAACATTACGAACTTTAGCCTCATCAAATATCAATCAGGTCAAGATCTTCAATTCCAAAAAAATAACTATGCAACCAATTCAAATGAAATTATTGAATTATAAAATCCAGACTTCGGTAGTAATTATATTTTTATTATAATTCTAAACGATGTTTCAAATCTCAAGCAGATTCAATCACAGTACCAATTCCTGACTTCGATGTAATTTTCTGTCAAGGGGGTCTAACTTGGACTTGGTCTTGGTCTAAGTTAAACTTAAGCGTTGACAGTGTCAACAGCTTTACTGTAAATTCTGTCGAGGTTTTTGTGTATTGGCCAATCTTTGTAAAACTGTACACATCGCTGATCCATTCGGCTTAGATCGAATGTAAATTTCTTTTTCGACACTCCGATAATTAGTATTACGTAGAAGACGAAAGATTTTTATAACATCGTTACTATTTTTCGACGGGCTGTGAATGTGGTAATTTGAGAAAAATGCACAAGAAGTAACTGAGATATTTGAACTATTTACCAGCCTAAGCAATTCAAAACTTCTTCGAATTTACTTAAATTTTTCCTTGTTTATCGCGAAATTATAAATATCGTGCAACTTGATATTAAACACTGCCAAAAAAATTGGCATAAGAGTGCAAAACCGTTATACTGAAAAACGTTAGAACTACGGCAAATCTTATTAGAAAATTCTTCTTTTCTCGGTGCAGGTAAATCGATTCAAGCTTTGGGAAAGTTTGAAAGTATTTGCGATTGTGCTTGTAGGCTGGCTCGAGAAAATTCGAAGGTCGATATCAGAATACAAAAAAAAATGAAATTCAAGTATCAGTAGCGTACCGTAACCTCAAAGTGACAAAGATCTGTTGTTAGTATATTTAGTGTTTTCGTCAATTTGTTTTACTTTTTCGAACCAACCCACGAGCACAATCGTAAGTACTATCATTTGCTAAAATTTGAAGAGATTGCATTACTTAGAAAAAATACGGATTGTAAAATATGATTTGCTTCATTTGATCGAGGGCTGACAATCCATTAACACAAATATAAAAAAATATTGTTGTGGTGGATCTTGGAAGTGTAGGTCTTTGATTAACAACAAATTTTGCCGTCAACGTTTCGACTATGATTAGAGTCATCCTCAGGACGTGTTTAATGCATCTATTTTAATTAAAAATTATTACCCGCCGGGCCTATTATATAGAATCATCAATCAAAGGTATAAAAAAATTCGAGAACAAGACAACAATAACTCCTTGATCCCAACAAATAAAGAGAACTTAACCTTTATTTCTATTCCATAAGTTAATGGTTTGTTTGAATCACTAAACTGAACGTTTAAAAAATACAACGTACAATTTGTGAGTAAAAATATCAATGACTTACGCTTGTTTTGTGATACAGGGAAAGATAGATTACCATTTGAAAAACAATCAAACTTAGTGTATAAAATCTGTTGCAAGGATTGCAACAAGCCGTATATTGGACAAACTAGCCGTTGCTTAAATGTACGAATTAATGAGCATAAAAACAATTTCAAAGACTCAGACGACCATCATACGGCATTAACAAAACATGCATTGTCCTTAAACCACCAGTTTGATTTTGATAATGTTAGGATATTACATAAAGAACCTCGATATTATAATCGACTAGTTTTAGAAATGTGTAATATCGCCAATCATATTAGTTCGGTCAATCTTAGGCAAGACATAGAAAACTTAAGTGAAATTTATATTAAACTAATCACTGATATGAAGTCGTAGGCAGTTGAACGACCTTTTCATCTGTATGCTTAAGAACGACCTTCTCACTTATTTCACACTTTTTATGTCTCTAGTTACTCTCCTCTTCTTATCTATGTTCACTCGGTACAAGAAACGGATTATATTCTATTTACTCATTGTCCTCCGACTTTCTTTCGGTAACGTTTTTATGACAGAGTGTTTTTGTGTTCTGAAAATTCGACCTGTTAGTTATTTTTAATCGTTAATAAAGGTATTCGAACGATCTTCTCATTTGCGGGATGTGAACGACCTCTCACTTATCTCACACTTTTTATATGCATTTGTTTACTTTCTTCTTCTTATCCATGCTCACTCGCTACAAGAAATTCGTTTATATTCTACCCACCCACCTTCTCCAACTCTCTTTCTGTAACGATCTTTAGACAGAATGGTTGTTTGTGAAGAAAAAAACTTTTTTGACTAGTTCGCCATTTTAACCATCAATAAACCTAATGGAGCGATGGGAGATAAAGAAAGTAAAAAAAAAGTGACAACCAACATCATAACTATGTTATTTTATCGATTGACTTCTTACCGTTTTTAACATTTGATTACGTTGTATAAGGTTAGTTTCCTTTGTTTTTATATACATAGTTTACGTTTTATTCTTTTATTATCATTTCTACTTTTATTATATATTATTAAGGTTGTTCCGATTCGGCACCAACAACGTATTGTAACTTATTGTTTCTAATAGATGCATTAAATATGTCCTGAGGATGACTCTAATCAGAGTCGAAACTTTGACGGCAAAATTTGTTGTTAATAAAAGACCTACATTTCCAAGATCCACCACACACTTATACTACAAGGTCAAGATCATTTTCAAATAAAAAAAATATTTTTCAATCACCGACTTCCCAATCTTACGAATAATTTTCGGTCCACTGCTACGCTATTAATATGTATTTTCACTCCATTGTGGTTTTATTTTGTTTGAATTAATATTCTCCCCCAGGCTTTGGTACCCCACAACCTGTTATTTTGAATATCTGACGTTGATTGTACAGTCTTCCACAATTTCGTCATGAACACGTACTTTATTTACGTTCATTCGTATTTTCTCTCACACGGAGAAATTTTAAATTCCAAAGACATTTCAAAAAAGTCCAAAAGGATTGATCTGCATCTATAGTTACAATTCTAGGATAATATTGTTGTATAAATAACGTTGCTCTTTTTGACAGAAAATGTAGTTCGACTTCTTTTTCAATAAATGTACCAGGCGTTCCTGTAGACACAATTTTCTTCAACATGATCATTATTATGATTATTCGTAATTTTCGTAGACTACTGTATATGACTATTAATTTTACGCCATTCTAATTCTAATACAAGTCTCAAACGGAAAACTTTTTCGGTGATTGAACATTTGGAATGTTATCAAAACGCATGATACTTTATGCATACACTGTATTTGAAAAAAAAATCATTTTACATGAGTTCCGACACTGAAACTTCATCGAAATTATCGGTCAAAAACCAGTTTTTTTTTTTTTTTATGTGATGTAAACTTTGCCATCCCGTGTAGAAAATGTATAAATCTTATGATAATTTCTCGGAATAGTTATCAATCGATCGATTGATCTTTTAGTTTCGCTCAAATATGTTCTCCACTTATATATTACATCTGGAGAAATCTTTTAATAAGTATATATGTAACAAGTATTATAGTAAATCTTCTCTTAACAAGTTGTCGCATCGTGTTGTTTGTCACATTCGCGCTGGTTCGATTACATCTACAGCTGCAATGCCCTCATGGCCGAAATCGAGTCAAATAATTGATTTTTTGACTTATTTGACTCGATTCGACCTACGACACCAAAAATCCATCACACACGGTATAAGATTGATGAAAATCGCATCAACTCCTACCATTGAAAAGCAAATTGAATGCTAATTGAGATAACAATTACTCAGTGGAACAATCTATCTTTAACAAAGCTACCAGTCAATAATGTATCACAAATTCGCGAATGCTGAAAACCGTAACGTAACCTTCTAATATAGCATACCTATGATAAAATGCTATGCATATTTTAATGAGTTGAGCCAAAAGTTTTTAGAAAAATTGCAGTAAGGAAACTATAAAACATTTTCTAGGCGGGCTTAGAATCCACGCCAGACGTAATACAGCAATCCTGACGTGAGTACAAAGTATAGTGTAACAACGCTGGGCAAAATATCAATTGAACAATAATGATTCTGTGACGAATGAGGGGAAGAGGACTACCTTCAAATTTGATGTACAACAATCATGAGATCATTTGAAAACTCTGAAACTTCCTGAAACGCATAAAATCTCTGAAATTACATGAAATCCCCTGAAAATCTGATAAAATATTGTGAAATCACCGAAAATCTCTGAAATCCAATAAATTATTCGGAACCCTGTGAAAGTGTTTGAAATTTTACATATCATGTAAAATTGTTTTGATTTGTTTAAAATAGTGTGAAGTTCTGTGAAATTATTCCAAACCTGATGAAACCCTATAAAATCATCTGGAATTTCTTACGCTTTTAAAATCATATAAAATCCCTGAAATCCTTTGAAATCATTTCACATGTCTAAAATCACGAATGGGTATGTGCGAAAAACTTGAGTTTTATGTAACAAAAGAGCGTATATTAACAAGATCACGCAGGAAGCTGTCTCAAATTGGAAGGCAATATACGCCGCGTGACAAAATTATGAGGACGTGTATCAACATGATCAACATGATCACATAGAAAGTTGGATAAAAGTTAAAGACTTATACGCCTCTCTGGTTTTAGTCAGAGTCAAAAATGAATGCAAAATGTTTTTTGCGCGCTTTCGATTTTAGAATTAGCCAACGGCCAAAATAAGAAGAAAACAGCTTATACGCCATTTGATTTTAAACAGTTACCAAAATAATTTTTAATAAAACGGCTCATGCGCTCTTTTGAATTTAGTCAATAGCGAAAATGACCAAATATTGTGACAATAATTCTGCAATGTACCCCCAAGGTTATTATAAAAAAAAGGATAAATCGTTTAAATCGTAACCAAATAACTTTATCAAAAAACGTATCAGACAAAAGTTGTTGGCGACAAAAAAAATGTGAAAGTATCCTACTTTCATCTTCGTATCTCCAAAAATAAGGCAGAGTAAACAAAAAACCGTTTAAATGAGGACCTGAGGGGGGAGGTGAAAACGCCAAAGTTTTAAATAATTAGAAAAATGTTAAATTTGTATATATGCGACAGACATATCTAGCATCCCCACCATCCCAGTGGTGCTCCGTCTGAACAGCAGTTCCGTTTAAAAATACATTTGCATTCGCCTTTTTCTCCCTTATTTGTTCAGATACGAAAATGAACATAGGATACCGTTTGACGTATTTTTTTTGTGGTCAACATCTTTCGTTTGAGATATTTTTTTACTAAAGTTACGAGGTTTCCAATTAAACGGTTTAACCCTTTTTTATACGTATAATGATCTCGGAAGTTGATTGAAAAATTATTACCACCATTCGATTCAGCGTAATCGAATTACCCATGGTTCAAGTTTCTAAATTGATACCTAAAAAGTACTACCTTCCAATTTTTCCCGGCCTATAATGTCCGCGTGGTTATGGATTAGTCAGTCTCGTGAGAGTGCAGCGCGAGATAAGGATGCGGGGTAACGAAAGACGTCTACTCGGTTATCCACGTGTCGAAATCCGAACCCACCGCCCTAGTCGTCGCCTCCGGAAACGGTTTATTCGCAGTTAGCTCACCGCGCACGTCATCCATCCGCGCTGCACCACCGCCGCAGTGTCGGCGTCGCGTCGAAAATATAGAGTCGAGTCAACCCTATACCAATTTATATTGCTTCACGCTACCTGCATTTAATTACGACACCAACTCGACTGATCCATTTACTGTGTTCAGCCGGGCAGCTCTCGTTACAATTTCCAGTAACTTTACGCTAGTCTTCGCGTACGTTAATCTAGATTCAGAAACTTCGCTTCTCTCCTTCTCCTTTCCAATTTGAATCCGCGATGATTCGTGTCTTGTGGACTTGAGATATCGATATTTAGGTTTTGGATTGTTTTTAATAAATAAAGAAACACCTTATCGCACTGACTGTAAGTCAATTACAGGTTTCTTGTACTATTATTTATATTATACTTTTTCCGCTTTCGTTGTGTCGATTTCTTTCTAATAGTGACAGCTCATAGCCTCATTACCGATACAGATTGATGATCTTTTGCCGCTCCACTGACCTAACTTTAAAATCAATTTCGTCATTTTCTTGATGTTTTTTCCAACTAGGAAGTTATTATAATTTTTCGAAATATTTCGTGCATTTGATGTAATTGATAGGATTGTTTGAAAATAATTTTTCCCGTTTATGGCCTTTTATTTGCGCTTTTGCTGGTTTCATATTAATCTTTTGCTTGTATTATTTGTACCGTGTAAATATGTTATTTAGCTTCTGAGGACGGCCCTCCTCAAAGGGCCGAAACGTCAAGTAATTGACAGTGTTATATTGGACCTAAAATACTGAGAATTTGCACTCACCTGATTGAATAAGGTCGAAAAAAAATCTTTAATAAACCAGATACTCCGAACTATACATTGAAAAATGATTTGAAATCTCAGGTGGTCAGACCCGGTTTTCAACGTCATACCGGTGTAACATTTACGATACATTATTTGTTTGGAAATCATTACGAAACCGTTTTTCTTTCACATTTCAATTCCCCGTTCCCATTAAAATCAGTTAAATGGAGAAGGCCGTCTGCGATAATAAAATTGTCTGTACTAATGATTGAAGAACTTTTTCGCAATAGTAATCACCTAAAATCATACGCAAATATGCTACTACGCAGTTTATCAGAAACTTAAAAATACTACTGCATTAATGGATTAGATCTCTTCCAGCAATAATCATGCAACGTCGGCTCACGATATTCGAGTCTTCGAGTCAAATTTAGTAAACACTGCCGTTTTCAGTTACCGTATAACTTACCAGAGAATATACAAGACTTTTTGTTTTCCGAGCGTCAGGTTCCTTTCAATTTTATCTTTGTACTGCCCATGGTAACGTCATATATATATATACTAGATTGTCCAATATTCAGATTTAAAAAAATTGAAAAATACTAGGAAGTTAATTAGACGCCGGAAATTAATGAGATCGATTGCCCGGCCACGTGCTGGGACGTAAGAAAAAAAAACAGGTTCACAAGTTCAACCACCGTGGTTAAAATCATACAAACCTTGTTTTTGATTGATGACAAAACAAAGCATTGATAAAGGTATACACCATACAGGAAAAATAACACCGTATAGGATGAAATTGACAGCACAGCTTCATTGTATTCCATAGATGTCGATAAAGGTAAAATTTTAACTGCAGGGTATTTCTCCCAAAACGATAATTTAGCATTACAAGAAAAAAAAATGACGAATAAAGATTCTTTATTTGTACTTATAAATTTTTAAATGAGCTTCAAATTTAATCGATACAGTGTAATTACACGATAGCGAAACTGATTTTTCGATTGTAAGGATTTTATCGTACCTACTTCGTAGAAATTAACTATTCTTCGGGAGAAATGACACAAGTCTTTGCTTTAACTATTGTACTACCATACTTCAATATAATTAACTTTTTAGAATTCTTCTTCCATATCGTTCGTTCCACGTCAAACCGTACGATTTTCGGTAAAAATTTTAATCAATGATTCCGATTATTCTTAAATTTTACAGACGCATTCTACTAATGAAATAATGGAACACGTGTTTCGCGAAAAAAATTTTACGATGTTTTTTTAAGATGTGCATGGTTGAAACTTGCAGGAAATCACAAAGAACGTCGCGCATGCGAACATTCAAACCAATGTATCTTCGAATGCATTGGTCCTACAAAAAAATGCAAGAGATCGATTTTGAAGATCTTGAGTCATTCTATGCAGTGATTTATTTGAAATTTGCGTTTGACATTATTGAATAATTATTATTTTGTTTATAAATTTCATTTGCTATTTTCATCATTAACTCACCAACTTAAAATTTTTAAAAGCATATCATCGTGTTTCCACTTCAATTCTGTAGTAACAGTCAAAATATGAGAATGGAGTTCGAATGTGGTATATTTTTTTTTAATACTCAAAAATATTGCGACCGCGCGGCGCGCTGTCGTCAGCGCAGAGTACGTTTACACAGGGACGATAAGTAAAACGGAAATATAGCGTTAAACATGAATTAACGACTCAAGTGAGTGTTTATTTTTATTTTTTGCATACATTTGCAATAGTCCACTCAATAGCTAACGATGTAACTTTTACTTCAATTTTGTCGTTTTCTTTTGGAATAAATGAATGGTACATTCAAGTTCCGCGAAGCATCTTAGCTTTCTTGAAACGGTTTTGGAGTTCTTGAGCTTCCGTTTTATAATCATCAAGAGAAAAGAATTCAGTATTAATATTTTTTATATTTTCGTTAACCCACATGAAAAATTTGGCAGGGTTATTTATTGGGTCGTTTATATTTTGCAAACTTACTCTTGCAGCTAATCTTTTGATCTTACCTCCCAAACCATCGCAAGGTCCTTTTCCATGAAACTCTCAAAACAACTATGACGAAGTGTCCGTCTGTACGCATGCGCTTTCAACACGACAGACCTGCAACTGAGAGTTAAGCCGCCGCGTCACGCGGTCGCACTCTTTTGGAGTATTAAAAAAAAATAGACCCCGTTCGAACTCCATTTTCAAATTTTGACTTTCTTCAGAATTGAAGTGGAAACACGATGATATTCTTTTCAAAATTTTATGTTGACGAGTTGGTGATGAAAATGGCAAGCGAAATTATGAACAAAAAAATTAATATTTAACAATGTCAAACGCAAATTTAAAATATATCACTTCCTAGAATGGCTCAAGATCTTCAAAATCAATCTCGTACATTTTTTTTCACGAGCAATGCATTCGAAGATACAGTAGTTTGAATGTTCGCATGCGCGACGTTCTTTGTGATTTCCTGCAATTTTCAACCATGCATATCTTCTTCAAAAGAAATCGCAAATCTTTTTCGCGAAACACGTGTTCCATTATTTCATGAGTAGAATGCGTCTGGGAAATTAAAAAAAATCGAAGTCATTGATTAAAATTTAGTGTACGGTTTGCCGTGTAACGAGCGATATATGATTTAAGTATTAAAAACAGAAACGCGGATTTGAAATTATATTCGTTCGCAAGTTTCCATTGCACAAACGAATTTATTCCTTGGGCAAGTGCCAACTTCATGTTAGGAAAAATATTATTTTCTATTTATATTAATCGTTGTATATCTTTTCAAGTGAACACTGTAGAATATCAACTCACCATCAGGTTTCTAAATACGAAGGGCTTGGCATTTTTCCTTTCGCATGAAATACGTTTAGAGAGACACAGAAGAATAACGATTTTAGCGACTTTTTTTTGAGAATACAACATGCGAGACATTTTCCACCTTGAAAAATACACGAGAATTAATGTCGAATAGTTTCATTTTAAAAGATTACACAGGCATTTATTCTAATCGAAAATATAGACTTGCTACAAGAATTACTCGCTCACTTATTCGACGCACTTACGACACACAATTTCTACAAAAACAAGACGGAACTAACGATATGCATCAACGATCACTTTGTTTGGTCAAACAGATCTATATGTATTGCTCTAGCAGGCATGATTAACCAACTTTACCTCCCGCACCAATATTGACTTATTTTCATGCCATCAGAGAGAAGGCAAACAAATCCAAAGACAAGATTAAATTTTGTATTGTGAAATATCTGGGCGATTTAATTTTTTCCGTGATTCAGAAGATATTTTTAAATATTTACCGTATAGGTTGGTTTGATTACGACAAGTGAGAGGAATACCTTTTCGGGGTAGGTACACAAAGGTATGATATGTGGTTCATAACGGAATTTTTTTCTAACTTATTCTTTGCCATCATTGACAATATTCTTCGTTAATATATTCCAGAAGAAAATCGAAAAATTTCTTATAGACAAAATAATGATTTCGGAAAAATCAGCCATTTGTTGCATTTTAGTATATAAAAAGTACGGATATCTCAGATTTTGTTTAAACCCCGATACTGTCAAAATATTTTGTGATATGTCTGAAAACCTAAAAAATGGTAATGAAATTACTCTGTTTCCCGAATTTTCTAGAGCATAACACAGCTGAAGCATCTATCAAGTTTTGTTCCCTTATCCGCACGGGATCCATAGAATATTTATTTTCAACTGTGTAACAGTTTTCAGATTTTCTAAACTTTAATTCGGACCGTCTTAAATCAACCAGAACCCTGTATTAAAAATACCTTTACAACAAAGTGGGATTAAGAGCTTATATTACGTCACTTGAGCTGAATCGACGGAATTGTAAATCAACACGGAAATATAGGGATCTGATTGCACCACTTTGACGTATTGATGTCGCAGCCCCACCAGAGAGAACCAGCCCAGATGGAAAATCGATTCTCGGATGGGATCTCCGTCGAAAGATTGTGACAAAATTCAATGCAATATTCCCACTTTTCACTATATTCTTTGTTGCAATATCGTACACAACACCACAATAACAACAGCAATTTTAATAGGTAAAAAGGCAAAATATATTGAAACATTGAAGACTTGATTTTTTCAATTTAAAGTACATTTACACGATTATTTTATTTTCTCGTTATGAGAAGATCTTAAAAATGAAATAGTGTATAAAATATACAAACAAAATATGTATACCATAATTTCAAATAATTTTTAAACCCTTTGCGGTCACACACTGGGTCATATTTGACCCCAGAAACCATGTATTTCTTATGGGACGAACAATAAGTGCAAGCACGAAGGGTTAAAGCGGCAAAAAATTATTTAAAATGTTTTTATCTACCTGTACCTAATAGCGATTAACAAGAAAAACCACCCTACTTCAAATATTTAAATAATACTATGTTCCAGATTTCGCAAAAGACTTCATTTCTTTTACCACCCAGACCTGTAGATATTTGAATTTAACCATCAAACAGACAGTTTACACGTACCTACAAAATTTAGCTTGTTAGATGTGACGACTTATCAAATGGAAAACACTCAGACTGGTTAGAAGTTAAGAAACTGAGTATACATTACTAAAAAGATATATGATTCTGAATTTGAGTTTATACACTTTTCAACTCAGACGCTTCTTCCCTTGGCTGTGTAAAATCCAAATGAATGCTGCAAACTGTACTGTTACACAAACAATTGAGATGAATGTAATTTTTTTATCAGTAAGACCGAATGGAAAAGCACAATATTTCGAACACATGAGACTCAGTAAAACGATGTGTGTAACACTGGCGGTGTGCGCGTAGCTCGGAAGTTGCATTTTCACCAGAGATTCCCTGTATAATTATGATACCTCCATGCAACTCAAGTTTTAAAATTAGCTGGGATATAGCTTATTCCTGAGTTTCTTATTCGGACTGTAAAATGTAAATATTTCGAAAAATCCGCGTTTCTGAAAGTCTCTGAAGGGCATTTATATTGGTGCCTATGAATTGTCGAGTTTCTCGAAACACGCCTGTAAATGTCTTGTAACTGTTGATGGCCCTATAGTAGTAAAAACGAAGGTACAATTCTCTATAAAATGTTGTAAGAACAAAAAAAAGTACCTCTTCAAATACACATCATAAAATATCATGCTGACTTATCTTACAAAAGCATTTCCTCACTTGTGTAGCAATCGCAAAAATTTTCGCGCGTTAAATTATAAATTTAGTATCAACGTATAAAGCCTATAAAAAGCTCAAAATGAATTTCTTGATTTCTATGCCCAAAATATACGTATACAGCAGCCGGTGAAGCATGTATCTTCAAATTTACGTACAAGACCGCGACAGAAAAGAATATTTTTTTAACTGATGCAACGTACTGTAATCTGACGACGTCTCTAATATCTACTGTATGTAAAATAAAGCTTTTTCACTATTTCGTTTACCGCGTAGTTCGCTTCCAAAATGAGCGTACGCTGCGTTCTTTTGAAATACTTGTAATAAAGATGCCACGTTAATTATACCGTTCCATGTCATGTCAAATATAGAGCGTACAGGTTGCAGGAAAACGAAATAACGTTCGCTTGCTAACGGTTAATAACAAACTAGTTGTGAAAAATCGATCGACTGTAGGAGGCTTCGTTCAAGATATTCACTGTAGAATCTAACAATGAAAATCAAACTAATGGTACGAAAGAAGGAAACAAAATGCAGGAAAGAAGCAAGGCGCGGAATAACGAGCAAACTATGAAATGGAAAGCTCCAGCTCCTATCTGGCAAGGGATGCCAATATTGCGCTGCTCGTCCTTTCACCCTGGTGGCAAATTTTCACCGTCAACCCGAGTCGATGAGATCTCGCCTACCGGTGCTCGCGCCTCTTATGATTCTGCCCGTATTGACGTAAATAACACGGTTAGGTGGTTATGCCCACTTCCATTATACACCGGATAAGGAATCGAACTTACCTTGTAGCCCTATACCGTGCCCCCCTGGCGTGGTGAGCATACGCAAACAGAAACCACCACCGAGTTCCGCTGCATCCTCATTGCACTGCACTGCACCATCCACACAACACCATCCACTGTTCGCCTCCCACCGCCCAAACTCCACCCCCGGTTGTCCCTCTCGCTCCCGTGATAATTCCTCGTCTATTGCACTCTCCGCTCTCTCTCTCTCTCTCTTTCTCTATTTCTATCTATACATATATATCTAGCTATCTATCACTCCATCACTCCTCTCTCTCCCTCTCTCTCTCTATCTCTCTTACTTTCAGCGTGTCTCGCGGTCTCCCGATCGTGACGCAATCAGGAGCTACGCCCGTGACAGCCACTGGGCATCTACTGGACCACGGAGAGAACGGCGCAGCCTCTAGTTCGGATTTTAGCCACAACCAGTAAGAGAGGCGCCCTACGCTCCTCTCCCACCCCTATCGTCACCCCCTTACCAAGCTTCTACCCCATCTGAAAGAGAGAGAAGAGATGAGAGAGAATTTCCCGGGCGGGTCTCACACGATGGAGAAGCTGCTGCGGCTGCTGCTGCTGCTGCCAGCCAGCCGAACGACACAGCGCAAGGCTTCTCCCTCTATCTCTCTCTCTCTTTCCTGCTTCCTCTTTTCCTCGCTCACCTTCTCTCTCGTGCTTTCGGCAGCGACAAAAAGAGTTCAACAGCGTAGTGCCCAGATTACGAAAAAACAAACTCCCCACCGTTCTCCGATTCCAGAATTTTCAATACTTTGAAGGAACAGCATATGTACCTGCATATACCCGGACTTTTCTTAGGCAAAGCGTGTCGCATGCGTGGGACAGAATTTGTAGAGACTTAAACACATCTGCAGGGGCAAAGCAGCCTCACTTTTATCGCAAATTAACCCGGAAAGCACAATTATTGTCTCATGACGGATTATTTCGACCTATTTTTATTTTTATTTTTGTGGCCTGCAGCTACCGAGAAACAAAAGGTAAAAACTGTCTAATGAACCGTCGGATAATGTTCTCACAGTAATTGTAAGCAAGGACGTAAAAAGTGAAACGGCGAAAAATTAAACATTCTGTCTTTAAACTTTATCATTATAGTCCGACTGTGAGATGTTGAGTGACTTCATAAATTAAAATAACTTTAGCTAACTGATGACTTCAAATGAACCTGGATGACATTAAATGACTTCAAGTATTCTCGAAAAGACTTTCAAGAAAAGACTTTACATATGCAAAAATGTACTCTAGCAAGTCGTAGGTTCTAATTTATCATACTGAGAGCAATGTTACATATCACTTTTTTCTTCCTTGGTCGATTGCATAGTGGCAATATTTTAAACTTCCCGTTTCTCTGTTTTTAGAGAAAAAAAGACGAAGTTATTGACCATTTTCGGATAGACGTCTATGTATGTATATTAGGGTGGTCCTTATTTAGGGGTCGAACGCATTCTTCATCAGACGCCCCCCAAACCGGCTCCAAATAATTTAAAAAAAATATCCTCTTTTTTTCACATTTTTATCTAGCCTCTAACCCCCCCCCCCCCCCCCCCCCCCGGGGGGGCGAATTTCCCCATTTGAAATACACGTGTTTCGGCCATATCCTCAGGATATATTTTATTCTAAGAGTAATAATTTCTCAAAAAATCTGTAACTGCGAGATTTTAGTGTTCATTGGTCCTACTATGTGAAAAAAAATTCACAATATCATACGGATCAATTTAGACAAATTGCACACTCTTTAGCCCTATGAAGCATAGTGGTAACCCACGTTACTACCTCGATTTTCTTGAATTTTTCTAATTTTTTTACTTCTTAACGTATTCAGACCCGGTTTTTTGCATTTTTTAGTTACTTTAGTCATAAAAGAACATAAAAATACAATCTAATCGGCATAATTGTTTGTAATATAAGTTTTATAAATAAGCAAACTAAAAAAAAAATCACGTTTTTTTCGGAAAAATTAATTCTTGAAGAATCTATCCAAGGCAATAACTTGAAATTTGGTGTGAGTGGATTTTTGGGGTCACTGATTACGAATCCGATGTCAGATTTTTCAAATTCAATATTTAAATTTCAGTGTCCACCATCGTGAATTTTTGCGTTTTGCAGATTTGATAGCGGATTCGTAATCAGTGACCCCAAAAACCCACTCTCACCAAATTTCAAGTTATTCCCTTGGATAGATTCTTCAAGAATTAATTTTTCCGAAAAGAGCGTGATTTTTTTTAGTTTGTTTATTTATAAAACTTATATTATAAACAATTATGCCGATTAGATTGTATTTTTATGTTCTTTTATGACTAAAGTAACTAAAAAATGGAAAAAACCGGATCTGAATACGTTAAGAAATAAAAAAATTAGAAAAATTCTAGAAAATCGAGGTAGTAACGTGGGTTACCACTATGCTTCATAGGGTTAAAGAGTGAGCAATTTGTCTAAATTGATCCGTATGATATTGTGAATTTTTTTTCACATAGTAGGACCAATGAACACTAAAATCTCGCAGTTACAGATTTTTTAAGAAATGATTACTCTTAGAATAAAATATATCCTGAGGATATGGCCGAAACACGTGTATTTCAAATGGGGAAATTCACCCTCCCAGGGGGGGAGGGGTTAGAGGCTGGATAAAAATCTGAAAAAAGTGGATATTTTTTTTCAATTATTTGGAGCCGATTTGGGGGGCGTCTGATTAAAAATGCGTCCGACCCCTAAATAAGGACCACCCTAGTGTATATGTATGTACATATGTATCTATGAATGTATGTGCATATATATATATATATATATATATTAGGGTGGGCCAAAAAAAATGAGTATTTTTTTTTTTACTTTATACTCTGAAAATCGGTTGCTAGATACCTCTAAAGAATTCTCACCAAATATGAGCTCTTAATTTTGATAACAAGGTCCTCCGCTTTACAATTTTGCATTTTTTCCTGAGTATTAGAAACAAAAATTCACATCACTTTGACAACTGTTCGTTAAAAAATATCTCTCCTCTTATTCTTGTAGGAAATCGAACGCTCTACGAAAAAGGTCTCTTACAATTTTTTCGTAAACCTTACCGTTTAAAAGATATCAAAGCTTAAAGTTTGATTATTTTAAGAGAAATTTCTGTTTTGCTTATGAATTTTTTAACTCGCTTAGAAAAAATTTTGATGAATTGCACAACTCATCGTTTTGTAGGAAATTAACTGCTCTACAAAAATGGTGTCTTATGATTTGTCGATTAAGTTAAGCGTTTAAAAGATATTCATCGTCAAACTTCAATGCATACTAATTTTAACAGTTTTTGATGAATAATTCGAAAAATTTCAATTTAATTTATAAGTTTCATGAAAATTTATTCCAATGTGAGTTCCTAAGAAAAGAGAAATGTTTTAAACTATTTTTCTTCAATTTTTTTAGTTCTATATATTATATATTTTTTAATTTTCAATTTTTTATATATATTTCTATACTATTTTTCTTTTATTTTTTTAGTTCTATATATTATACATTTTTTAATTTTTAATTTTTAATATATATTTTTATACTATTTTTCTCTTTTCTTAGGAACTCACATTGGAATAAATTTTCATGAAGCTTATAAATTAAATTGAAATTTTTCGAATTATTCATCAAAAACTGTTAAAATTAGTATGCATTGAAGTTTGACGATGAATATCTTTTAAACGCTTAACTTAATCGACAAATCATAAGACACCATTTTTGTAGAGCAGTTAATTTCCTACAAAACTATAAGTTGCGCAATTCATCAAAATTTTTTGTAAGCGAGTTAAAAAATTCATAAGCAAAACAGAAATTTCTCTTAAAATAATCAAACTTCAATCTTTGATATCTTTTAAACGGTAAGGTTTACGAAAAAATTGTAAGATACCTTTTTTGTAGAGCGTTCGATTTCCTACAAGAATATGAGGAGAGATATTTTTTAACGAACAGTTGTCAAAGAGATACGAATTTTTGTTTCTATAACTCAGGAAAAAATGCAAAATTGTAAAGCGGAGGACCTTGTTATCAAAATTAAGAGCTCATATTTGGTGAGAATTCTTTAGAGGTATCTAGCAACCGATTTCCAGAGTATAAAGTAAAAAAAAAAATACTCATTTTTTTTGGCCCACCCTAATATATATATATATCCTCAGGATATATTTTATTCTAAGATATATATACATATGTGTGTGTGTATATATATATCTATATATATATATATATATATGTATATATATATATATATATGTGTATGTATCGGGACAATCTCTTGTAACTTGAAAACCAACTACGCATACGCGAGTTTTATCGGCTGTCCGTGCAGGCTGGCCATCCCGAGTTTCAGCTGTCAAACTCTGTTTCTAGCACAGATATAGTTGATACGAATTTCTGAGGTTAGAATCCCAAATAAGCGAATAAGGTAGCGACTTGGAAAGGTTTGAGAAGCATTTGTTATTGGGTCGGAAAGTTGATTCTTCAAAGAACGGTCGGAATTTAATGCTTATGCTCTTAGAAAATTCGTTTTATTCGATTGAAATAAGAAATCTGTTTAAATTTTGGGTGCTTGGAAGAAACAGAGCAGTTAGGTAGGAACAGTTAATTCAATCATTTTTATAATTTCATACATTGGCAATAACAATGAAATTTTTTCTATTAACAAGAAGTATAGCCAAAATAATGTCATCTCTGCTGTTTACTGATATCTGCTCCTCCTATACAATTCATTACACTTATAGAGATCATCGCCATTTTTGTTGGTTGGCGAAAGAAGTTATAGGTTTTAGGGTTTCTTTCAATTTTAAATCGCTTGAAACGTATCTTCTAAGCAACTTTCTCGCTCGCTTGTAGTTTCAAGAGGTGACATCAAATTTTATGACTTTTGAAAATGAAAGACATGAAACCGATTTCCGAGAAATTGGAATATCTTACTATCTGCAATAAAACCGTGAATTTCTTTTTTTTCGAATTCAGTTTAATAAAATTTACTAATATTTTATAATCAATGTATTCGTTCCGATCAATAAATTATTGTTACTACTATTGAAAATTTTCCAATAATTATCAGAATTCATTTGACAAATTACCGACAATGTCCAATTCAATAAGTGGAGGGGACCCACTACTAGAATGATATTCAGTAATATTTGATTTGTTAACCCTTAAATGATACACGTCTTAGGAATGGCTAATTGGATATTGATTAATCGAATTCAAAATTGTGTCCCTTGTTCCTTTAAAACAAATGAATATCTAATTCTTAACAAAGTCATTAAATATATTCTCAAATAATCTCCTAGTTGCTGTTATTTAGGAACAATAAACTTAATCCAATCCGATACAATATCTACTTCATAGTACTCCGAATATCACCTTGTAGCATGGATTTTCAAAAAGAATCCCTATGTCGCAGGAACCATTATAAAATTCTTGATTTTCACCGCGTGCCACTGGATAACTTCTGTATTCCAGGTTCAATTTCCAACATCCAGATGAGATTTTTTCTGTTTCAGACAGTGCTAACGTAAAGTGCAGAAATAATTGTAATAAATAGGTTCGCAAACTTGTAGTCTTAGCGTGGGACCCATTTACGAGCGTGGAATTGAATCTGGTTTTAAGCTTTCGGTAAGTTGCTGAACAACTTCCTGATCCAGACTCATAATAAAAAAGTTAGCAAGCAATTAAATCTCATTGTAGACCAAGTGATTATTTGCAAGGCAACGTGTACTAGTAAGCTAATGCATTCTTTAGACTTTGCTGGGGTTAAATGAGACTCCAGTGCGTATGATGACTGCGACTAACTACTCAGATAACACCGTCGACGAAAATCAACTGTAAAGACATTTCCAACCAAAGTTATTTAACGTTTCTACATTTAGATTGGTTGAGTTTGCCTAGCAAAATTTATCCCTACAATTTATTACGAGACTTAAAACACCATTCCTTGAATTAAATGCCAAAGTGAATAAGAGCAAGCTTCAAAATAAAGTATCAAAATTAAATGATATAAAATTGGAAAAAGAAATGCTAGCCAATAATACTGTTTGAATTGCAGTAGTATACACAGTGATTCCTCGGTAGAATGAATTAGCTGCATCGGTTAAATAACAAACTTATTGCTATTGTCTGGATAAAAATACAACGATCAAACACCCTAATGTGTAGTGTATCGCGCTCTCCAATTTTGCCTCAACTGATGTTACGCAGGTAGCGATAGCATGAAGAAATTGACTCGGGCACCTGTTGTCTGACGGAATAACCAGGTTCGATGGTGACACCAATCGAGAAGCCAGGATCCTTGCTGAAAATGAAATGAATTTTATCGTTGAATACACGTGAAAATATTGTAATACGCAAAGATCACAAAATTAGAAATTTACTCACATGCTTCGATGCCTGACAACTTTAGTCTTGCTTTGACGGCGGATTGTTTTCTACCTGAAAATATTTCCTACCTGTCAACTATTTAACGAAGTCCGCGAGTAGCGTCCGATACGTCTGTTGTGAACTGCTACCTAAGCTTCGTGTTTGAAATAAAAAATTTTTTTCATTCTTGGTACTGCCGATGAGTGTATTTATTCATTTCATGTTCATCGTCACTGAATACTGACTTCAGGAGCACTGCACTACAACGAATCTACTCGCAACCTACCTTCTACTGGTTTTCAACAATCCATTCCTTTTTAATTTAATGTAAATCAAGAACCTTTTGACAATAAAGATTGTTTTTACTTACCTGCCTTAGTTTGTGCAGCCCACTTGTTAATGACGTTCCACATTGAACTTCAGATTTATTCTTTCAAGAAATAACTAACCCCATTTCTATAGCATTTGATATTTGTTTTTCCATTAAATCCTTTATTGCGTAGATTAAGTATCTTCTGATATCGACCACGGTATTGCTCAACTATACTCTTCTTCTTAGACAATTCACGCTAAATAAAAATAAATGATAGCATAACCTCTATCTACTACTTTACGGACGAGAGATTCACAGCTCTTGTCACATTTTGTGTACGTTGGCCCCCTGCCTCGCAAACAAAAATATCGTTGCGGCAAGATTCCGCACATTCCCGATTTCGTTGATCCAACCGTTGCACTGGAATCGACGGCAATGCCAGCTTGAGATAAAGCTAGCAAAACCACGCCTGGGAAGCAAATTGAAAATTAGTAATAAATACCATATTTCGTTGCCCATATTGTAGCTGTAAAGCCACAATAATTTCTAAGCATAAATATCATCCTCTACTCAAAAACGAACCCCCATACCCCCCAAACACAGGAAAAATAGTGAAATAGTGTGATTTCTTCAAGTTTTCGCTCGTGATTCCTGCTCGCTGATGTACTTTCTCGAAAGATATCTGCGGTAATACTATTTAGCCGTACTCCGACCCTCCACAACCTACCCCTATACCCTAAAGGCACAGTCTCTCTTATGCTTGTAAACCTACAGCGTAAAAAATAGTAACAGTTCGGCGATAAATCTCTCTCCTGTATTTGTTGCTCAAGTTTGTTTCTCTGAAAATTCGGCCAGAATCTCCGTCCGCGCATTCGCAGCTCAACAAATACGAGTCGGGGAGTTTGTTGCTGCGCGAGTTAGGCCACAATATTATATCTCCCCGCATTTGTTGCTTGGCATATACGATTCGGGGAATTTGCTGCTGAACAAATAACAAGTAAGTATGCGTAGTTCTTATGATATTGAGCCGACAATATATTGGGGCCAATCGCATTTCAATATTCGTTACGAAGGTGTGCACGTGTGAAGGGTTGATAAGTATTAAAAAAAAAAAACATATATAAACAATAACTTTGAGGGATTAAAAACTATCCTCTCTCGAAAATGTCCGACCCAAACCCTCAAAGCCAAGAAATCGGTGGTAAAGTGGTGTGGTTTTTTCGAGTTGTCGCGTGCAATTCCTGTTATCCGATCTAGCTGCTCCAAAGATTAGATCTAACTAGGTGACGTGAGATTTTGTTGCTAGACCCTTCCCTCGAAAAATCTAACAGACGTTATTAAAAAGTGCTGTTACCTCCAACCACACCAGTCTCACTCTTCAGCTCCACAGGCGTCTGAAATGAGAACTGGAGTCTCGTGGTAAAACAAAATGTGTTGATGCAGGACTCAGGAAACGCGAGACCACATAAATTTGTTAATTTACGAACTAAGGTTCTCCAAGAGTCGCTCACATGATTTGTTTCACACTAAAAGGCTCCAGTTCCCGAAAATATTGTATACATTGGGCGAGACAGGCCCAATTAGTCAGAAACCTCTCTCAACTCTTTCTCAGAGGCTGAGAAGGTACGCAAAGAGCGTGAGTTGAAATCAGAAATCCTAAAAAACAGACCACTGCTGCACTGCCATTATAACTTTACCCAATATTTTTCAACCTAGTAATAAAATACACATTTCTCAAATACAATTGCAGACTTAAAAACTTCAACTTGTGTAAAGCCATCGTGCTACCCATGCGTACAATACACTCACCAGAATCTTCGGGAAGAGTGACATTGCTAACTCAAAGGAGAAAAAATGATAACCCGCCGATTGTAGGTTTGAATGGAAACGAAATTTGTAATAAATAATTTCCTAATGCACCAGAATAACAATATACTGTGATCACACACTGTTATGTGAATACAATGGATAATGGGTCGTTTCATTGTTGTTCATCAAAACAACAGCTTCGTACTTCGAAATGCATGCCTCTATTTTTGTGAGTGACCTGAATAAGATTTTTTGAAGTTGGTTTTAAAAATTTTTCTCAATCTAACGACATTTGCGATCCCAAATGTATAAACCTACGTTTACAAATAGCTGTACGTCTAAAAAACGTAATACATCGAAATATAAATGGAATAGTTTGACGAGAATTTTCTTTATATCGAATATCGAAGTTTACGTATTTTAAATGCGAAAAAGGGTTTAACAGCCTTATTCTATATGCAATTTGAACAAAAATACTCTAAAACATTTTCATTTGACGTAAAAATAAATAAATGGCATCAAATCTACGAATTTACTATTCAATTCCGTAGAATCCGTATCATATTTTTATTTCAGCGTCAAATGAAAATGTATCGGAATTTTTTTATTCAAAATTGCGCATAAAATAGGGCTGTTAAGCCCTGTTTTTGCGTTTGAGATGCGTGGAATTCGATATTTGAAGAAATATATGTCAACGTCGAAATCGACTGGGGCACCCGCTTAAGTTATGAGCGACATTAAACACAGTTTCAGTAAGAATTCCAAAGTCAACTCCTTTTTTATGCTACAAAACTGGCTGATTATGAGACCACACTGCGGAATGAACATAATCAAAGCCATATTTGTTTGTGTTTCTCAAACGATGTGTTACTAATTCATACAAAAATTATTACCTTCGAATTATTAAACATCTGATTTACCTTGCGTACATGCTCTTTGGTTCATGCTTGTGATTTCATTTGAGATAAAGAATTTACTTTCTAACCATAAGACGGTGCCGCGCAATTCTAACGGCGCGGCGTCACAATGTTACGCGCGCGGTATCTTCGATATTAAGTTAATTATTTCACCGTCTTTTCATATCGGTTCACTCGGCTGATTCTTTTACGCCCCCTCCTTTGCCCCCCTGTCTCTCCTCGGCATGAGCTTCAGTTTGCGGATATCTTTTGTCGTGAATGCATCACAGTTTCTAAAATGAGTTTGCCGCGTGGGTGGCCGACAAAAGTCGATCCAGATGTAATCACTGCTCTGATATTGGAATACGGGGCGCGAGCAATCGGTTTACTTCCATGAATTGAGTTACTGAAAATCAAAGATTATTGAAGTGCCAAAATCCCCACATTTCGTGGTATACCTAGTTAGTGAAAAACTTGGCATCAATAGTTTTAAAAACTAGTAATGTACTTGGTGGGTGTAGGAATTTCGGGGTTTGTTTTGTAAGAATTCATTTTCAATACAAATTGTTTGCATACGACTCAAAAATAAAATGCAGGATTTGTATATTTTGTATGCCGATTGATTGTTTTGTTTTATAGTTCTGCCGAAGATCATAGTGGCTGTACGAGTGATATTCCTGCGCTCTATTCTATACTAGTCTAGTCGATAAGCTCAAAATGGTCTAAAATAGAGATACTACTCTTAAAATTATTTGCGATAACTCATTGGATTCCGAATGACGCCTAGACAAATGTGCTAAAAAAGTTTATCAGGACATAAAAAATTGCAAAAGTTATAAACAATTAAAGATGAAAAAAAGGCATTCCGGTTTTCGCCAATATCTCATAGACTATTCATATTTCTGAAATTTTGAAAAAAGATTCTTAAGGAGGAGGAAATTTCCAATATAAAACTACCAGCAGCCGGAACTCTATCTCCATTATTTATATTTTAATTTAACGCTGAAAATGGGTCTCCGCGCTTCGTTTTTAAGTCGCGCGCGCGGCGTCAAAAGCGAGTACGACGCGTTGATTAATTTTTTGAAGGTATTGAATATTTTTTAAAAATTTGAAAAAATTATGGTGTATATTAAACACTTCAAAAAATTTATCCCTGTTGGAAATTTTACTTAAAGTTGATTTTTCAAAAAGTTAAACGATTGTTAAGTAACAAAATTTTCTCGAACTTCCGTCTTCATTGTAGATGAAAAAACATGTTTAAATAATTGTCGCAAAAATATTTCGCTTCGTGGAGCCTTTCTTATATACATACTCAACAATATCACGCCATAAAAGTTGAAGAAATATTCATACTTTGTTTATAATAATTTTTGTACTCGAACAGAAACTGAAAAATACAAGTAATACTGTTCAAAAACATTTTATTATTCTTAATCACGATATAATCGTTTTTTTTATTAATACAAGATATTAATTGATTTTCAAAAAAAATTTTTTCCGCCATATGTTCATAAATTTTTTACAAACAAATTGATTATTTGAATATTTTTTCAAAATTTTTTTTCACAACTTTATTATATTATAAATATTATGATTTTTGAAAAAAATTTTTTTTTCTTAGCAACAATTTTTACTTGTTCATAATCGTTTTTTTTATATTTCTATTGTTTAAGTAATCAGTAAAGAAATTATTTTTCGTCTAATAATAATAATTGACAGTTCTCTATAAAGTAACAGAAAAAAAATTTTTTTCATCAACAATTCCATTGTTTATTAACTTGTCAATTTGTTATAAACAAATTTTTAACTTTGTTATATTTTTTTCTCAAACTTCTAAAAGTTACAAAAACAACCATATATAACAAAGTATGGAAAAAAATTTTGTTCAATTTTTTATTGTAATTTTAAAAAACACGTGCTACAAAAGTTGCAGCGGCTGCTTCACATGTCTACTAAAAAACTGATATAACTTTTAAACTATTACAGATATGAAAATGAACATTCCAGTCGATTTTATAAAGAATCAAACGATCTTTCAAATGAGTTATTAAAAAATTTACAGTGATTGTCAATCTGTCGTTAGACGCATTTGTTTATCAAAACTGATGTTTTTTGCGATGTTTTTGGATTTTTTATGACTTTTAATTTTTTAAATAATGCAGATACGGTTATAGACCTTCAAGGCAATTCTGTTAAGTGATAAAATATATTAACGTTGCAGTTGTTTATTTATAAATAATGTCATTTTTCAATGAATTTATGCCGGTTTTCTCTAGATTTTATGGTTCTCTCTCTTCACAGTTATTATTTTGCCTATAATATTCATCATTTATTTTGAGTTCTGTACTTTACAATAAGCAGCTGCTTCTTTCAGTGGCCAAGTCTTTTGACCGACCCTTGATCCTGATCACTTCTGTTACCTGCTTTCTTTGCTGTCTTTTAATCAAAATCACAGGTTTATTCAACAGTACAATTTTCTCCTCAAATTATTTGTAAAAATTTTCGCATGTTTTCAAAGAATAGATTGTAATCGACGATAATTTTTTATGAAATAAAAAATAAAATTTAGAGAAAAACGGCATAAATTCATTGAAAAATGACATTATTTATAAATAAACAACTGCAACGCTAATATATTTTATCACCTAACAGAATTGTCTTGAAGGTCTATAACCGTTTCTTCATTATTTAAAAAATTAAAAGTCATAAAAAATCCAAAAACATCGCAAAAAACATCAGTTTTGATAAACAAATGCGTCTAACGACAGATTGACAATCACTGTAAATTTTTTAATAACTCATTTGAAAGATCGTTTGATTCTTTATAAAATCGACTGGAATGTTCATTTTCATATCTGTAATAGTTTAAAAGTTATATCAGTTTTTTAGTAGACATGTGAAGCAGCCGCTGCAACTTTTGTAGCACGTGTTTTTTAAAATTACAATAAAAAATTGAACAAAATTTTTTTCCATACTTTGTTATATATAGTTGTTTTTGTAATTTTTAGAAGTTTGAGAAAAAAATATAACAAAGTTAAAAATTTGTTTATAACAAATTGACAAGTTAATAAACAATGGAATTGTTGATAAAAAAATTTTTTTTTCTGTTACTTCATAGAGGACTGTCAATTATTATTATTAGACGAAAAATAATTTCTTTACTGATTACTTAAACAATAGAAATATAAAAAAAACGATTATGAACAAGTAAAAATTGTTGCTAAGAAAAAAAATTTTTTTTCAAAAATCATAATATTTATAATATAATAAAGTTGTGAAAAAAAATTTTGAAAAAATATTCAAATAATCAATTTGTTTGTAAAAAATTTATGAACAAATGGCGGAAAAAATTTTTTTTGAAAATCAATTAATATCTTGTATTAATAAAAAAAACGATTATATCGTGATTAAGAATAATAAAATGTTTTTTAACAGTATTACTTGTATTTTTCAGTTTCTGTTCGAGTACAAAAATTATTATAAACAAAGTATGAATATTTCTTCAACTTTTATGGCGTGATATTGTTGAGTATGTATATAAGAAAGGCTCCACGAAGCGAAATATTTTTGCGACAATTATTTAAACATGTTTTTTCATCTACAATGAAGACGGAAGTTCGAGAAAATTTTGTTACTTAACAATCGTTTAACTTTTTGAAAAATCAACTTTAAGTAAAATTTCCAACAGGGATAAATTTTTTGAAGTGTTTAATATACACCATAATTTTTTCAAATTTTTAAAAAATATTCAATACCTTCAAAAAATTAAGCAACGCGTCGTACTCGCTTTTGACGCCGCGCGCGCGACTTAAAAACGAAGCGCGGAGACCCATTTTCAGCGTTAAATTAAAATATAAATAATGGAGATAGAGTTCCGGCTGCTGGGAGTTTTATATTGGAAATTTCCTCCTCCTTAAGAATCTTTTTCAAAATTTCAGAAATATGAATAGTCTATGAGATATTGGCGAAAACCGGAATGCCTTTTTTTCATCTTTAATTGTTTATAACTTTTGCAATTTTTTATGTCCTGACAAACTTTTTTAGCACATTTGTCTAGGCGTCATTCCGAGTCCAATGAGCTATCGCACATAATTTTAAGAGCAGTATCTCTATTTTAGACCATTTTGAGCTTATCGACAAGACTAATACCTATTTGTGAAGATTTGAATTCGTTGGTGAAGAGTAAACATAGACAGATGCACATTTAGCATGCAATTTTTTCCGTACGACGTTTCGGCAAGCCTCACCTACCATCATCAGGATTCTTCAATGAAATTAATAACCATTTATTACATTAATTTCCTTTGCTCACCAAATGTCAAGTTACAAATATTACACAGCGAGAAACTTTTTTATCACTATTATATATAAATACCTTCAACTGTTTTCTTGTTTCTTAGTGTACATAAATGCCAAAGTTTCATATTTTTTTCTCACAGTTTCAACTAATATGGAAAATTAATTTATTTACACTTAGATAAATCCTCATTCCTTAACGCTTACGATTTTTACTGCATGGTGTCCGAGGAGGAAGTGAATTCCAACCTAAATATAATATGGGAACTATTGTCTCAATAGTCAATTTAATATCAATATTTAAAAGTCAAGTACGTGTTTACAGGTATTTATTCGTGTACTGGCGAAATTGTTTGAACTACAGTCTATGCCAAATTCTATTGACCGTTTAGATGATGTGAGAATAGAGGTGGAGATTTTGTATGTCCATTGTTTTGTGGACTGTATTGTTTTTAGGTATACCATTTCTGACCGTAGTGGCTCAGGTGCTAGCACTTGTGACTGCGGAGCGGGAGGACGCGGGTTCAAATCCCCTGCCTGTCAATTAGGTCCTGAACGGCAAGTTGCAAAAATGTAAGACGGGTCACGTCGTTCAGGCGCCGCGTTGTTGGTCGCTGGTTTGGACTCGGGTCTGATTACACCTGGACAAGGTTCTCGGCAATTGCCTTTGTCCCTCGTATGAATTCGGGTATTTCTACCTACCACTGCCAATCCCCTATTCTTCTCTACTCTAATAAGTACATGTATTGCAAACATAATTGCGATGAATGAAGGAATATTATTATTACTATCATTTCCTTGATAAGCCTCTTATACCAGTCGGTGTCATTCTCAATTATTTTTACATCTTTAAAGTCGAACCTACGCCCTTCAATCAATGAATATTGAGCCAGGGCCGATCTACCCCGATCACGCGTTTTTAAATTATATTTGTGGTTATGAGTTGCGTGCACTATATCAAATACTATATCAAATATCGACCGTAGTAGCTCAGGTGCTAGCACTCGTGGCTGCGGAGCGGGAGGACTCGGGTCCAAATCCCTAGCCTGTCAATTCGCGCCTGAAAGGAAACTTGCAAAAATGCAAGACGGGTCACGCCGTTCAGGCGCTGGGTTGCTGGTCGATGCTTGGACTTGGGTCCTGCTCCACCTGGAGAAGGTTTTTGGCAGTTTCCCTTGTCCCTTGTGCAAATGCGGGTGTTTCTACTACCACTGCCAAACCCCTACTTGCTCCTTATTTCCTCCAACCGATTGCAAATATAATTGTGATTGTAAAAGAATTATTATTATTATTATTATTATTTTATTATTTAATAAAAACATTCCGCTTATTGATGATGGTGATGTTAAATTCGACTGTAGTTATTCGAACGAACACATTGAAACATATCTTAACAAACACAAAACATCATACACACGTAAAACATAGGACAAATGTCCGCGTGGAAAACGTATAACGAACGTGTATATACCTGTACACGTTTGTTATGCGAGAACATGTATATGGGATATTTCATATCAAGTGAACCACCCCAATTTTGCGAGATCTCGAAAAGTGTTCGTAATTTTATTTTCAAGTTGTTCAGAACTCAATTAATTATTTCAGCATTTTAATCTTATTGTTCACCGAAAATGTAATAATTGTTTTTTCGGTTTTCTTCGAATCGCTGTACCTATTCAGAAACATCCATTGTAAACAAAATGTATTCCGATGAAAATTTAGATATTCAAATGTACTTTTATGTAAGAAAATTTCGAACATTTTTATTCGATCTAGAAAATTTCTGAAAATGACGTGCTATAAAACTGTGCAATGTCCACAATTTTGCATTACGTTATTAAATCAAATAGAGTTATTTCTTATTTTCGATATTGTTAAAGAAATAAATGGACATATTTATTTGTAATATGAACTTCATTTAGTATTAGGTGCGTGGTAAGCAGGTACAGTATATCACGGTGTGTTCACGGTGGAAGCACGGGAAGATCATGAGCGATCAGTGTGCTCCGTTATACGAGGTGTACGGCTTTGGATATTGAGTGCGCAACAATATGTAAAGTATAAATCTACTCATATGGATACGGTCCATAATTTAATAGTTATACGATATAAAATGTAGTTTTCTACTTTCCTACGCTCATTCGGGAGGTTGTATTGAAATTTTCGATTATATTTGTCTACATCAAGGGTATATCCTTTTGAGTGGAATCGCGACATACCCACTGGCGGATATTTATCGTTTCAAGACATTGCTTGAATTAGGGCATTTCCTCTGGATTTGTTTTTCTTACTATTGTGTATTTTAAGGTGCTGCTGACCTGGATCTAAAAGTTGTAATCGATCGAAGCGCCCTCTGCGTAAGTTTCCTCGGTTCCAAACCATTCGAAGGTGGTACTCTCCACCGGGGAGTAGCGCAACACAATATTAGACAAAACGCGGTCGGTAAAAGGCCTGAATCTGAGTCGGTAACCATACCAACAGGATTGACTCGAATTTTGCATGCAAATGATGACGTCATGCGTGTAGCAATTGCATCACGACCGAACTGATTATTTTGATAGTTTGACGGTGAATATAGCAAATTCAATTTATTGTTCCGTGAAACACCGTTGAATATGGGACATTCTTTGACGAATCGGACAGATTTAGATAAAAATCAACCGACACAATTTTGATGTAGCTTAAAATTTTTTCACGGGTTCTGTATCGAACAAATAGGGATACGTATTCGGGGATTTTTTTATTTTACATATTTCGTAACATAGAGGGGATCGAAAATTTGATAATTTGGTGTTTTCTGGCATGGAGAACTCATTTTCAAAAATTCATAACGCCGGTTCTGTTTGAGCTGAAAAGTTCGTTTTTTCAACCCAAAGCTACTAAAATGAATTTTGATGCAACAATTGTTTCATTTACGATTATTCCGAAGTTTATATTGTTATAAATAATTAATATGTTTAAATCGATTTTTAGCAATTGCCTTCACTTCGTAGCGAGTTCTCAGCACGACCATCGTATTCTACGTCAAATTATCTATCAATAACGCATTTTTATTTGATGGAGAAATTATTATTACTGGAGGAAGAAATTAATTTATCCAGCGCCGCACATCACATCGGCGCGCGGGTTCCATTGCACGCCTCATTATCTTGCCTCGTATCGTTTTCTTCTGTAATATAGATGATTACTGTATATTCTCAATTGAATAATAATATTTAATAGCAAATAAGTCTTTGTAAAAAATGTAACAAAAAAATAATCAAATACAAAATATTATTGTGTCAAATAAAAAATCAATTTATTAAGATTTCAATACATTATTTTTAGTTAATAAGTACCTCGTCCTGCAGTACGTCCTACAATATTTAGATTTATTCTTGAAAATTTGTATGATTCCAACCTCTCTTGAAGAATTGGAAGCAAAGCAATTCTAATTGTGCCAAAAAAAAAAACGGTTGTACAAATTTTTAAACGAAAAATACTATACACATTAAGATTGAATGTAAATATTGTGAGACGTAATGCAGAACGAGGTGTTTATTAACTAATAATGATGTATTAAAATCTTGGTAAATTAATTTTTTAATTGCCACAATAATATTTTTTATTTTATTATTTTTTTGTTAAATTCTTTATAAAGTCTTATATGCTAATGAATAATATTATTCAATTAAAAATATAGAGTAATCATTTATATTACAGAGGAAAACGACACGAGGCAAGATAACGAGGCGTGCAATAGAACCCGCGCGCCGATGTGACGTGCCGCGCTGGATAAATTAATTTTTTCTTACAGTAATAATAATTTCTCCATCAAATAAAAATGCATTATTGATAGGTAATTTGACGTAGTATACGATGGTCGTGCTGAGAACTCGCTACGAGGTAAAGGCAATTGTTAAAAATCGATTTAAACATATTAATTATTTATAACAATATAAATTTCGGAATAATCGTAAATGAAAGAATTGTTGTATTAAAATTCATTTTATTAGCTTTGGGTTGAAAAAACAAACTTTTCAGCTCAAACAGAACTGGCGTTATGAATTTTTGAACATGAGTCTCCATGCCAAAAAACACCAAATTATCAAATTTTCGATCCCCTCTATGGTACGAAATATGTACAATAAAAAAATCCTCGAATACGTATCCCTATTTTTTCGATATAGAACCCGTCAAAAAATAATTTCACCCAAATCAAAAATGTGTCGGTCACAAAGGTGTTCGGTTGTAAAAGAATGTCCCATATACATTGAAACATATCGCGCAATATTAGTTTTACACAGCACGAAGTATTTTCAAAATGATTTTATAAATATCACCATTCACCATTTGTAGATATTTGAAAATATGTTCGAAAAATACGATTGAAACAAAACGGGTACGAATCGTTGTGGTCTCGTTTTATGAAGTTACGCCATCGGTCGCCCCCCCCCCCCCCCCCAACACCGCTTCTCCTTGTCATAAACTTGCATTACTTGTCATAAACGTGCATTACATTATATTCGATTATTCGCACAGTCTACGGATAGTGACTGTGCGCGAGAAAAAAAAATCTTTGTGTCGTCAGACGACTGTGCTCGAACATTTTGTAGTTCGAAAATAAAGAGTATTTCTCATTCTTCTTCAGAGGTTTTCTATGAGGTACATACATGATTATCTGTGGTGAGTATTCATACATATATATATATACAATATACATTATACAGTTGTATAAAACGTGCACCCCGACTTACGATTTTTTGACTTACGCCGTCAATGCCGGAACTACCCATAGCGTAACTTCGGGGTATTACTGTATCGGAATCATTCTGAAATTGTACATCGCTTGTTACTCACAACTCTACTGACAGTAATGAAATAATTTTATGTTCGAAGCTATTTTACTAGTGAAAAGGGTTTCAAAAAATGATTATGTATAATATTCGAATACTTTATTCATGTTACTATGGATACATATCAAACAATTGTTGACATCGGCGTTGAGGATTATTTTTATACCCTCTGAAATATTAAATGCAAGGAAACAGTATCCGAGATTCGAGGGAACTATGAAGCTGCGGGTAGTGCGAAACAGTTCCTTCTCCCGGTTGATGGGAATTTCTAACATCCTTTGCGAAGTAATGTAATTTAAACATAGTTTACCACTCCATGAAGATATCTTCGCGGCATGTGACATTGCGTCCGTCCAACGGTTACGACGGATTATCCTGTAAAATATAAGCGCGTTCATTTGGTTGTTTCACTTTTTCAACGCAGAATCCATAACATGATTAGTACTTGTCAATAAAAATATATTTTGGCACAGAATTCGTGCCCTCCCCTCCTTATCATATAAAGACACATACAAATACATGGGTCCTCTTCTGTTCTCTTACAACCATGTGTCGGCGCCATCTCACTATACCCAAAAATGTTGAAAGTGAATGGTCGAATCTGATGAAATGGAATAGTGTAATGAAAAATCTTGATCATCTTGAATAATCCAAAAAGTTGAGATAATTCTTTTGAAATTAAGACATTCATTTTTTACGAATCACTCTGAATTTCACCGTGTTCAATATTTTACTACCGATAGCAGATATCTAATGTATGGTCATTCGGAATGAAAATGAATGGGAAATTCCTCGTCAAGCCCGACGGATTATTTGTAATCACAAAGATTTTTTACAGAATGTATAAAATGGTAGAAGCCTCGCCAAAAAATGGTACCATTAAACAATTCGTATGTTGATAACAATTGCAATGTTCAATGTTTCCGGATAAAACAGTTTTCTACGAAAGCTTATCCTCTCTGCTCGTGAATGTGCTGTGAATAATTTTTCTACGTCAAATAGAACCGGAGATGAGATATTAATTCTTCAAGTTTACTGCGCGCTCATTTTGCAACAAAATTGAACGACTCGGCGCTCCGGAAAAAAAAATCGTAGAAATAGGTTTTGACTTTTGATGCTCACATATCACTTCGAAAAATCGTTCATTGTTCTGGAAAATACGTGGTCATGTTTTGTCAGGATGATATTTCTAACTCAAGAACCTAAATTTTGTCCCAACTGACGTTTTATAGTTTATATGATGAAATAATAACAGTCGTAATATTTATTTTCCTTGAGATTTGAAATTTCTCGCATATTTGCATCGTACTTAGGGTATATGTCAACACATGTAAATTTCTCCAATTATCGGAAAAGAAAATTACCGGACGATTATAATAATTGAACTCTCCGAGCATTCGAATCTAGGCTCCGATAAAATTGTGATATTCGCAACGAAGCATTCAGCAATTCTTATGTTCTGCACACTCCTAACGAAAAATCAAAATGATTATACATAAAGAGAACAGAGAAAAAAATTTGAAACGCGTATACAATTTGGTTACTCAATATTTTGGAAAATGTATAACAGAACGACGATCGAAAAAAATGTCAACAAAAAGACGATCTTCCGAAGCAAACGTGAACAAGACCATTTGTTTTCTACATTTTTTTTCTATACTATGAAAATGCTGGAAGTCCCTCCCCACTCCTCAACGGTATACATTTTCGTAGAAATACAATGAGCATCATGGGTACAGTGAGAACACTCCGGGGCGAGTGTTTCCATACTTATGAACGGTAGTGTATATTCATTTGAAATAAAAACGGCAATTTCTCAAATAATGAATTGAAAAATTTGAAAAAAATTCACACAGAGTACCTTTTAGTAGTACTTTGATGTAACTGATTATGGAGCAGATCTGAGATGGTCGAAAAAAAAGTGGCCGAGTTGACGGAGAATCCTTCCTTTTCGGGTTAAATTCCGAAAATATCGATTTTTGGAAAAAAAGGTAGGAACCTAAGTTGTTCAGAATTTGATTCTCAACAAGTTTGTTGCTATTCATTTATGCCATTAAGTTGAAAATAAACGAGATAATGGAAATATTTCGAATTTGTCGCTTTTTTCAGGTTTAATTCCAAAAATCTTGATCCGAGAAGAAAAACTGTAAAAAACAAACTTGTAGAAAATCAAAATTTATACAGCTTTTGTTGTCATGGTTTTTCTGTAAAATCAAAACCGGCCGAGTTATTCAAGAAAAGCCATTCTAATCTCAAAAAACCATTTTTCGAATATACACATAAGCATGATTTGGTCGCCATTTTCAATTTACACTCCCAGTGATCCCCCCGAAACAGCTGTGAAAAAAAAATTTTCGTACAAATTATTTACAAATTAACCGGGGAATTTCGATATCAATTTCAATGATGATCCAAGAATTCAAAAGGTTGATCGAAAAAGAAATCCGAAAGAATTAAATTTCCAGTTCTATGAATGAAAAAAGGCGTTTTCCCGAAAAATTTCTGAGGAACTTTCGACTCCAATTTTGACAAGGATTCGCCCTGTCAAGTATTTGCTGTGAATTACGAATCACCCTGCATAGCAGGTGCAGATTTGGCAGGATTCTTGTCAATGATATCTATAATTGCATAACAGAAATTTGCAGTATAAAACACTTACCATTGAAACCAACGATTCGTTCGTCGGCGTGTCACAATTAACCTTTTTTTCGATCCAGCCGTGCGACGTAACTTATCCATTGTTGCACTTACAAGATTATTGTTGTTTGTAACAAATATATGTATACACACTGGCCGCGTGAAAATTTGCACGTAATTAGAACTTGTGCCACGGCAAATTACCAAAACAATCGCGTTTGCTTCGTTCGCCGCGAAAAGTGGATGTGGACGGTACGCGAGGAAACGCAGAGGTGACGGCCGCGCGGATAGTGGGGACAGTGGCGTGTGAGGGATAGTACTCGGAATCCGAAGAAGCTGCTTCCTTCGGGAGTTCCAAATTTCTGTGAAATCTTCTAGGATTGTGTCGAACTTTGATGTACAGCAGTAACACATACCCTGACTTTTCGTAGGTCGTATACGATGCAGAAACCAACCCAAAACTCGCTAGCGTATCCGTAGCGTATGCCATCTACGAGAAGTCACGGTATATAGTTTTATAACGATTTTCACCCAATGAGTAACTTTCAGGTAATTCGTCTAATGTAGAAAAAAAATTTGGTAGGATCATTCAGAACTAGGCGTAATTGACAAATGAAACGAAGCAAATAAAGTATGAAATCCTGATTTGTTGAGAATTAAAATCAGAAAAAATTGGCAAGCAAATCTTCATCAGAATTTCAACAAGGATCGGCCCTGTAAAATATTTGCCACGAATCTTGAACCATTGTATGCAGTAATTGTATGTATGTACAATGACATAGATTTTTTGCGGGATGTACTTCTAGTATTGTTAAACATATCCGGTTCATAAACAATTTCGCGTATGTATTAGGGTAATCTTTAAAACAGGCTCGGACGATTATCAACCGCCCCCCCCCCCCAAATTTGCTATGAATAAATAAATAATGGTCTGTTCAAGAGCACAATTTTTCATCTCAACCCTAAACCCTCACGCCTATTCATGCGTGTTTCCTGCAATTTCGGTATTTATTTTACTGCCGCATCCAATCTTTCGGTCAATAATCTGTAAGTATTACAATTTTGCGGACATCGATGCTACTATTAGATGAGGATATCCGGAGCGTATAAGGTGCCAATCTGGTGAAAAGCTAAGTGTCAGAGGCATCGCTGGACACATCGGGTGTCGCCTTTGGCGGTCAGTGTACACCGGTACATAGAACTTTTCCGTATCATTTGACCGAAAACTTAGTTCCGGGTCACCAGCACTGTTATTCGCATCATGTCTCTCAACAACAAGGCTGCGCTGCAGCAGGACCGGGTTAATGCTCTGGCCAACATTGATCAGAGACTCACGCCTGAGGCACTTCAGGTGATGTCTCTCGAGCAGGCCATGGCCCAGTTGGCTTTAGTCAATAGAACCGTCGACCGTATTGAGGCCTTGCACGAACGCATTTACGAGGAGCACGAAGAAGTGCTCGAACATGAGTACCACACCTCTCAGGTCTATCAACGTGGTGCAACGCTGTACGGGAGCCTGCAGACCCGCTTGGAGGCCAAGGTGAACTCCCTGAAGGCAGAGGCGACACCTAGGCATGCAGATGGTACGCAATTTTTCGCGACTGGGCCATCCTCTACTAAATTGCCACACATAAAACTGCCGACATTCGCTGGGGATTATACAAAATGGCGTGGGTTTAGGGACTTATTCACCACCTTCATTATTGATGCTGAACAACTCACTGGGGCACAGCGCATGTCCTACCTCAAGACACAACTCAAGGACGATGCACTGGCACTCATCGCAAACGTGCCGCTCACAGACGAGGCATTCCCTGCTGCTTGGGATCTCCTCGTCGCGCGCTATGATAACCCTCGTCGGCTTCTAAACACCCACTTGGAGGAACTCCTCACCACAGAGCCAGTGCCTAATCACTCGGCACCTCAGCTAAACGCGCTAGTATTACAGACACAGAAAATTATCGATGCGATGGGAACCTTGCGAGTCTCCATTGCGGACTGGGACCCTATCCTGGTTTTCGTCACCCTCAGACGTCTGGTACCAGAACTTAGGGAGGAGTGGGAGAGTACCCTGGGCATCTCGAATGAGCTGCCAGCGTACCAGAAATTGCAAGACTTCCTCATCGGAAAGGTACGCGCTTGGAAGATCAGCGCCATCGGAGTCACCTCAAGACCAACCTCACCCAAGGAGGACAAGGCTTTAACCTCCAAGCTGCCAAAAACCTCTGGCAAGCCCCCTATCACACGGTCACCCTCACATTCCAGCAAGACTGCAAGTACCCCCTCTGGTTCCACCGCTCAAGTGTACTATACACCTAAAGAGGCTACAGATGAACCTGGCATCCGCCAACTGTGTAGGCAAAAGCACTTTATTTTGTACTGTCAGCAATTCAAGGATACCTCTGTCGCACAGCGCCGTACTATGGTTCAAGCACCGATTGTGCTGGAATTGTTTGGGACGCCACCGCTCACAGGACTGCCGCACGACTACAAGATGTCGCCACTGTGGCAACAAGCACCACACAGCCATCCACGAAGAATCTCGGGCTAATCCTCAACCTACTGCTGCTACGAGCAGCTCAGGTACAGAATAGTCCTATTAGGTCATTCGCTATGGACAGAATTCGCTAACTGCAATTGTTTTTAGGGTTCAATTCTCTGGAAACAATAGCCTTACTTGCTACAGCAACTTGCAGGGTATATTCGACAACGGGAGCTCCTCTGACAGCCAGACTTCTGATAGATCGAGGCTCTGAGCTGTCATTCATGACGAATTCGCTACACAAGAAACTGGGACTTCCTCTGAAATCCGCAAACGTGGGCCTACGGGCCATCGGCAACTCATCTGCTGTCCGCACATTGGGCTCATGCACTGTTGAGCTGCATTCGCTATATGGGAAGAATTCGCTAAAGATACAGGCCCACATTCTCTCTGTGTTGGCGGTAGACTTGCCGTCATACACCCTTATCGACAAGAAATGGTCGCATCTACTGGGACTGCAATTGGCTGACCCGCAATTTTTGCAGTCCAGACCAATTGACATCATTTTGGGAGCAGCACCTGCAGCTTTCATCATCAATGAGAAGATTCGCAAAGGGCCTGTTGATTCGCCAATTGCTCAGTCAACCCTCTTGGGCTGGATTGTCTACAGCTCAGTCAATCCAACTGCTACGAAATATTCGGCCAATTCTCTGCACGTGTCAGCCGACGAACAACTACCGGATCTGATCACCAGATTCTGGGACCAGGAAGAACCGCATGATGAGCACATTCGCTATAGTGAGCAGGAAGACAAATGTGAAGCTCACTTTAGATCCACACATTATCGTCACCCAAATGGGCGTTACGTGGTGCACTTGCCACTCAAGGACAAAGTAGAAGCACTTGGGAATTCACTGAGATCCGCACAATTTTCACTGCGTCGGGTTTTGAAACGGATGAGCACGGACACTACTTACAGTGACCTCTACCACAACTTCATGTCTGAGTACGAGAACATGGGTCACATGAAACACATTTCTATGGCAGATCTACCGAAACAACATTGCTTCCTACCTCATCACGGTGTCCTCAAGGAACAGAGCACTACTACAAAGCTCAGAGTAGTGTTCAATGGATCATGCAACACCTCATCAGGAGTTTCGCTGAATGGGATCTTACACGTTGGGCCAAAAATCTAAATAGACATCTGCGATGTACTACTCCGCATTCGTCGGTTTCCAATTCTTTTTGGATCCGACATCACAAAGATGTTTCGGCAAATTGACATAGATCCAAAGGACTGGCCGTTACAGTCCATCCTCTGGAAGACCAAGGACAATTCTCAGCAAGCGTACACCCTCACTACGGTCACATACGGCACAACTTGTGCTCCTTATCTTGCTGTAAGGACTCTACTGCAACTAGTGGAGGACGAAGGATCCAAATACCCGCTGGCAGTCGCTCCAATGACTGAAACCCGCTACGTAGATGACATCTACGGGGGAGCTGACACAGAGACGGAAGCGATTGCAATCGCTAAACAAACCAGGGAACTCTGTGCAGCTGGATTCTTCCCATTAACAAAATGGTCAAGCAACAGCGCTCGGTTACTCGCTACAATGTCACCAAACGATCAACCAGTGAATTCGCTACGGGAAATCGGAGATACTACGGTGAAGGTCCTCGGAGTTGGCTGGAATCCTCACCACGATGTATTCCAGTTCAACTATAACTTGCCTGAAGATCCTCCAGCAACAAAACGGGCACTCTTGTCTGAAATTGCTCGTCTGTATGATCCTCTGGGATTCCTCGCTCCGATCATCATCAAAGCCAAGGTGTTCATGCAGAAACTCTGGCTTGAAAAACTGGGCTGGGATGATCAATTGGCCCCGACACAATTCCACAAATGGACGTTATTTCGAGCGGACCTCACCAACCTTGCTAACCTCCGGGTGAACAGATGGATTAATCTCAAGGAGAATGTGTCTGCAGAGCTCCACGGGTTCTCAGACGCATCCCAACTCGCTATGGCTGCGGTGGTCTACCTGAAGGTGACGGATCTTCAGGGGAATTCGTCAGTTGCGCTTTTATGCTCCAAAACTCAAGTAGCCCCTCTGAAACCACTCACAATTCCACGGTTGGAGTTGAACGCTGCCGCACTTCTCACCAGACTTACTCTCTACGTGCGAAAAACACTTAACTTGGAGCAATTACCAATCTATTTGTGGACTGACTCTGCAGTAACCCTCGCTTGGATACAAAGTCAACCCTTTCGCTGGAAAACTTACGTACGCAACAGGGTTGCGAAAATACAGGATTCTCTTCCTGGAAGCCGCTGGACCTTTATCGCTGGGAAAAGTAATCCAGCTGACTGTGCTTCGCGAGGATTGTCAGTTGGCAAACTGCTGAAACATCCGCTTTGGTGGTCGGGTCCAAAATGGCTCAGCTTGTCCCAAGAAAACTGGCCAACTATTGAACCACCTGCTACGACCGCAACTCATCAGGAAGAGAGACCAGGTCTAACCTTCATGACATTCGCTAAAACAGATTCACATCCTCTGCAAATTCTCTTAGAACGCTTTTCTCGCTGGGTTTCGCTGGTTCGAACGCTTGGAATCTGTCTACTTGCCATCAGCCGAATGAAAAAGGTGCTACAGTCCTCATTAGCCACCCCGCTATCCGCTGGAGACCTGGAACCCGCAAAATGGCTGCTGGTCAAGTATACACAAGGCCAGTACTTCTCATCGGAACTCAAGCTGCTTTCTGACGGGGGATTCCTACCAAAAAATCACCCACTCGCCAAGCTGACCCCCTTTATCGACTATCACGGAATTTTGAGAGTCGGTGGCCGCTTGAAAAATTCGCTATTGGACAATCAGCAGAAGAATCCAGCGATTTTGCCTAAATACTCACTGCTGACGTCACTCCTCATCGATCATGCCCACAAACGGAACTTTCACGGGGGAACGCAATTGACTCTGGCTGCGTTACGCCAATCCTACTGGATTATTGGTGGCCGCGTACCAGTCAGATCTCACATCTTACGCTGCGTAGTCTGTGCTAGACACCGAGGTGTTCGAGCACAGCAATTGATGGGACAACTGCCCCCCTCTAGAGTGACTCCCGCCCGGGCGTTTCTACATACTGGTTTAGACTACGCTGGGCCAGTCACTCTGAAAACCTTCCAGGGTCGTGGAGCGAAAACTTACAAGGGGTGGATTGCAGTTTTCGTGTGCTTCACGACTTCCGCTATACATCTGGAACTTGTTACGGACTACTCTACAGGCGCATTCATCGCAGCGTATCGGAGGTTCGCAAGTCGCCGGGGCATCTGCCACACCATATATTCGGACTGTGGTACAAACTTTGTGGGTGCAGATGCAACTCTAAGGGCTGAATTCGCATCAGGATCAAGATCACTGGGAGAACTTTCACATCTACTGGCTACAGATGGCACAACCTGGAAGTTCAATCCGCCTGGAGCTCCGCACTTTGGAGGTAAATGGGAAGCTGCCGTCAAGTCTATCAAATTCCATCTCACTAGAACTATCGGAGAGCATCTGATGACTTACGAGCAGCTCACTACGGTTTTGACACAGATCGAAGCCGTGGTAAATTCTCGGCCTCTCGCCCCACTCTCGGAAGATCCTGCCGACCTGGAACCACTAACTCCAGGTCACTTCCTCATTCGAGAACCACTCACCGCTGTACCGGAACCCTCGCTACCTTCAACAACGGAATCGACGCTAACTGGGTACAAATTGCTACAACAACTGTTGCAACAGTTTTGGAGACGTTGGAGCAACGAAGTGCTACAACGTCATCAGGGCATCTCCAAATGGCATCGGGCGTCCAACGACGTCAAAGTTGGCTCTCTGGTGCTCCTCACAGACGAGCGGTTCCCACCGACAAAATGGCCACTCGCTAGGGTAATCGCTATCCACCCAGGGAAGGACGGACATACCCGCGTAGTAACACTGAAGACAGCTACCACGGAACTGATCCGACCAATTGCAAAACTGTGTGTTCTGCCCATTGAAGATCTTGACGTCTCAGCCGTCAACCCGGGGGAGAATGTTCAGTCAACACCCAAATTGCCCGGGCGAAGCGAAGTTCGGCTTACTCGCAGCAAGAAGGCAGCACTAAGCAGAGCATAGATCACCCGCCATTCGATAGCCAATCAATGAATTTTTAGTTCAAATTCATTGTCTCTTGCGCATTTCGCTATTCTCTGACGTCATTCGCTATGAATTTTCTTATTGGCTCTTAGCTTTGGGACATGTTGAGTCTTCCTCACGGGGAAGAAGACGCGATTTCTAACGGTTTCCGCCATTACTGTACTTTCGGCTACCTCTAGTTCACCTCGTGTTCTTTTCTTGTCGCTAATTCTACTAATTATTTAGCTTTTGATAACAATAATTAATGTGTGAGAATTCGCTTTAAAGCAGTTATTGAACTAATTGTGAATTTTGGGTGCATTCGCTACCACGTGTTGCTCTTGGCATTGTATATATCGGGTAATTCGCTAACTGTATATAGTGTGTCCAATAAATCAAATTATAATTTTTTTTGCTAAATTTAGTGCGCACAGTTTTTTATTGTGACGACCTGTACCAAACCAGATCCCGAGTCTCCACTACTGTTACTCGCTAAAACATCATACAAGTGCGAATTACATATGTGGCAATAAAATATATTCAGTAGTGATTTAAATTGAATATTTGGATTAATATTATTTACTATTTGTGAATATTAGTGAAAAAATTGTGCTAAAATACTTTTTCAAGTGCTCCAATATAATTGAGATTAGTTATCCGTATGTATTATTTATTGATATAAATTAAAATATCATTATTTAATATAATTAATACTAAATCTTATTAAATTATCAATGTTGAATGTTAATTATTGGTTTTTTAATATTTACAAAATAAAGAAATAATTTTAATAGAACATTTAATAAAAAGTTCGTGACAAAAATTTAATAGATTATTTAAATATAACGTAAGACATCCGTTATTTGTTTTATTGTTTTTTAATGATGCCAAAGAAGTATAACTTCTCACGCGCGTACATAAGTACACGCACCCATTTTTTTTTTTAGAACTATGCTATTTTTCTCTCAACAATTCGAATCTGTTATTAGATTTATAATATTTGTAATATTTTTTTTCTTTTGGATTTTAGTCACATTCTTAGTAAATATTGCTATAAATAACTTTAGATATTATATATATATATATATATATATATATATATATATATATTGTGACGTTGCACCTACAGTGCAAGTCATAACAAACCCCAAACCCGCGGGGAAGAGCCGAACGAGTGAGTCCTGTCCCGTCGGGAAAGGCCCGAACATAACCAAAGCCCCCCGACGCTCGGCAGAGCCGAGCGCCAGGAGCAGTACGATCACGGCCGTGACAGAATCGAGACCAAAAACAGCCTAGGCTACGAGCGAAAGAGAGAGAGAAAGAAAGAACGAGAGAAACCACCACACTCACACCGACACACCCCGCTACACACACGCCGACGACTCCAGGAACCAGCGAGACCCAGCCACACTCCACCACACCTCGAGACACCCACACACACACGCCGACGACACCAGGTTAGCCTGCATTCTACAGCCGATCTGCTCCTCCCCTCGCAATACCGACCCTTTCTACCTCACACTCCACGTCACGCTACACCACCCCATCCCCTCGCAATACCAACCCTCCCGACTTCACATTCCCCGGCACCTCACCCACTCTTCCCCCCCCCCCCCCCCCGCGCGCGTACCTGTAAGTTAGTATTAAGAAACGCTAAGGGCTGAGGCGTGATCAGCCCCCGTTCGAGTCTACAACCCTTTGTATTTTTCTTAGTTTAAGTCGACCCCTCTTGCTCAAATATACACACCAAGTTTTACCTTTTACATCCGCCCCGTCTCTAATTGTCTCTCTCACCCCCCATATTATTCGTGCGGACTCAAAACCCGTCACAATATATATATATATATATATTGTAACGTGGCAGTTCGGCTAGGCCTGCCCGTTACAAGAGACTCCCTGAACCCTGGGCGAGATCCCGGAATCAGGGTCTAGAAAATCGAGTCGCGGAATAATTTCAGAGAGCGCCAGAACTGGAGTCACGCACCCGAGCTTCGACAGGGACAAAATAGAGCATTGCGACCCAGATATTTCAGGTTTTTGTTTTTAATTTTTTTTCGAGTGCACCGGCTACCCTCCAGTGACCAATTCCAACACCGAACATCTTTCGAGGCCAGGCGAAACCACGACGATCTCGCGGGAAGGACACCGAGGCTGCGGAGGGGGAGGCAACGCAGATCCCTGCAGCGAGGGAATCCAAGGCGGACGCGATTCCCGCTGGCGGCCGGCGCGCCGCAGCCTCCCCGCTCACCCCGCGTACGCCCAACCAAGGCAACCGCGAGGCACCAGCTAGCGACGAGGGAGCACCACCCCGCCCAACCCCAGGACTACGTAGAGCTGCGCGGGAGACGACATCGCGATCTAGCCTTAAGTTCTGCGCCGCGTAGAGACGACAGGTGCGCGGCAAGTTGCGCAATCCCCAAAATCGATGACCGATCGATTGTTGCGCATTCTTAGGGTGATGACGTCACGAAAAATTCGCGCGATGAGATCGGCGTTGCGACCATCCTAGATCACTCGAGTTCTGGCGACTAACCAAGACAGTAGTCAAGTGGCGAAGTTGCGTTAGGTCAGGCTTTTCTTTGGGTTTGCGTTATTGTACAGAAGTGGTGATCGCGAGGAATGATGACTAGCCATCGTCACGAGGGAGTTGGACCCTTCGTCGCGTGGATGTGGAGCGGTAAGCGTTGCTAACATTCTCGCGATCGAATTTCGAGGGTAAATTGAGTACAGGCTGATCAGATAAAGGATCGCCGTTTGGTAGTTTGCGTGTCGAAAAGTACTCGAAATTCGTTTGCCGATTCTTTTGCTTGGTGACCGTAGCCTGAGTTGCGCGTAAGAGAGTAACGTTAACTTCGGGGAATCTAGAAAATCGAGTCGAGCCACGGGTTGAGCCGAGACGTGATTGTCTCGAGCTTGAGTGTGACCGAAGTCCGTTACACGGGGTCAATTCACGTCATCCGGCACATCTTCGATTATCGTACAGGTCGCGAGCAATCACGGGGAGCATTCGAATTCGCGACGGCGGCCTGCCGTCGCCGAGGCAGTGAAGCTCGGGTGCGTGCTGATAAGCGTATGCGTTTTCAGAGGAGGATCGCGGGTGTCGCGACGAGCCTCGCATCACTTTAGTTATTTAATATTCTTTTTAGTTATTTAATATTCTTTTTTTTTCTCTTTTTTTTGTTTGCATTATCAGTTAGTATTAAGTTGGCGATTAGCGCCATTTTGTAAAGGACGTTCGCGGGCAGCGTGTCGAGTCCGATTTTGTTTTTTTTGTTTTTATGAAGTAGGGTATTGTTAAGACGGCGACTAGCGCACGTAGGCCGTAGAGGTCTCTTAGATTTATTCACCTTTTTTTTGTTGTTATTATTTTTCTATTTTTATTTTTATTTGGAGTATTTCTCCATTTCTTATTTAGTTTAGATAATAGTAACATTGTGTTTGGAATCGCGAAAGACGACTTGCGTGGTCGTATTATCATTCTTTTTTTTTCTTTATTATTTTTCTTTCTTTTTATTTTGTACTATCGCTGATGAAAAATATACCATCGGAATTTTATAGTAATTTGGCCACAGCACGTGTTGGCTTACTGGTTGCAATTCTCTCTACCCGAAAATCACCCCTCCCCTCTCCGCGGTACTGAGCTACCGAGCATATGGTCGCGGTATATCGTATGACCGATTTCGAGGCGTGTTGACCACGCCAGGCGCCCAACAAATTTCGCGATATTGTTTTAGATCCAGGGTACATCGTGGACGCCAAATTATTGTGCACGCGGTAAGTTCCCGGTTATTTGCTCCGAGTAACCGAGGTGCAGAAAAATCCACGTCACAATATATATATACACGATTGTGGGCCACCTTCGGTGCATGGCCGCCTAGGTGTCAGGTCGACGCTCCAATCTAGCTGGTATCACGAAAAGCCGAGCGTTGGAGATCTCCCTACTCATCTTTGCTTTGACGAGCGGCTTGTGGTCCGTGCGAATGACGAATTCGCGTCCTTCGTCGATGTGTGCGAAGTGTTAGAGCGTTGCGAAGGCTGCCAGGAGTTCCCTGTCGTAGGGGCTGTATTTTTGCTCAATGGGTGAAAGCTTTCGCGAGTAGAAACCAAGGGATTTGCGCACGCCGTCGACGAGCTGCTCCAGGGTTCCGCCTATGGCTGTGTCTTAATCATCCGCCGTGAGGATGATGAGTGCACCTGGCTGCAGGTAGCTGAGCGTGGCGGCGTCAGCTAGCGCTGTCTTGCAGGTCTGAAAAGCATGGAGAAGGGCTGTAGTCCATTGCAGTTAAGTTTTGTCCTTCTTTTTGTTGCCCTTGATGAGATCGTGTAATTCTGCCTGTGCGTGGGCTGCGTGTGGAATGAGAGTGCGGAAATAGTTGACTGCTCCAAGAAAACGGCGATGGTCGTAGACCGTAGTTGGCGTGGGGTAGTCAGTCATTGCCTGGGCACGGTCAGGCGGCACTGAGAATCCTTTTGAGTTGACTGTGTGTCCCAGGAATGTTACCTGCTGCTTGCAGAATTGGCACTTGTTCCAGTTGATTTTGACCTTGCTTTTTAGCAAGGTGCTAAAGACGGTGCGAAGATGCTCAAGGTGTTGCTGCTCGTCGTTCGAGGCGTTGAGAAGGTCGTCGAGATAGACGTGCACGAAGTCTAGATGTCCTAGGATGCTGTGCATGTATCGCATGAAGTTCTGCGTCGCGTTCCTGAGGCCAAGCGGCATGTCCAGAAACTCGAAGAGCCCGAACGGCGTGGTGACGGCAGTCTTTTAAATGTCATTCTCTGCAACAGGGATCTGAAAGAAGGCTTTGCAAAGATCGATGACTGAGAACCTGTTGCATCCGTGTAGCTGCCGCAAAAGATCCACGATCCTAGGGAATGGGTATCTTTCTGGGAGCGTTTGAGCGTTGAGCGCCCTATAGTCGCCAGTGGGTAGTAGTTTGCCTGATTTGAACGTGGCCATATGCAAGGGGCTTGCATAGGGGCTGCTTGATGGTCTGATGATGCCAAGTTGTAGGAGAGCCTGGTACTCTGCCTTGGCGATTTTTAGCTTGGGGTTCAGCAGCTGGCACGGCTTACAGTGGACGGGTGACCCTGAAGTGATGATGTGATGGCGCACGGAAGCCTTGGGACCTTGTACCTGGCCTTGATCCTGGAAGCTTCGTGTGAAGGACTGGTGGACAAGGTCTCTGACCTGTGTGGAGCAGCCTTTCGAAGAGTCCTCGTGGCGGCGAAAGTGCTGAAATGGAGTGCGTTTGTGTTGGAGCAAGCAGCCCGTTGACTGAGCACGAAGCGATCTCGTCGATGAGGCGCTTGCGTTTAAGGTCTGGTAGTAGTCCGAAGTGGGACAGAAAATCTATTCCGATGATCGGCGTTGAGATGTCTGCCAGCACGAAGGATCAGAAGAAGTTGCGGCGAAGTCCCATGTCTAGCTGGGCCAATATGCGCCCGTGACACTTGATGATGGAGCCGTTGGCTGCTGAGAGGTTTGGATGTGAACTGCTGCGTGCTGTTGCAGCTGAACACGGCAGGATAGAGACAACTGAGCCGCTGTCAACCAGGAAGCGTGTGCCGGTGTTCTTGTCGAACACGTGAAGCCTCGTTTCCGTCCAGGGGACGCTTGCTGGTCTATCAGCGTTAAAGAAAGCTGTGTGCGATGGCTTGGCAGGAGCTGCAGCCACAGTGTTGATTGGGCAGCTGCCTGGTGCGCCAGCAGACAGCAGCGCTATGCGTTTCCCGAGCTGCTTGGCTGTTGGTTGAAGGAGCTGGGCTGCAGGGATTTGAGCGCGTTGGCACCATGCTTATTGTGATACCAACATACTCCTCTGAAATGCTGGCGGCCGCTAGAGCTAGATGAACTGCGTTCTCGCCTGCTGTTGTTGGCGTTGCTTCTGTGATTGTTACCTCTGTTGTCGTTGATGTGTTGAGTTCTGGGCGGACGACTGACGCATGTGTGGATGTTTCTGCAGAGCGTGATGATCTGCGCCATCAGCAGTTTGAGGTCTGCGAAGTCGGATGTGCGCTGTTGTACAGCGTCGACGTCTGGTGCTGCGATGGTGGCTGTGGAAGATAGCATGGGAGACTCCAGCATAGCGTCCGCTGCCTGAAAAAGTTCGTCGACGTTCTAGGTTTTGAAGATCCTGAGAATTTGACGGGTCTGCGACGGCAGAAGGTTGGGCCATTTGACTCGTAGAAGCTCGTTCGTTGCATTGTCGCCGACGAGCTGCATCATCTTTCGGTACAGCTGCGAGGGTTTACCGTCTCCCAATTTCAGATGATTGAGCGCCTTGTCTATGTTGCGCTCCGGCGAGTCTTCAAAACGTTGGATTAGTCTAGCTTTTAAGGTGGAGTAGGGATTCGAGGCAGGGATGTCCTTGACAAGGTCGGCTACCTCGATGATGGCCGTCTGGTTGAGTGCAGGTATCGTCAGATGATATTTATAAGTTTCTGAGATTACCTTATGCGTGTGAAAGGCTGATTCGAGTTGCACAAACTAGAGTGTGATCTGTTCCGGCCAAAAAGGGGGCAGTCGGACACTAGTCATCGTCGTAACTACCTGGGCGTCGTCACCGGCTGCGGAAATGTCGTCGCGTGATGTGAAGAGCGTGCGCCCGATGCTGCGCTGTGGCGTCTGCTGCTGGTTGTCGAGCGAGGCGTCGCTCGTTAGCTGCGAAGAAAAAGAACCAGTGGGAGCGTCAATCACGGTGTCGTCTGTCGGTTACGGGAGCGTGGCGTCCAGGTTCGATGTGTGGTCTCACAGCGGCGTGTCCTGCACACTGTTGGCCGCGTGAACGACGTTGCTGAAGATTGTGCGAGCGCTCGGCGGTCGGCGGTCGGCGGGGGTCTGCTCGTCTGACATGCCCTGTAGCGTTGAGTTGAAGCAGACTGCGCGTGGCTGATGAAGAGTGTGTCACGTTGCGCGCGTGGGCTTTTGCAGGTTGGGGTTCACGCGCGCACCTTTTTGAGGTTAGTTCTCATGCACGCGCGGTCGCTCGAGGTTGGAAAGCACGCACTGAGGCCTTGCTAGAGTCGTGAACAGTCATGCACGTGGCCAAGAGAATGCATAAGCCTTACGCTTGACGCGAATTGCACATGGGTACGGCCGAGGCTCGCATGCGCTAACACAATGAGTGAGGTTATGCGGAGCCTGAGTGCACGTACTCTGATGCTGCCACGTACAGCTTGCAGCCTATTGTAAGCCTTTGCTTGTTGCCTCAGCGTGAGGCCAGCACTTCTCACCAACGAAAAAGAAGAAAACCTGTACTGTCCTTCGGTGCGTGTTCATATTACGTTGAGGTCACCAATTTAGAGTCCTGAGAGTACACCGCGTGGCAGCCTGGGATCTGCCAGGAGTCCCGCGCACTCACGCACTCCGAGTGCCTGCAAAGGCAATTTGTATCGAAAGAAGGTGAGAAGCAAGAGGCACTCATTGTACTCAATGTGAGACTTTATTCACAAGGCGAGAGCTAAAGTACAACTGCACATGGATGCTACATGTGTGGCCGCGCGTGTGAGATACTGAATTTGCGCTACGGAGCTGGCGGGGAGCTTGTGCTCTGTAGGCTGGTCGACAGCGGAAAAAAAAACGAAGCGTGAGAACCGACTTCCTGTCGAGAGCGTGGTTGCCGCTAGAAGATGGCGCGCGGCTTCAGTATTTGCTTGCGCGCCCTGACGCGAGCGCCAGTTGAGCTGCTGGCTGATGTTGGGAAGGTTAACGCCTGCAATGGCGTGTATGGTAGTGGTGCCACACCTTCCGTCAAGTGGTGCTCTCTATGACTCTAAGATGTAACTGACCTTTCTTTCCAGTTGTTAGTCCCTTCCGGTTTTAGTCTGTTAAGAATGCGAGTGGCTGAAAGAGCTGTGTTACTGAATCGCCAATAAAAATAAACATTATCCTTTCTACGGTAATATGCTAAACATTCGTGAAATTTATTTTCTACCGACCTCCCTTCCACCTGCTGCAACCTGTTATGGGCCCAGATACATCACACTGCGTAAAAAATACACGAGAGTGCTCAGTGAGAAAGAAGAAGAAAACGTGTGTGACCACGAGGCGCGTATACCAGTGACGCTGCCATACTGGCTGCCCACGTGAGAACGCGTGTGTAGTTTTGTTTCTAATAATTCACCATTTCCGACGAATTTTCCACAAGAAATATAGTGAAATGCGATGGCGAAAATTTCCAAGGGTGGAAATTCCAAATTCAGGCTGTGATGGTCGCGACAGCGGTCAGCAATGTTGTGGATGGAAGTCGAGTCATGCCGGTCGTCCAGACGACGCCGGCCTCGAAAGCATAGATGCGAGGTAACGCAAAAGCGATGTTCATCATCTCGTCAGCTATGGATTATGCCCAGCTAGAAAGCCTCATAACGTGCCGTACAGCTAAAGATATGTGGGATAAGTTTTGTCGCATCCACAAACAGAAATCAGAAAGAAACAACCTACTACTCACGCGGAAGTTCCACGAATACCGGATGCACGCGGGAGATACTATCGTTCAGTATGTGACAAAAATACAAAACATGGCACGACAGTTAGCGGACTTTGGAGAGCCAGTTTCAGACGTAACAGTCATGGCAAAGATCTTGGCGAGCCTCTGACGCCCCAGTTCAGCACCCTGTAGATAGCGTGGGACAGCGTTGAGCCAAATCGACAGACTGTGGAAGATCTGCAAGAGAGGTTTACCAGAGAAACGTGGAGTGCTACGCCTGCAAAGGAAAAGGGTATTAGGCCAGTGAGTGCAGAAATCGAAAACGCGACAATGAAAACGAAGGTCAACAGAGCCACCGGCAAATAGATGACTGTGCGTTCGTAACAACAATTTCCGGAATGGAAAGTTCGAATAAACCGCGGGAATAGTGCGCATTACCCCCTGCGGAGGAAGTAAGAAAGTTCTTAAACATCGATACCCGAGACGTCTGGCTTATCGATAGCGGGGCCTCGAGGCACATCACGTACCGATGGGAATGGTACAGTGATTACCAACCGCGGCAGGACGGCGGTACAATATTGCGGTGTTTACGAATCAGCGTGTACATAATGTACCGTACCGTAGCATTATGTAGCTATACTGAATGTGTGTGCGTGTATGTGTGCGTAAGCAGAGGACCAACGAAAATATAAGTAGGATTGCTTTAGTTTACGCTCCGGCGCGTCGCGAGCAGTACGTATTTCCACATGCTGGTAAACTTGTACTATTGTTCAATACATGCTATTAAATAAAGTATTCAACCTGGTATTAACCAGTATTAATGGTATTTACTCTGTTCACTCCACGACATCACAAATATCACTTACAATTAGTGATGATGGAGTGTGCAACGTTATCGGTGCGAGAACAGTTCAAATTGTGAAGTACACGAATGGTGAGTGGCGCGAGGGTCGGATCGAAAACGTGCTTCATGTACCGGATGTTAAGAAAAACCTATTCTCGGTAGGCGCATGTGCAACAAAAGCGTTCGAAATACTCTTTAACAATGACTCCAAAATGTGTATACTGCGTGATGGTGAAACGTTCGCGACGGGTGACAAACAATCGCATAATATTTACCAGATGTTGTTCAGACCGAAAACCATCACTAGTGGTCACAAAGTGAACGCCGCAATCACCAGTTGAAAAATCTGGTATGAACGTGTCAGACATGTGAACTATCGAGTGATACGAGAAATGACCAAGAATAAACTGGTTGAAGGTTAAAAAATAAATGACAATCGTGAAGTGTTTTGCGAACCGTGCCAGCTTGAAAAAGCGCACAGACTACCATTCAAGAAACCTGAAGGACAAAGGTCCACGCAACTTATAAGAATTTATTGAAATTTGAAATTATTTATGTAAGGAAGTATGGATTAAATAGACCCGCGAATGGAAATGCGCTCACACCCGGGTCGATAAGGTAGTGGACCATCGATACGAGTGAGGAAAAGAGAGAGGAGATAGAGATTGCAAAATATCAGGTGCAAATAATAAATAAATAGAATATTGTAAAGGAGCGAATGAAAGAGGTGAAGAATAAACATTGAATGTAGTTCCATTGTTTATTTCAGGTTAGTAGATGGTTGTATATAGAAACTATGTAAGTTTGAATAAGTAAATAAAATACAAAACTTTGTTTATTTAAGAGAAACGGTTCTTAGTTATTTTACACCCACCCATTGGACTACTCAATAAAGTAACCAAATATTACATTTATAATTACTTAGTGAATAAACATTGTGTAGATTTTGTAAGGTACGACTAGCAGAACACAATTTTATTTATTTATTGATGTATTAAAGGAACCTTGCGGTCTAGCGGGTGAGAAGTTGACTGCTTTTCAACATTTTTTTTTTTTATGAAAGAAATGAACAACGTTATGTAAATTTTGTGGGTATGTTTTATTACTTATAAATTTAACGAAATTGGAAATAAAGAGAAAAAAATAATTTTTTTTATTATTTTAGATATGGTGCTCCACTTATCGGAAATCAAAAAATTAAAAATCACCCTTGATTATTATGAGTATATCTATCGCAGGAACTAAAATGAAGAAAAAAAAAACAAATGACAAAATGGCGTATTGTCGAAATTGCAAGTCGGAAAACAGCCTAATTTTAACAATGTTTTACTTACAAAAAAATTATAAATATTTGATGGAAAATTTTCTGTTCAAAACAACCTTGTGAAACCAACTTGTCGGTCGCGCGCCGCACAATTCACGCACCGCAACAAGCGTTTCACGCTTTTTAGTCGCGAGCCACAGAAGAAAGCACTCACTACGTCACACGCGCCGCTCACGCCACCCACGCAGCCGAGCGCGTCCCGCAATCAGCTCACGTGGTCTCCCGCTGCTGAAGTGGAACCGCGGCTGAGATAAGAGATCACCGATCTCACCGATCGGCAGGACAACTTCGGTCTCGCCGGAATTGAGCCAGACACTACGACATCCACTATTACGCTACACCACCAGTACGCGACAGTTATTGAAAAGCAAGCAGGTTTTTTTGGACCGCTGCATGACTGAGTCTTTCAACCTGGCACCAGCCAGTCCAACCAAAAGGGCAAGCTCCCTCGATCCCCCAGCTCCTTGGGTACTACAACCGGTGGATCTCTCATCAAGGCCTCTGACAAGGCCACACAGCATCCTGTTGTCTTTGTGGGACGTCCGACGAGCCAGGGTCACCTCTCCGAGCTACAACCGCAGCATCCCGGCAGTGGTCTCTCCTTTTGTGGAATCACCACCCACCTACGTGTCAACGGCCACTCAGACAACACCATCTGACAGCGAGTGGGAACGTCACTACCAACGACCGAACCAAAGAATCGCCGTCCTGCAACGCCGCCTAGCTCACCAGAGAGCCATTACACGCCGCCACCAAGCACCGCACCTATTCGTCGCTGCTCATCATCACTGCAGCCTCCACCACGGTGCAAGAGGACCACGACAATCCCTTCCATCGCTTGGCAACCAAATGATTGGCTAACTTGTATATATGTTGTAACCAATATTTTGTTTTGGCGAGGGTACTAACGATATAACGATAATTGGTTACCCTACGGCGCAGTCGCTAACCTAAATAATTAGATAGAGAGCAATACTAAGGGAGAAAGATACGATTGTTGGGCGCCAGACGCACATGCGTCAAAAATAGATAATTAGAGAAAAAGACAAAGGTAAAGGTAAAGGTAATAGATAAAGGTAAGGTCAGGTTCTACGACGGTTTTGCACAGTTCGCTCAGAGAGACAAGATAATGGTAGAGGGGCGGAGTCGAATCCAATAGATAAAATAAGAAACAGGTGAAGCAGGAATAATATCAAATATATTGAACAAGAAGCGATAAGTTTACTGACAAGCAAGTAGCTGAAGAGTTTGCGATACAAGTACGATAAATGCGATAGTTAACAATAGTTACAGCCAGAGAAAGGTTAAGCGAGAGAGTTAACAATTAACGGAACGTTTTCCGAATAAGCGGGAAATATGCGCAAGCTCGCGATACTAAAAGGTAATGATTAACACGGTTTTATGATAGATAGGCAGAACAGAAAAAGATATACTGTACTTAAATTAAGCGGTAAGCAAATAAATCATAAAATAAGAGAAGCAATTATAAACACATGCGAAATACAACAATTGTAATAGTTATCACATTACCAGAATAATCAGAAATAGGCAGACAGGGAAGTATGAATTACAAGGTAAATGCAAGCGACAGGTCAAATAGAAAATTATCATAAAATATAGAGAATAACAGATAATACGTAGTCTATAGTTTGCGGTAAGTGCGAGAGAAAGAGAGATAATATTCGGTACGATAAAAGGCAATTCAAGATAAGATAAACAATATTCAAGATAATTAATATGCAACGTACGGCAAACCAAATAGACTACGGACAACTACGATCAGCGATATTAGCGAAGAAAATAGTGAAAAAGATGTTATGCGATACGGCACAATACTCCAATGTCAAATGAACGACGAGCGGGACCGCGCAGCGATATAAGATCGCTCCCGCGGTACACTCACTAAGATACGATAATCAACGATAATAGGTAAAGAGACAGATAGAAACTAATCAGAGAAAATATAACAAAATAGCAATGCTCAATAGCTAAGATAAAAATTGATCCTTCAACAGAACGCGCTGCTAGACAGCGATATTAGACATTCAAATATTCTAAAAGAGAAAGATAATAAGATAAAGCGATAGTCACTACAATGCGTAAGTAATAGTCAACCAGTCGCGAAGTTACTTGCAATAAGACAAAGAAAGGGACAAGATGAGAGATAAGAGAGAATAAGGTACGAGCCCAGGTGGCTCAAGCAGACCAACTGCAAGATAAAGAGAAAAGATACGAGCCCAATTGGCTCAAGCAGACCAACTGCAAGGTAAAGAGAGAAAGAGATAAAGGTAAAGGTACGATATATTGCAAGTAATCTCGTGGCTTCACAAAATAGAAAAGGAACCTCACTTACGTGAAAGAAGATAGAAACTGGTATAGAATGCGATATGGATGCGATACAATAGCGGTACGACGAACTTTGGTAGCGATAATAAGAACACGTCTGTTAGTATCAGTAACTGAACGTAGAGTGACGAGATGAGCGACGATCCTGATTTTCGTCGAGTTGCTGTCACGTGATTCTTCCTAAAATTTGCGGTACTTTAATTGGACCAGCAGGTCGCGTGGCCTGGTCCACGGATAGGCGGCGATAATCCCTCGCCGCTTGTTTTTCTTCTCCCTCGACGACAGGTATCGAGGTATCGGGACGTCGGAAGGTGGTTAGAGATGTTTTCCTTCAGCTGTGCGGTATCGTTGGTGAGAGGGGAGGTCGTACTGCTCATGTGTTGCGATATTGAGGTGTGCGGCAATGTTACGTCACCGGTCCTTTGGACTTGCGACCGACTGTAACTCACTCCTTGCTTTACTGGTACTCCCCGTTGTAGCTATTTCGTCGGCGCTGCATCCCGGCCCTCGCTCATCGAAGCCCTCATGCCGGAACGATCTGGTGGTGGTGGCCCTCAACCCGGATCCCCACACTAAATCCACCAGATCCACGTGGTCAGCATATCATTAGCCTATTCCACGCCGCAGTCCTTCGATAAGACGGTTCGTGACGAGAAAACCGTCTTCTATTGGATAGTCAACGACTTAGTAGATGTTAGGGTCGGTTCAGCTCCAGGCTGATAAGTATCGTCGACGGGAGGCTTTGTTGTGTTTTTGACGCACAGCCCTGTACGCCGCCTGACGATGCATCCGAGCGGTAGAAGCATTCGTTCGTGGCTCGGCTCCTGGCCGATAAGTCTCAAATAGTTGGAGGTGCTGTTTGTGCATCACGCACGACCCTTTTCGACAACTAGATAGGCATCCATCGGGAGTGGTTTCAGCGGTATTCGTTCGTCTGTAGTCGGTGGTGGTCGATGTTGAGCTGGTACGTGACCCCTGTCAGGCCGTGTCCTTGTATCTTGACGCGAAGGTCTCGCGGATGGTTCTCGTAGAGCATTACAGAATTAGAAAATAGCATACAATTAGCTTAGTAAAGAGAATTCAACTTAAAGATAATTAGTCGTTCATTTTTGGAGTATTGGCCTCAGACGTGCTTTCGTTATTTTTAGCGATATTTGTATCTAGGGGAATGCGATAATTAAACAAAGTGACGGGGTACGAAATACCACGTCACAATGTATACGCGAAATTGTTTCTGAACCAGATGTGTTTAACAATACTAGAAATACATCCCGCAAAAAATCTATGTCATTATATATACTGTGACGTGGATTTTTCCCGCTCTTCGGTCACTCGGAGAAAATGACCGAGAACTTACCGCGTGCACAATAATTTGGCGTCCACGATGTACCCTGGATCTAAAACAATATCGCAAAGTTTTTGTTGGGCGCCTGGCGTGATTAACGCGCCTCGAAATCATTAATACGCTATTCCTCGGGCATATGCTCGATAGCTCAGTACCGCGGAGAGGGGAGGGGTAATTTTTGGAGAGAGAGAGAGACACTCGAAATACACACGCTATTTAACTAAAGTAAAATAAAATCTTATATTTCACAATAGCGATGATACAAAACAAAAAAAAATATAATTCAAAAATCGCTCATCGCGAATCCAAAACTAAACAGAAAATTACACGTAACCTACTCTATTTCTTACTCTAATGAGCTCGCGGCTCCCTAACTAAAACGTCACTCGACGATCGCAACATCCTCATACGCAATTCTCAAAACGTCATTCGACGATCGCAACATCCTCATACGCAATTCTCAAAACGTCACTCGACGATCGCAACATCCTCATACGCAATTCTCAATTCGCAAATTCGCCATTTGTTCTCCATGGCGATGATTGCTCGAAACGAAACTAAAACTAATCATTCGACGGTGCGCCGTCAGGTCTCGCAACTTAAAACACCATGCTCAAACTTCTCGTCTCAACTGCTTCGCAACGCAACGGCAATTTCGACTCTACATCGCCTAACCTCGACTAAACACTATCTTAACTAAACGTAAACTTAACTAAGCGCAAGCACCACTACATTTAACTTCAACTATACACAAGCTCAAAGTAACTCAACTCAACCTACATTATCTTAACTAACGGGTACGGAACTCAATGCAGGCGCAACTAAACGTATTCTAAACTATACGCAATCGCAACGCATCCGAACTTAATTCTTTTCAAAATTCCCCAAAACGTTACCCGCTAATCCGAGCACTCCAATTCGGTGCTTCCCGACCTACTCGAGAGGTGGAACAAAAAGAAAACGATAACGCGGCTCGACCCGGTACGGCGAAATTCGGCTATACTTGGTTTCACTAACGAGAACGATTCAACTAAAACCCGTGACTCTACTCAACTTTTTCAGAAACTCAAAATTTACTTTACTCTAACCCGCGTACTCAGGCTACGGTCATCAAGCAAGAGAATCGGCAAAAGAATTTCGAGTACTTTTCTACAACGCAAATCCAAAACGGCTATCCGTTACACGGCAAGCCTTTTCACAATTATTCTCGAAATTCAATCGCGGGGATAGAAGCAGCGCTTACCTTCTACATCCTTGCAACCCCCTTTCCATTCCCTTCGCGATTTTTGGGCGACTCCATTGCTTCGCGAAACTCCCCCAAAACGTGACCGCTAATCACGACCGCCAGAACTAGAGTCCTTTCAATAACCTACTACCTGCCGCAACACGGATCTCGATACGCCATCCCACACGTGACGTCATACCCCCAAGAATACGCAATAATCGATCCGTCATCGATTTCGTCGATCGCGCAACTCGACGCGCACCTTCGATAGCATCGCTGCGCAGAACTTAAAGCTAGGTCGCAATCTCGTCCTCCGCGCAGCTCCATGATGTCTTGGCGGTGAGCGTGGTGCTCCCTCGTCGCTAGTCGGTACGTCGCAAGTTCGCTGGTCAATTGTTGGCGGGGTGAAGGGGAAGAGGCTGCGGCGCGTCGGCCGCCAGCGAGAATCGCGTCCACCTTGGATTCCCGCGATGCGGGGATCTGCGTCGGCTCCCCCTCCGCAGCCTCGACATCCTTCCTTCGCAATTGTCGCTAGTCCGCCACTTCGCACTTTCCTCGAATTCGGTGTCGACTTCTTGCCTGATGCCGTTGTAGCTCGAAAAATAAAAAAACAAAAAAAACTGAAATATCTTACGCTGGTCGCTAAAGTGTCCCCTCTCGTAGTTTCGGATGCGTGACTCTAGTCCTGGCGCTCTTTTCCAAAAACTTCGCGACTCAATTTCGGAAATTCCTAAATTTTTGGTTCCGTCCAGGGTTCAAGGAGCCCCTTGTAACGGGCATCAAAAATGCCACGTTACAATACATACAATTACTGCATACAATGGTTCAAGATTCGTGGCAAATATTTTACAGGGCCGATCCTTGTTGAAATTCTGATGAAGATTTGCTCACCAATTTTTTCTGAAATTTAATTCTCAACAAATCAGGATTTCATACTTTATTTGCTTCGTTTCATTTGTCAATTACGCCTAGTTCTGAATGATCCTACCAAATTTTTTTTCTACATTAGACGAATTACCTGAAAGTTACTCATTGGGTGGAAATCGTTATAAAACTACAGTATCCGTCAAACTTCTTGGACAAACGACCTTGAATGCGCAAAAACGAAAAATAGGTCTCTTTGGTGGTGTGGTGCGGGACGCGGAGGCGGGGCGCGCTCTGATTGGTGGGTCAGTTGACGCTTGCCTCCAGCGCATCGTTAACGTCCCGCTGCAGCGCTGGTCTCTTGTGTACACTCGCGTTCAGTGATTATATTAGCTAACGCAATCATGAAAAATTGTGTTTTTCATTGACATATTATTTTTGCACGTAAGTGTACAATGCGCAAACTTTCCCCCACCACCTCGCGCGATGGCCAAGAAGTTTGACGGGTACTGTACATACCGTGACTTCTCGTAGATGGTATACGCTACGGATACGCTAGCGAGTTTTGGGTTGGTTTCTGCATCGTATACGACCTACGAAAAGTCAGGGTATGTGTTACTGCTGTACCTTAAAGTCGGGTACAATCCTAGAAGATTTCACAGAAATTTGGAACTTTCGAAGGAATCAACTTCTTCGGATTCCAAGTACTATCCCTCACACGCCACTGTCCCCACTATCCGCGCGGCCGTCACTTCTGCGTTTCCTCGCGTACCGTCCACATCCACTTTTCGCGGCGAACGAAGCAAACGCGAGTGTTTTGGTAATTTGCCGTGTCACAAGTTCTAATCACGTGCAAATTTTCACGCGGCCAGTGTGTATACATATATTTGTTACAAATAACAATAATCTTGTAAGTGCAACAATGGATAAGTCTCGTCGCACGGCTGGACCGAAAAAAGGTTAATTTTGACGCGCCGACGAACGAATCGTTCGTTGCAATGTTGAGTGTTTTATACTGCAAATTTCTATTATGCAATTATAGATATCATTTACAAAAATCCTGCCAAATCTGCACATGCTACGCAGGGTGACTTGTAATTCACAGCAAATACTGGACAGGGCGAATCCTTGTCAAAATTGGAGTCGACAGTTCCTAAGAAATTTTTCGCGAAAACGCTTTTTTTCATTCAAAGAAATGGAAATTTAATTTTTTCGGATTTCTTTTTCGATCAACCTTTTAATTTCTTGGATCATCGTCAGAATTGATATCAAAATTCCCCGGTTAATTTGTAAATAATTGATACGAAAAAGTTATCCCTCGCGGAAAAAAGCCTCAGCTTGGTGTTAATTCGTACCCCCGACTTAGATAATGCTGAATTCCCATAAGAAACAAATTGTGGGTACGAATTTACACCCTAGTCGAGGCTTTTGTCCATGAGGGATTTCCAAGAAATATTCGAGAAATTATTTATGAAGAAATAATTTGTACTACAATTTGTGAAAAAGTTAACCAGCGAATTTTGTTCTCAATTCTGATAATGATGCAGAAAAATTTATAAAAATGAAAACTAAACTGATAATATTCAATTGAATTTCAATTATTTTTTATGAAGAACGTCGTTTGTTCGAATAATTAATCAGGAACTTTCGACTTTGATTTTGACAAGGAAACCCTATAATATATTCGTCCAGAATCCGGAATCAACTTGTAGTCCCGTTAGGTTGTTTATTTCTGGACGTAAGCAGCGAAATCATTATTGTAATTATCTTTATGACGACTGACGATAATTTGACACAGGACTAGTTAGATAAAGTAAAATTTGTGAATATCTTCAGCATTTCGGTATCAACAATGCAAGTACGTTTCACTCCGAACGACGTATCGTACAAGAGAAAAACATGTAGCTATACCACTTTGTATGAAGCAACGTTTACGGAGTAGACTTTGTATAATTTCCCACTGGCAAGCCGTTTTACTTTTCAAATACATAAACAATATGTAGCATAATAAAAACAAAGTACGAAATTAATTCGTTTACGAACAAATCAGATCCTCATTATTGAATACAGATAACGTGCCAAGATAATAAAGATTCCACAAATTAAAATTGTTTCAATACAAAACGTACCGTACAGTATTTATTTTGTCTCTACACTGAATTAAAATTGAGACGAAGCATAATTGGAATTTAATGACTTATTCTTATGTCACAGCATAACGAAGACCGCGACACGCGCTCGTAGAAAAATTAACAATGCTCTAGATAGTCCAGTCATCATAGGCAAAAAACCGACTGAACCTACGAATAATTATTTAGTGAATTTTCTTTCACAGCTGTCTCGGGGGGGTCACTGGGAGTGTAAATTCAAAATGGTGACCCAATAATGCTTATGCGTATATTCGAAAAATGATTTTTTAGGTTAAAATGGTTTTTCTTGAATAACTCGACCGGTTTTGATTTCACAGAAAAACCGTAGAAAACAAAGTTGTATAAATTTTGATTCTCTACAAGTTTGGTTCCTACAGTTTTTCGTCTAGGATCAAGATTTTTGGAATGAAACCTGAAAAAAGCGACAAATTCGAAATATTTCCATTATCTCGTTTATTTCCAACTTAATGGCATGAATGAATAGCAACAAACTTGTTGAGAATCAAATTCTGAACAACTTCGGTTTTCACCTTTTCTTCTAAAAATCGATATTTTCGGAATTTAACCCGAAAAGGAAGGATTCTCCGTCAACTCGGCCACTTTTTTTTCGACCATCTCAGATCTGCCTCATAATTGCTTACATCAAAGTACTACTCAAAGGTACTCTATGTGAATTTTTCCAGATTCTTTAATTCATTATTTGAGAAATTGTCGTTTTTTTTTCAAATGAATATACACTACCGTGCAAAGTATGGAAACACTCGCCCCAGAGTGTTCTCATTGTACTCATGATGCTCATTGTATTTCTCCGGAAATATATACCGATGAGGAGTGGGGAGGGACTTCCAGCATTTTCATAGTATAGAAAACAAATGTAGAAAACAAATCGTCTTGTTTACGTTTGCTTCGAAAGAGTGGCGTTCGAAAGATCGTCGTTTTGTTGACATTTGTTTCGATCGTCGTTTTGTTATACATTTTTCAAAATATTGAGTAACCAAATGGTATACGTGTTTCAAATTTTTTTTCTCTGTTCTCTTCATATATAATCATTCTGATTTTTTGTTAGGAGTGTGCAGAACATAAGAATTGCTGAATGCTTCGTTGCGAATACCACAATTTTATCGGAGCCTAGATTCGAATGCTCGGAGAGTTCAATTATTTTAATCGTACAGTAATTTTTTTTCCGATAATTGGAGAAATTTACACGTGTTAACATATGCCCCAAGTACGATGCAAATATGCGAGAAATTTCAAATCTTGAGGAAAATAAATATTACGACTCTTATTATTTGATCATATAAACCATAAAAATTCAGGTGGGAGGAAATTTAGGTTCTTGAGTCAGAAATATCATCCTGAAAAAACATGACCACGTATTTTTCAGAACAATGAACGATTTTTCGAAGTGATATGTGAGCATAAAAAGTAAAAACCTATTTCTACGATTTTTTTCCGGAAGCGACGAGTCATTCAGTTTTGTTGCAAAATGAGCCGCAGTAAACTTGAAGAATCAATATCTCATCTCCGGTTCTATTTGACGTAGAAAAATTATTCACAGCACATTCGCGAGCAGAGAGGATAAGCTTTCGTAAAAACTTTGGTTCATCCGGAAACATTGAACGTTGTAATTGTTATTCACGAACGAATTGTTTGATGGTACCATGTTTTGGCGAGGCTTCTACCATTTTATACATTCTGTAAAAAATCTTTCCGATAACAAATAATCCGTCGGGTTTCACGAGGAATTTCCCATTCATATTCATTCCGAATGACCATACATTAGATATCAGCTATCGGTAGTAAAATATTGAACACGGTGAAATTGAGAGTGATTCGTAAAACATGAATATCTTAATTTTAAAAGAATTATCTCAACTTTTCGGATTATCCAAGATGATCAAAATTTTCAATCAGACTATTCCATTTCATCAGATTCGACTATTCACTTCTAACATTTTTGGGTATAGTGAGATGGCGCCGACACATGGTTGTAAGAGAACAGAAGAGGACCCATGTATTTCTATGTGTCTTTATCTGATAAAGAGGGGAGGGCACGAATTCTTTGCCAAAGTATACTTTTATCGAGAAGTACTAATCATGTTATGGATTCTGCATTGAAAAAGTGAAACAACCAAATGAACACGCTTATATTTTACAGGATAATCCGTCGTAACCGTTGGATGGACGCAATGTCACATGCAGCGAGGATATCTTTATGGAGTGGTGGACTATGTTCAAATTACATTACTTCGCAAAGGATGTTAGGAACTCCCGTCAAACGGGAGAAGGAACTGTTTCGCACAACCCGCAGCTTCATAGTTACCTCGAATCTCGGATACTATTTCCTTGCATTTAATATTTCAGAGGGTATAAAAATAATCCTCAACGTCGATGTCAACAATTGTTTGATATATATCCATAGTAACATGAATAAAGTGTTCCAATATTATATATAATCATTTTTTGAAACCCTCACTAGTAAAATAGCTTCGAACATAAAATTATTCCATTATTGTCAGTAGAGTTGTGCGTAACAAGCGATGTGCAATTTCAGAATGATTCCGATATGTCGAGGAATAGTCATGCAAGGTCGTAGCGATGCTTCAAAAAACAAGACCACAACGATTCGTACCCGTTTTGTTTCAATCGTATTTTTCGAACATATTTCCAAATATCTACAAATAGTGAATGGTGATATTTATGAAATCATTTTGAAAATACTTCGTGCTGTGTAAAACTAATATTGCGCGATATGTTTTAATTTATATGGGGCATTCTTTTATAACCAAACACCTTTGTGACCGACACATTTTTGATTTAGCTGAAATTTTTTTTGAGGCGTTCTATATCGAAAAAATAGGGATACGTATTCGAGGATTTTTTATTTCACATGTTTCGTAAAATAGAGAGGATCGAAAATTTGATAATTTGGTATTTTTTGGCTTGGAAGACTCACTTTCAAAAATTCATAACGGCGGTTCTATTTGAGCTAGAAAGTTCGTTTTTCTCGTCTCAAAGATATCCCAGCATAGTGGGAAATTTGAAAAATTTTTATTGGAAAAATAATGGCAGCCATTTAAAAAAAAAATCGAATTTTAGACAAAAAATTTGCAGTAAATTATGAATAAAAAAAAAGCGAACAAAAAAAAAAAAAAACTCTACGATGCGACGATAGCGATTAGTTTTCTGAAGACAATCCTTTTTGAATGAAGTCGATGGACAAAATTTGATATAGTTATGCTGTCAACGAGGTCAAGAAACATGGTTTCGAGAAAAACGCGTTTAAAGTTTCGAGAGGATAAAATTGAATGATGTAACTTAAATATTGATATAAAACAAGCGTCGACGCTTGGTGCCAATTTCGAATACTTCTAAGCCGAATATTGTTTTTAAAATTTGTAGGCATATTCTTAAAGGTCAAAACTATCTATTTAATCGATTTTTTTTTCACACTGATGTTCCCCCTTAAACCGTCCAATTCTTTGTACAGACAGGAGGATTTCTCGAGAGAGCCGGTACACTACTTCAAATACCAACTTTTCAGCCACTGCACGTTTTCAAAGACGAAATTGTATGCCGGGTCGTATTCGGGGTTATCATCATACCAAATTCATCCTTTCCCCGCATGCTTCCAGATATTATCCGATGGGAAATATCCATGGTTTAAGTCGTGCCAGGGTGCCGCTTCGATATATTTCAACTTTCCAGTGCAGAGGGTGTGATGTACAAATCTTCCATATTAATAACCCTCGTTGTACCATCGAGAATCTCTGTCAGCCATGCTTTCTTCTCCTCCCCTTTGACATATACGTAACACGCACTTCTCAGCCCTTTTCTCGCAATTTTCGGTACATCCTCGTGAGATTTGTTGACTGCGTACCATGGTATTCCGTAATGATTGCATGTTAACCAAGCATTAGTAGCTCTAGAATAAAGCTGGCCAGATAACCGGATGTCTTGATAAAGATGTAATCCAGTCCTGGCCCGTTACGTCGATGACTGCAACTTCCTTGGGTACAAGCTTTTTGCTATGGGTGATGAAACATTGCACGTGTAGGATCATCGCCATGTTGAAGAATGATGTAGCATTCGATTTTTCTCAAATACTGATGGTAGAAGACCAACTATTCAGCCTCCGGCATACCAGTTTCATCCCCCTCGCGGATGACTTTCGTAGAAGTAGAGGGGATCACATAGATTATTTACGGTACATAATTGCATAAAAATTCAAACTTGTTGAATTCTCCACCATGGTATTTCATTTGCAGACGATTTTTCCCAGCCATGTTACACATTTCGGCCAGCTGACCAGAATCTTCTTGTAGAACCCTCGCGATTCTCGGTGGTAAGAAGAAGTTGTGTTCTCCCTCGATCGTTGCCAGAACACGCACCCCGAATTTCATTTTAAACAGTCGTAGCCCAGTGACGTCATACACCTCCCCAATTGCGATTTTCGACATCTTATTGATCAGCAGATTCTCCAGGCGGCTGGCGTGGTTGACTTTTGTCAGATCCATTACGTTTTGATCAGTTTCTTTTTTCACAAGTAAGCATTCACGACGCGAAGAGACGACGAGAACAGAGTGATTATCGGAATAAGCTCACGTTTTATATACCACCCAACCCCACTACAATTTTCCATCGGACAAGTCTCGACATACATTTTGTGGGAAGAATTTTGTGAACCCACCCCCCCTGTTCCAAATTGATTCATTGAAAATACCATCTGTCATTTCGTGAGACAAAATTTCACTATATATTCAAAGCATCCAACCGTTGTTTTTTGAATCGTTCTATTTCACCCACAACATGCCAAAGAGTAGCCATCTTGCGGCGAGCATTGGAAATAACGCAGAGTCGATCGATAGAACATCGATTGATGGATAATAGGGGGCACTACGTGCGACAAACCTGCGGCAACACTTCTGCCCAGTAACACCAACTGTCGGTAAAGTCAGAGGTACCACCATTTTGCGGTGGGTATTGGGCGCGCAACAGAGCCGATCGGTAAAACAGCCACTGGTGGAGCCATCTATGTTAATGCTCTTATTGGTAACAATTCCGTCGGTAAAATGTCTGCCATCTAACAGCAAAAATTTGAAATGTCTGCCCACCTGACAACACAAAAATCTCATTCTCAAACTGCCAAAAAATACAAATGGCACTATCAACAATAGCGCTCCCGTTGGTAACACTATCCTAGGCAAGGCTTATCCTTCACGGGCAACATACCGACTGTCAGTAAGGCAGGAATCGGGGCTACTCGATCAGTACGCTGCCATTTTATGTCCCAGAACTCTTATATCTCTACTACTCAGAGGAGTTAGGGCGATACGAATGGCGTGAAGCTGGATGGAAATAGGAGCACAGAATGGAGACTATAATTTTACTGTATGGACTGTGAAAAAGTTGGCAGGTAGAGACAATAGGTGGTCGAAGAAAATGTAGAAGACGTGTGGCGGAACGCCGGACGTATCGAATGTCATACAGTAAGTAAAAAAAAAAAGAAATTGGGCGATTCATTATTTATATCATTGGCGAAAAATTAATTTTTTTCTAATCTGCATTAAAAATTTTCCAGGCAACTCGATAATTTTCAATTTCACCAGTTGAAAAAAAAAACCAAAGAGTGATCAGAATGGTTTTTCGATTTTGTGTAAACCCCCGTACTCGTATTACCTGCACAAAATAATATCCTTGCACTGAAAAAGGACGAACAAGCACAAGCAGCTTGCATAATGAAAACATACGAATTTGGTGATTTGTTATCGATGCGTATGCTAGATATCTGCAGGGGTCGCCTCACTGCTGTATACGTACTATTTTATTCTGTGTACGGAGCACGGTAGATAGGAAATAAAGTGAGCGTGCGCTTTCCCCTCACAATAATAATGAACCCCGTGAACGATTCAGAACGAACTATTAAGAGACCGTAATTAGATTGCATTAAATATATACATACCTCGGTATATATGGAGTGTAATGTATTATTAAATTCCCTGCAGGGTAGTCAATTTCATTCTAGGTTGTCAACCAGAGTGAACTACAATAATTACTAATTACAGAGTGCGGTTTCGTGTAATATGTCATTTTACCTCTTTCGCAATCCCAAGCACTTCAATACGCACTTGCCGTATTCTGTGTTAAAAGACAGAGGGTCTATCCAATTCGCGATTTCATAATTCATTTGAAACCGGGCAATTAAAGTGGTTAAACAAGACGGTATAGCTCGTTGAAATTAATTAGCAAATTAATCCACCATTTGCTAACCGCCTACTATTTCGCAATCAATTATCTCGTTGTTTCGCACTGTTTTTCGCCGGTTATCACGAACTATACAAGCATTCGAGTACAACTCGCAGTCAAGCCCAAGAAAGTGAAAGAGCCGTAGGAACAGGCAGAAAATGGAATTCGCCATCAGTAGACATCGCTGGAGTTTAAGACTCATGGGGATCTGGCCGTATCGAGATTTTCTGTCCGACTTACGGCTTGCAATCAACCTCACACTGCTCCTCTGCGTTCTGATACCTCAGCTGGCTGACTTATATCAAAATTACCGTACAACCGCCATCGATAATTTATCCAGCTCAATACCCATCACTCTAGTAACAGCTAAGCTAATTATTATGAGAATAAATCAGAAAAGTTTACGAGAATGTTTAGACGCCATGTCGGAAGATTGGAACCAAGATTGGCAGCCGAAGTTCAAATTGGATTTTGGCCGAATAATGTTGAAAAACGCTAAAATTGGAAGGATCTTAAACGTCGCATGTAATGTACTACTCTACATCACTGTCGTGGGTGAGATATTTGACTTACATCATTTACATAAATAAATGAGAAGATACTGAACATGGGAATCATGTTGGTCAAAGTGACATCAAACTGATGTTAATTTCTTACCAATACTGTCAAAGGCAAAACAGCTTTACTGAGATAAATGTCTTGACTTTTTCCAAATGTCATTTAGACATTATTTAGACTTTATTTAATCGTTATTTCGCGAAAACTGCGAAAAACTTGTTGTTGTACAAATTGTTAGACCATTGAGATAGAAGTACAATCCACTAAATCGAATTGCGAAAAAAAATTAATTATACAATTTAGAAAATACGAAAAAAGGAAAAACTGTATAAGAAACCTCCAGCTATTTTTATTGCACCGATGATAGTGGAGGTGGTGTAAACAGCATTTCTAGTGTATCCTAGGATGTCCCATATTAACAGAGCCATTAGGATATTTCGAAAACTACTTATAATCACGATAGACTAAAAAATTTCACGTACAAGTTGTTCAGTTTTGAGGGAGATCGTTGCACCGTAACGGCACAAATTTATTTTTATTCGTTCTGGAAATAACTTGTAAAACTTTTTTCAAGTGATTTCTGTAGATTTCTATGAGGAATAAATTTGACCCAAGCATATTAGTGTCGGTTCGAAAACACCAAACCTAAATCATGTTGAACGTTCCCAACATAAAACCTTTCCTGAAATTTTGCATATCTTACAGTGTTATTCGATTTTTCTTACGATTAGGTTCATTTCTATCACATATTAGAGATGTAGTTTCATTCGTGTCTACTATAGTTGGCACAAATGAGATTGCTCGAAATGTTTTAAAAGTCTTTGTTAAATTTTCCATTGGTATTGTGGGTCCCATTCATTCATAACTCTTGTTTGACTCCCTGGCGTACAAACGACCTCATGCCCTTCCTTCATTAACTCGAAGTACCTAAATCTAAAAAAATCGGGACTGTGGCAACATCTGGCATTTTGATATTTTGTTACATAACCTACATAGTTTCAACAAGGAACCTTTTAAGAAGTTCCAAAAAAAAATTCAAGGGACAATATTAAATAGTTTATTTATCACAACGATTTTTGTATATGGGGTACAAACGACCCCAATATTTCAACGTGTCAGAATTCGTCTACTCTATTCACAGAATTTTACTTGTAACTTATTAGAATCTGCCCGTCAATTTACATAATTTCGTCGATTTATTCCGCCGATTGGCAAGCAAATGAGTGGACGGGGCAAAACAGCGCTCCACGATCTGTGCTGGACCTAGGCTGGCAGGGTCGAGCTTCATTCGATCTGCCATGTGGTACCGACTCCCTCACGATTGTCCTGCAAACAAATTAGCATGTTATTATCAATAACCAGGGCTTAATTAATCGGTTAATTGGCAAATCAGATCTGCTTATACATATTCAGGTTGAGCATCACAGATCGTACTTCGGTCTTTCTGCCCGTCGGACTTTTTGATATTACGAGTTAAATCAGCAGTCGTGCGCCCGGATTGGCTTCGGTTCGTTATTATTAATCCTTGTGTAACTATCCGACAGCGGAGGCGTATTGATTATCTTTATAGTTTTCCAATAGGGGGAGTGACGTTATTCCACAGATTCTCCTTTTCCAAATACACTTAAGATGTGCTAGCTCATAAACACCAATTACTCCTAACATATGCAAATATTCTTTTTTCATGACATATAAATTGTCTGTCTTGTGTCGGCGATTCATTGCCTATGCTCATTTACCTAACCTAACCTCTATACATAGCCCATGATATAGTCCAAACGTCTTGAGAAGGATCTTCTCTCTTTGAGGCGTCTAACCCAAAATCCATTAGTGAATTTACTTAAATATTTATTTACATATAATTTCAATCATAAAGTGTCCAAGAAAATGAACTTTTTCGCTTTTTTCAAAAATGTCCCATTTTTCAATAAATACGAAATTGAACGGAGTCAACAGCAAAGTAAAATTGAATAATTATTTGATAAAAAAAAAAAAAAATGTGGATTTGAGAAAAGTAAATTAAACACTTAATTTTTCACCCTCAAAACGGGCTATTTAGCGATGGGGAAAATATGGGTATTTTGTATTACAAATTCAAACAATGTCTTTCTTCATCCATTTTACTGTAGGAAATCATAAAAAATTACATATTTTTCATTTTTTGTCAATTATACAACTATACAAAACAATCAACAGGTTAACTTCTATCCGCCTGGGTTTCAAAGACGCGAGAAATTCTTCTCTTGAGACATTCCTGGGTAAAAATTCACACACGTATACAAATTGTTTAAGGTTAAGTATGTGAAAAACAAATAACCAAATACAAAAATCCCAAACCTGACTTTTCACAAACGTTAAGTGTCACTAGGGGTCCTTCGTGCTTCCTGGACATTTCAATAGCTTCGTAATCGGTGAAGGTCGCACATACATTGCTCTTTCTTCCACACGTTGTCAGGTACCCACCCAGTTCTTTTTCGTAAAGGAAAAAAAGTCGCGGGCCTTCTAGTTTACAAAATATATACTCAATAAAAAATCATGCGAGCACATAACACTCCATCTAACAGGGTAAAGAATATTTTTTATAAAGTGCACGTGGCCAGAGTGTTTCAGTATCAAGTATTTGATTCTAGAGAAGTGTGTCAAAGAAGGATCAAGTATCTGCGGTCATCGCCAGCGCCAACAAATGCATAAGTTTTCATCCGCAGCATTTGTCCGCTACACTCAGCTCATGTAAAAGTTGTGTATGTGATAGCACTCAAAATGATCGTGTGCATGGAGACTACACAAGGAGACTGAACTCCATGTCAACAAATAGCTGCCTGTAATAAGATGGCACTGGTGTTCCGTATATACCCAAGACAGTAGAGGGAGTTAAGGTCGACGCGCACTGCACCGCAGCGAATGGCAACGAACTTATCAAATTGTGCGCGCACTTCGCCGCGCCGAACAGCGGCGATCTCCGCTTAACAGTCAACAAACCATGCTAGATATGTAGGGACGACGCTCGAAAAAATTTCAACCCCGCCATTTCAAAAGGATCTGGCCGGATTAGTATGTGAGAACAACCTTAAAATTCGACCGGGCTTGCACTGACATTTCTGTCACGGAAAATAAAATTTATCAACGTTTCAAAGTCGTAATTCAGATCTTACTGAAAAAAATCCCTTCCGTGTTTCTAAAACTAATTCAAAAACCGTTGAACATCAGCAAAAGTTTCTGCACGGGTAGCTTTCGATCAAGAGGCTGCGAAAACGGCTAAAGATCGACCGAAAATGTATGTGACTAAATTTGTAAAGCACGAAAATATAGTGAGAATATCGAAATTCGCTGCGTATTGGCGCCGGGTAGTACGCGCACAAATAGTCGCAGCGGTTCGGCACAGTCCGCTGCCGTTCGCTGTGGTACAGTACGCGTCGACCTTAAAGTGGTAGTGAAAACTTTCTACGAATCTCATTGCAAGATCATCGATAAGTCGATGTTGGGCATCCGTGCAACCAATGACACTTCAGTACAAAAGAAAAACTAGCGACGCTGATGATACTAAAACTAAATCTGATATGTACGATTACTGTGACAAGTTTTGATAATTCACCTATTAGAGTTCAGTCTCCTTGCGTAGGCTCCATGACCGCGTGCCTCCGAGTCGGCCGTTTCACCAAAATATGGAGGGTAGAGGTAAGGAGGACTATCTCCGTATATAAAAAGTGTCCGTAAAGTAGAGGGAAACTAAGATGTCGCTGCTGCAGCAAAAGTTCCACAAGCACCACTCAAATGGAACTCGATTGAACCCTGATTGTTAAGCGCTAATCAGATTGTTTCTCTTTTTGCTAATGAGTGCCATTCTAGTACCTTGTTAAACCACTATTTCCTAATTATTTGACAAACACATTTTCAGTTGAATGAGATACTTCTCCTTACCTCTACCCTCCATACATCAGAAACTCCCAGTATGTAATAAATCTAATTGATCAGATTGCTGTCTCTTAACATTGTAACGGACAGCTGTTCAAGAACGCAATATATCAACAATGCCCGTAACATACACAAATCACGACACAACTGTAACGGACAGCTGATCGTGACCACCATCGATATCGACAGTGACCTACATAAACCCAAAATAATAAACAAAGACGACGGACGATGACCAACGCATACCAGGACGATGACCCATAACAGGACACACGAATAGGGAAATGATGTCAACAAGAAAACCTGACCACAGCCCTGTAAGAGTATAAAACTCGAGGACCACGAAGAGCGGGTACCAGTTGTCCGGCAAAGCGCCGAGCTTCGTCATATTGTACGAAGTGTTACTCGTCTAGAGTGCATTCTCGAATTTAGCTTCACGATTTTGGAGAGGAATTTCAAGCAAAGAGCTTAGTTCGAAATTAGAAAAGTATTGTAAAATTAGAGTCCACGATAGCCCGGGACTTCTAAAGGGAGTTGGTAAAGAATAGATTGGAGCCGCGTACTTAGAAAGTTTGAGCTGTAGGAACCATTATTTAGAAGCAGAACCGATAAATTCTGAATATTATTATTTCTCTATTTTTATTTTTATTTTTGTTCACTACGGTTAACTTTATAAACCTTGTCGCCGACTACGGACGATACCAATTGTATTTGGAATTATCGCTATTAAAAACTATATACTGTCTAAACATGCACTCGTCTGTATCGTTGTCAAACATATTACTTTGAAAAGGGAGGGGGAGTAAACCAACAGTCAGCCAAGGTAATCCCTGGTCTGGAGGATTGGAAGTGTTTGAGGACAGTAAACCACAACAGAAATAGGCAGGCGACTCTGTTTATTCCGAGTTCGCAATTAGAAGGAAGTACTGGTAAGCCCGTATCTCCGAATAGGTGACATACGCCTCTCTCACTTGTCTCCAGCTGGAAGCAACGGCCGAACAAGCCCTTGTCTTTCCGAAGGGAGCAAAGGGCAGAGGTGCCTGTTCACATATCAAGGCGGCTTTGGTGATACCTAAGTCCGTATAGTTCGACTATTCAGGGTTTTTGGGTCTTATAAGCTGATCCTGCTTTTAACCCATCAGAGGGGGTTCATTATAAACGTACTTCTTCATTATAAAGTGACAAAGAACACACAATAACTGGTTTATCTGATAGGCTCTGGCCTCAAGATGAACCGTACCCGTTACAACATACTACCGAAGGCATTTTGCCAGGTGAATTTACAGTGATTGAGAATGAAAACAATCTACGGCTAATTGGGATTACTAAAACAAAGACTTTATCTGAAGATCCATCGGTTCCTGGAAGTTAAATCTAGCCTTCCAACAAGCCAGTCCTACTTTTTTGAACAATTAGAAGGCTAAATTTGGTTGCAATATACATATTTTCACGTACCGCTGCGTTCTGACGACAGACCACATGAAAAAGTTCATGTGATAAAGGTTCTGAAAAATAACAAAATAAATCATGTGATAAATCGTACGCAGTTATGAAAGAAATCAGCTTTACCTATATCAGGAATGTATTTTATTTTGTAATTTGTTATATGAGTTATCAGCTTGATATAAAGCATATTATTTAAAATCTGATTTATTATACAATTTTTCATACTATTAGATTTCGAAGAAAGAAAAAACAATCGTGTCGGGTTCGAAACCATGTCAGTCGAAGTTCGATACGGTCACTCTACCACTTGGGCCACTGCACTTGTATAGTACGATTCAGTTTTATGATAATAAATCTCAACTGCATTGAAGAAACTTGGAATCAATTTAAATATTATTATCATAAGAAACAATAAATAATAAATCCGCCACTCGTATGTGTGTTACAGGTGATTGGTATTATTTTCATTTGATTAATATTTTAATATTCTTCGAAATTATGCCAACTTCTGTCAAAGCAGCTGAGATTTATCATTGTAAAACCAAACCCTATTAGTAACAACTGCAGTGGCTCAGATGATAGAGTGACTGGATCGAAATTTTGCCAACTTCCCTCAAAGCAGCTGAGATTTACCACTGTAAAACCAAACCCTATTAGTAACAAGTGCAGTGGCTCAGATGATAGAGTAACTCGTTCGATCCCGACTAGAAACGTTTTTTTTACCTCTCCGGGACTCTCAAACACTATACAATAAATCAGATATCGAATGATATGCTTTATATCAAGCTGAACATTCTTGTAACAAATCACACAATAGAATACGTCATCAATTACCTGATCAAGGTAAAGCTGATTTCTTTCATAAGTGCACACGATTTATCACGCGACTTATTTTGTGATTTTTTAGAACATTTACCACATGAATTTTTTCAGTAGGGCAGAGTTTAAAGACTTTTCAAACACATACAAATCAATTTGGATCCCTACTTACCTTCTTGCATAATTTCTTTACAAAACATATTCACCTTATTGTTAGATATCCTAAATTAGTATATCCGTTTTCTTGACTCTCGGTTTCATATATTGTCTCGTGTCAAGCTCACGTGACTTCAAAGTCAACCGTAACGTATTCTCTGATCCTGAGTGAGCGCTGGAAGTAACGTCATAGGTTCAAGATAACTGGAAAACTATTTATGTTTTTTTGTAACATGTGTATCAAAAGTCCCTCTTTCGGTGCCTGTGAAGCGTGTAAGAAGTGACGCTTTATACAAGGGTATGGGCTGCACATGCGTTGACCGACTGTAGTCTGTGCTGTATTCACTAATTATTTTGTTGCAGGTTATTTCAACACTCTAGTTACTTTTGCGCACGCTTCACAGGCACCGGAGGGACATTCTCTATACTCTTTACAACAAGTAGTATGTAACAGGCTTGCGAAGAAGCGGACTCTTTCGAGATAACGAATCATGTCTGTGCAAAATGTCTGCTTCGCTTGCTGCGATTGTTGTTGCGTTATTATCGAAAATTTTTGGGGAGTGATTTTTGTGCAGCAAATATACGGCAATAATTGTTTGTAAATTTGATATACAGCAAGTGTTGCTTGCATTTAGCAGGTATTTTGCCAACATATTTGCTTTGAATGATTTGCTTGAATCTTGATAGCAATTGAGGATACACCTTGTTTTAATATTGCTAGTCATGCACGCATGTTGTTATCTAGGTTCACGAAAGTGTTAAATTTGCTCAGTGCTGTAGGAGGATTGAATATTCGGGAATAATAAAAATGCACACGTATTTATCAGTGGAAAATATAGTAATGTAATATTCGTTTATTCTTTGACTGCTCTGAACAACGTTTTTCTTAAGGCTAACGAGTAGACGCGAGATCACACATCTCTCGGCTACTCTCACGCTTCTATAAACCATGGTCGATAATTTTTGAAACCAAAAAAATTACAGTAGGATGAAACCCATTGGAAAAAGAAGAGAATATACCAAAAATGAAAGGAAAAATAAATTACGGGCGATCTGAGGTCGGGAAGTGGTAGGGGGTGAGTTTTTAAGGGTAAAAAACGGTTTATCTCGATTTTCGACAAAACTACAAGTCCTATGGAAAAAAGGTAATGGCAAAGTTGCAGGTAATAAAAAGATCTACAACTTTTGTATCTACACTTTTTTCACATAACCTTAAAAAATATGTGAAAAATTCAATAACCAAGTTTTTGGTTTTTTATTTTTATCTTTTACAAAAATTTTTTTTTTCACGAAATTTGGTGAAAACTTACCTTTTTATGTCCCAAACACACTGTAATTTTTTTCACTTATAATATCTATTTTTTCACCTTATTTTGACTTAATATCGAAAAAGCACCCTAATTTTCAATCGAAAATTCTCGCGTCAAAATATCTGCTTTTTCGAAAGAGTCGGTAAGCTTTTTGTTCGTTCAAATCTCTACTTTCTGATGGTGTAAAAAAAAATATACCCTACTATGGTAAATGTTCTCAGAAAATGCAAAGAAACGAAAAACACTCGAATCCGAAATTTTTTTTTTTAATCATTATGTACAATTTTCAGCTATTTATTAAAATTTGCACTTTAATTGCTCGAAAAACGTAAGATTCCATGTTACACTGATAAACAAAAAAATTGCAAATCCATCAAACATAAAGATTGCAAAAAACATGCGAGAATAGTTGTTCTAAATATTAAAGATAGGATTTAAAGAGGATTTCATCTAAAAAATGTGACTGCTGCAATTTTTTTCAGTTAAAAAGTTTATTTAATAAATTCTAATTACATTTATGTCATAAAAAATCTCATAATATATAAATATACATGTAAATCGTACTATTGAATTTAGATACTTTATACTGATTACGTTATTCATTATAATATTTTTAAATACATTAACCTTGTTATTTAAAAATATCTTATCTTGAATTATAATGCATGCGCATCACAGTTTCTAAAGTATTTTTTTCATAAAAATCGTAATGCATTTCAATTATTTATAACAATAAAATAAGTTTTAAAAAACAAAAAAAATTATTTATTTTCAAATAATACATTTTTTTTTTCGAATAAATAGTGTTTTTAAATAAATAATACAACTGATTACATTCCTTTACACTGATAAGTAGATCTGTATGAATATGTAAACTAACATGGGCACCACCGTCTAGCGGAATCATCCGAACGACGCCGAGATCAGATGAACAGGGAAATTTTTCATCCATTAATACTCTCGCCATGAGAAAAAATCTCATGTGCTCTAAAACAAAATTTCCGTAGGTCACTCAGGTATATAAGTTATCTTAACATAACAATAAATAGGCATCTACGCGAATAATTTAAAGAAGATTCTACAACTGTCTTAAAATATTGTAGATGTCTTATTAAATATTAACTTTATTAACTTATTTGGTTGTTAATTATAGTAGTATATTTCGATTTGCAATTTTTTTTGTTTATCAATGTAACATGGAATCTTACGTTTTTCGAGTAATTAAAGTGTAAATTTTAATAAAGAGCTCAAAATGGTACATAATGATTAAAAAAAAAAAATTGGGATTCGAGTGTTTTTCGTTTCTTTGCATTTTCTGAGAACATTTACCATAGTAGGGTATATTTTTTTTTACACCATCAGAAAGTAGAGATTTGAACGAACAAAAAGCCTACCGACTCTTTCGAAAAACCAGAGATTTTGACGTGAGAATTTTCGATTGAAAATTAGGGTGCTTTTTCGATATTAAGTCAAAATAAGGTGAAAAAATAGATATTATAAATGAAAAAAATTACAGTGTGTTTGGAACATAAAAAGGTAAGTTTTCACCGAATTTCGTGGAAAAAAATTTTTTTGTAAAAGATAAAAATAAAAAACCACCAACTTGGTTATTTGAATTTTTCACATAAATTTTAAGGTTATGTGAAAAAAGTGTAGATACAAAAGTTGTAGATCTTTTTATTACCTGCAACTTTGCCATTACCTTTTTTCCATAGGACTTGTAGTTTTGTCGAAAATCGAGATAAACCGTTTTTTACCCTTAAAAACTCACCCCCTATGTTCCGTAGGAAGAGTAAAAACATAAATATATGTATATCAGCACATATATACACATACATAAACAAATAACATTTGCTAGCTCACGAAAGTCTTCTTTCAAAAAAGAAGACTCTTGTTGTAGCAACTGAAAATTCAGTTATCGCGAAACCTTTGTATCGTACGCACGGAGTCCCGGAGCAAAAAACACATAAACCCATATAAAATCGAATACACCTTCTTAAAGCAATTGCCTTTGGCAAACGAATTATACGATCGAGCGCTGTCTCTCAACTAAATCATACGATCGAGCTTGTCTCTCACAATATAACGCGACGGGCTGACGAGCCCGTCCGTAGGAGTCGAGCATTTTCTCCTCCTGACTTTCTTCGTGGAGTCGAGCGGTCTCCTCCAAATTCTCACACTTAATCATTCACACATTATTAAATATTCATACCTCTTCAAATTTAATTGATTTCATCTAACTTTTGTTCTTGTGTTAAAATATAAATAAATTTGGGTTTTTTATGCCTTACGGCTTTTTCCCAACTAAAATTCCCTGGTTCAAGTTATTTTCATAGAATAAGTGTCTTCGTAAGTTTCCTCGTTCATGAATAAACATTTTGGTGCCTCCTGTGAGGTATGAATTCAACACAAACACAAACATAACATAAAACATTATTGAAGTGTGAATGCAAGAGAATTTGTGGCAGTACATCCTGTGAAGCTCGGTCAGCATTTCCCATTGGATTATAATTCTGCTTTATCAACGTTTTGGACTACATCATCACGATACAACAGCCACCCAGTCTCCACCAGCAGCATTCACCACGGATAACTTCGATCAAAAAAGATAAGTGAACACAATTGGATACTCCTTGTGATAACAAGTTTGAAGATTATCGTTACGCACTTCATACCTCGTTGAAAGAATACGTTCATTTTTTCCTGGTTACATTTCTACCAGTTTCATTTAATTTGATTGTAATATTATATTTTCCTTGATAAAAAATGAGTCGAGACGCGAAAAAGGTTGCCCTTATCGTTCAAAAAGGCAAAGGCCTTAACGAACAATTGAATATATTGACCAACGGGCTCGAACAAGCGGAGATTGATTACGTAAATGCAAAACTTCGCTTAGAAAGAATTACTGTTTTATTTCACGCGTATGAAGAACACCATGATGAACTCGCTATTCTCGATGCCGATAACGTACAAATACAAGAGATTGACAGTCTCAGAGATAAATATTACCGGGTCGCGAGCCGAATTCAAACGATGCAAGTAGCTAACGCCGAAAATAATTTTACCGCGCCTATCGGAAATTCAACGTTCATAGAGAGACAGAGATTGTTGAAATTGCCAGCGGCCGAAATTCCGAAATTCGATGGAAATCACGACAAGTGGCTATCGTTCAAGAATACTTTTAAGTCTATGGTAGATTCGCGTACTGACATAGATAACGTCATAAAGTTCACTTACTTGAGAAACGCGTTACAAGGAGAAGCTCTCAACAAATTATCAATCTACGATCTTAGCGCGGAACATTACGAGAACGCGTGGAAACTTTTGACCGATTCTTATGACCGCAAACGTGTGCTCGTATCCAAGCATCTCGATGCCATATTAAACATTTCGACTATTGACAACGCCACTTCGACTAATTTGTCAAAGTTAATTGACGACATGAGACAACACATGAGCATGTTACAATCTTTGCAAGTAGAGCCAGACGAGAGAGTCATCATCAGAATATTAGAAAGGGCATTGCCAGTGCATATTCATAGAAAATGGGAAGAGTCTTTGAGCCTGGACGAGCTACCGGAATTAAACAAATTTTATCAGTTCATTAATGAGACGATATTTAGACTTCGCACCTTTGAACGAGATGAGTCGCGGCGGGGAGGAAGTATCGCTATAAAACGCGGCGGACATCAAATTTCGAGCGGAAACAAATATCGACGACACGAGTCGGGCGTTCGCGCTTTCATCACGGGTACCTCAGACTCTTGCCCCAAATGCAAAGAATCTCACCCGTTGTTCAAGTGTCCAATTTTCGAAAAATTACCGATCAATCTAAGATGGAACGTAATTAAAACAGCAAGACTTTGCCGCAATTGTCTTCGCGCTCATCCCGGGCGTTGTACCGCCACCCATTGCAAGCGATGTAACGTTTATCACCATACGCTCTTACACGGAGAATCTGCGACGAAATTGGGGCAGTTGTCCTACCAGAAAAAAGATCAAGACACGAATAATCCTCAAAAACATGCATGACTAGCCAACATTGCTTTGAGTACTGCTGCACACACTTTTCAACCACAATTGATAATGAGTGCGATTGTTCGTGTAAGAAACGCGAACGGGACATTTATTCAAGCAAGAGTGTTACTCGATACATGCGCAACAGCACATTTTGTCACAACAAAACTCGCGCGGTCATTAAATTTACCTATACGCAAATGTGCGATATCCATCAGTGCGATCGACGAGATGGAAACGAAATCAAACGGGTGTATTGATATTAGCTTCCGATCGTTGCACAGCGATTATCAAAAATCGTTGAATTTTCTAATGATTCCGAAAATCGCAGATTTCTCACCGAACAAAATCTTTCCGCGAAAACACTTCAACATTCCCCCTGATTTACCACTAGCCGATCCGCAATTCAATATACCCCGTCCAATAGATATGTTGATAGGTTCGGGTGCTACAATATCATTGTTGTCTATCGGTCAGATTAATTTATCCCAAGGAAATTTCGACCTTTACGCCCAAAAGACTTTGCTTGGCTGGGCAATCGTGGGAGGAAATAATTCTCAAGATGCAAAGAATCGTGTGACGTGCAATTATAGCGAGTTAACGTCACAAATGAACAAGTTCTGGGTAATCGAAGAACCTTATACGAAAAACACAAAAGATTCCCAAGAATCGTTGTGTGAGTTACATTATAGGAAAAATACAACGCGCAATACGGCTGGACGATACATAGTGCGCTTGCCATTCCGAGAAGAGAATATCGAACTAGGCAATTCTCGATCTTTAGCTTTGCGTCGTTTTTATTGTCTCGAACGTCGATTCAAAACGGATTCAAATCTTTTTGCGGAATATAGCAAAGTAATGCAAGAGTATATAACTCTTGGGCATATGTCAGTAATAGAAAATGAAATTGAAGAAGGATATTATATGCCTCATCATCCTGTGATTAAAGAATCAAGCTCAACGACAAAACTACGGGTAGTGTATAACGCGTCCGCGAAAACTAAAAGGGGCATTTCTTTAAATGACGCGTTGATGGTCGGCCCGACCATACAGAATAAATTGTTTGAGCATATACTCCGATTTCGCATGTACGAGTACGTGCTCACAGCTGATATCGCAAAGATGTACCGACAAGTTCTCGTTGACGCTCGCGATAGAAAATACCAGCGTATTTTCTGGTACCACGACAATAAAATAAAAGCGTATGAGCTGAACACTGTGACGTTTGGTGTTGCGTCCGCACCGTATTTAGCTATTCGGACAATTCAACAGCTCGCGGATGATGAAGGAGCGGCTTTTCCCCTGGCGCAGAAGGTACTAAAACGCGACTTTTACGTCGACGATTTTCTTACGGGAGGGAATTCTATCGAAGAAGTGTTACAAGTACGTGATCAAGTCATCGAGTTGTTGAAACGCGGCGGATTTATTATACGTCAGTGGGCGTCAAATCATACACACGCTCTCGACAACATTAATGAGAAAATTTTAGGAGTTGATTGCGCGGTGGAGCAAAATACCGTGTTGAGAACGTTGGGAGTAACTTGGAACTCGCAACGTGACACTTTTGTCTACAGTGCAAAGCCCATTGATTTAACAACAAAAATTACGAAACGGATCATTTTATCGGAAATCGCTAAAATTTTCGACCCTCTCGGTTTGTTAGGCCCAATAATCTTAACTGCAAAATCCATCATGCAAAAATGTTGGAACGCGAAAATCGATTGGGACGAATCAGTCACACAGGACTTGTTTACTATTTGGTCCTCTTTCGCGAGCCAAATGAATCTCATACGCGATGTATCCGTAGAACGACGGCTTTTAATCAAAGATCCAACGCGAATTGAGCTTCATGGTTTTTGTGACGCTAGTAAGATAGGCTATGGAGCATGCTTATATATGCGTTCTACGAATCAAAATAACGAAACGATCGTACGACTAGCTTGCGCAAAATCTCGTGTATCTCCCTTAAAGGGAAATGAAGATGGGACTACTATTCCTCGGTTGGAACTTTGCGGCGCTCTAACTCTTTCGCGACTTTTCATTGAAGCTCGGTCGACCTTCGAATTTCATCTCGATAAAATCATTTTTTGGTCAGATTCTACGACCGTATTACAATGGCTTCAAAAATCTCCACAGACCTTGAAAGTTTTCGAAAGAAATCGTGTTTCCGAAATTCAATCTCTTCGAGATCAGGTCGAGTGGAGACACGTGCGTACAAAGGATAACCCAGCGGATGCACTTTCGCGAGGACAACTTCCTGCTGAATTTCTAAAAAACACGACGTGGTTCAAGGGACCATCGTGGCTTTCAAAACCAAAAAATCAATGGCCAGAGAACTTAGAAATTGTGATTTCAAGGTCAAAAGACACCTGTTGCTTAGTCGAATTGCCCAACGAACTGTTCAAACTTTTTTCTTCGTATGAAACAATGTTACATGTGTTAGCATTTTGTCTTCGTGTACGTCGAAACAATACATATGTTCAAAAAAATATCTGCGTGCAAGAAAAAATCGAATTAGAGCGCCGAATTCTGCAAATCATTCAACAAGAACAATTTCAAGACGAAATAAAATATATAAAAAAGACCGGTAGCGCGAAAGGCTCTCGACTCTCTTCTCTCAATCCGTTTCTAGACGAGTATGGATTACTTCGTGTAGGTGGACGCTTACGACATGCTGAAGTAACGGACGATTATCGGTGCCCTATTCTGTTGCCCCCTCAACATCATGTAACCGATTTAATTATCAAAAAGATTCACCATGAGAACTTTCACGCCGGAATTCAAGGTACCTTGAGCGCGATACGTCATCGGTTTTGGATAACAGACGGGAAAAATCAAGTTCGAAAGATTGTACGACGATGCGTGCGCTGCATTCGACATAGACCGAGTTTACTCCATGCTCGAATGGGAGATCTTCCGGAGTCGCGTGTCAAGGCTACGGGAGCTTTTACCCATGTAGGGGTCGATTTCTTCGGTCCCATTTACATAAAAGAAAAGAAACTTCGAAATCGCAATCGGGTAAAAGCGTACGGGTGCATTTTCATATGTATGTCAATTAAAGCCATTCATATTGAAATAACGAGTGACTTGACAACAGATGGCTTTTTAGGCGCGTTTAAACGTTTTATCGGACGAAGGGGAATACCTCAACACGTTTATTCCGACAACGGTACAAATTTCGTCTGTGCAAATAACAAATTACGCGAATTGTACGCTCTTTTAAACTCAGAAGATTTCAAGAAGAATCTGAATACATTTGCCATCCGAAAAAATATAATTTGGCACTTTTCCCCTCCTTTATCTCCTCATTTTGGGGGTATTTGGGAAGCAGCCGTCAAGTCTTTCAAACACCATTTCTACCGAACAATAGGCAACCAATTATTGACTTTTGAAGTATTCAACACTTTGACAATCGAAATAGAGGCCATATTGAATTCGCGACCTATCTGCTCTATTTCTACAGACCCAAACGATCCCCTTGCACTTTCGCCGGCTCATTTTTTGATTGGTCGTCCTATGACTATGTTAGTCGAAGATGATTTTTCATCTGTTCCAGAAAATCGTCTCTCGAGTTGGCACTTCATCACGAAGGCTCGCCAAGATTTTTGGAAAAGATGGTATCAAGAATACCTTCATGAATTACAAAGGCGACAAAAATGGCATAAGTCAAAGGGTGAAATCAAAGTCGACACAATCGTCATCATCATCGACAAGAATATCCCGTGCATGCAGTGGAGACTGGGTATGGTGGTCGAAGTGCACCCAGGAAAAGACGGCATCATTCGAGTAGCTACTATAAAGACAGCAAACGGAACGTACAAAAGAAACATTACGCAGCTTTGTCCGCTCCCAACCGAGAATTAAATATTAAACGTTTCACAAACCTTTACACAAAAATTGACACAATATTCCTCGTTTCCCTCGCAACGGGGGGAGTATGTTCCGTAGGAAGAGTAAAAACATAAATATATGTATATCAGCACATATATACACATACATAAACAAATAACATTTGCTAGCTCACGAAAGTCTTCTTTCAAAAAAGAAGACTCTTGTTGTAGCAACTGAAAATTCAGTTATCGCGAAACCTTTGTATCGTACGCACGGAGTCCCGGAGCAAAAAACACATAAACCCATATAAAATCGAATACACCTTCTTAAAGCAATTGCCTTTGGCAAACGAATTATACGATCGAGCGCTGTCTCTCAACTAAATCATACGATCGAGCTTGTCTCTCACAATATAACGCGACGGGCTGACGAGCCCGTCCGTAGGAGTCGAGCATTTTCTCCTCCTGACTTTCTTCGTGGAGTCGAGCGGTCTCCTCCAAATTCTCACACTTAATCATTCACACATTATTAAATATTCATACCTCTTCAAATTTAATTGATTTCATCTAACTTTTGTTCTTGTGTTAAAATATAAATAAATTTGGGTTTTTTATGCCTTACGGCTTTTTCCCAACTAAAATTCCCTGGTTCAAGTTATTTTCATAGAATAAGTGTCTTCGTAAGTTTCCTCGTTCATGAATAAACACCCTACCACTTCCTGACCTCACATCGCCCGTAATTTATTTTTCCTTTTATTTTTGGTATATTCTCGTCCTTTTCCAATGGGTTTCATCCTACTACGCTTTTTTTTCACTTTTTAACATTTTCAAAGGCTTCAGCCCTGCTCTACTATCCGTGACATTAGTTCGCACATATGTCGCCCAATCATGTGTGCGCTCGAGTAAGAACGCGCTTCTTTAAGAAAATCTGACAACCTTTATTCAACAGAACGTTGTGAAATCGGCAGCACTCGGCTTTGGCTTCTGCAACCAACTTCGTAATGTTCGTCAACAGTCCGCTTTTTTGCAGTAGTATCACAAAGTACTATTCTTTTTTTTTTACCTTCCAGCAAGTAGAATATATAGGAAGGTTAATTAATACTCAAGAAAAGAGAATCCAAAATCTAATTTCGCATGATGTGCTGCTATCAGGTTTGGTAGCAGCCAATTCATTGAAAAAAGTAAGAAAAATGACTTTTCAGACCTAAAAAAGTAACTCAAAAATGACTAATTAGAATTTATTATTGCACAGTAATCAAACAGTAACCGCTACCACAGTAATTATCTAATCTGAAATAGCCTTGTTGCCGATGAGATAACCACGATCTGGAATTTTTGTGATTTTTGTTTGTCGGTACGCTTCATACGAAAAATGTAACGTTATTTATCCCTTAAAGAATATAGTGTGATTTCGTCCCGTACCCATATGTCAATAGATTAGAAATTCCTATATTCTATATAATGTGACGTACGATAGAGGCTGTTTCTCGAGCCGGCTGTGCTAGGGTACCCCAGTCACTATAACCAAAAAATCCACCTGAATCAACATTAATTTTTTGTTTTATAGTAGTCGGGAGGGGGTCGGCGGTAGTCCAAATACAAAATGGCAACCAAATTCAGCTATTGCTTGCGTCCGCCATTTTGATTTTGATGAAATATGGATTTTCTTGAATAACTCAGCCATTTTCAATTTTAAGGGAAAATCGTAGAAACCAAACTTGTAGGAAATTCAATTTTCTACAACTCTATTTGTAACATTTTTTTTTCTAAGACCAATTTTTTTCCAATTGATCCTGAAAAAAACGGCAAAGTGAGACTATTGAATTATCTCGTGTATTTTTAACTTTAGGTCATAAATGTACAAAATAAACTTGTAGGGAATTAAATTTTCGACAGTTGTCGTTGTCACTTTTTTTTACTACAATCAATATTTAAGGTCATACGCCAAGAGAAAAAAAAGGGATCCATCGAAATATTTTTTGCGACTCATTCGACGACTCAATGCCTCTGTGGAATGAAATATGAATTATTTTTATTGAAAAAATCCTTATTCACACCACCACAGGGGTAGAGTTTCAGGAGCGTTTTTTTTAACGTGGTACCCTAATAGGCCTAATCCATGTATCATGACTTGCAACTTTGTGGTTCTCTGACGTTCTCTTCTTTATAAGATTTTTAAATGAGAATTCCGTTTTTTTTTCTTGCAAATATGAATGATTCGAGCTATGTATTTTCATTAATTTTTCGTTCCCTTTTTTTATAATCCGTACCTTTTGTATAATACCCAAAGTTAAACTAACGCGGAGGACATTTTGGCACCATCTTTTCGGCATTACCGTTTTGGTGCTGGTTGCTTTGACGCCGGACATTTCGGCGCCAGACGTTTTTGTGCCATACGCTCCGGTGCCAGACGTTTCGACGCCGGACGCTGACAACACACAATCACGTAATAATACGCGAAATATGACCGCAGCACCCGAAAGATTAGAATAAGTTCGGCCTCCGTATGACAGTTTCATAACCGAAACCACAACACACCATCCGGTCCGAAAAATGCGGAAGGTCACTGTTGCAGGCCATTTTGGCCCACGCTAACATCCGGCGCCAAAACGTCCGGTGCCAAAATCGTGGCGCTAAAACGTAACCTACCCAAACTAACGGGTCATGTGGATAGCCTATCAGAAACAGATTCAGTCACAAAGTTCTGTCCCATTAAACAATGACATACACAGCGAACTACGTGATTATGAACCACATTAGTTACAAGATGAATTCTACATTTGTTAGTAGATTTCGTCTGCTTTTAATCAGCTCAGGCTCACGGAGCTTAGTCAGCCATCGAATTAGTATAGAGATCAGTGGCTTAATTAGCAAAAATTTGAAGGGGAATCCAGGATGATATTACTATAAAGATGAGAAAAACGCGGACAATGTGTTTGAATACCACTTTCTGTCTAAGTGAGTACGTCGGAGAGCTAGTGACAAATTTTGACTACGGATTTGATACAACTAGCAGTAATGCGTAATAGTACCGTTTATAATAGTTGTATAGGGAATGGCCAGTCTGCCTGGCTGTAGCAGGTCGACCAGGTACTGGGCAAGGTGAGAGTTACGTGAAAAATATGTGTTAAAAAATATTATTGATTCACAATGAAATTACAAAAATTATAATTTATAATCAATTATAAACATAATATGTTTACCTCAGACCATTTGAGTGGGGTGACGTGGAAACAAACTACCCCAATGAGTATTTTCACAATATGAAAAAAATACTTTTAATGCACACTGAAATTTTAATAGCGTGTTAAGTAAATTTTTTTAATAATAATTCCAAAAAGCCAGATCGTTCAGGTGGTATTAAAATACTGCCAGACGCGATAAAAAACATTCCATGGGCTGAAAAAGGCTACGGGAAAGAACGAATGTGAGAGAGAGCGATTATCTGCAGCTTCTTAGGGCCCTAATGTACTGCGTTTTCATTGGCTCTGAGCGGTCACGTGGTTTAACGAGATGTACTAACCCTACTACTCATCCGGCCTGAAAATTTTGGGAGAAAATTAGTTGCTACGTTACCGTGAATATGTGTTTCAGTTACTTTAAATTAATTTAATAGTTTTTTTATAACCTATTAGTGATAAAATCATAAATTCATAAACATACAATTATTTTTATCAAATAATCATTCAAAAAATGGTAAAAATAACATTTTCTTGTGTGTGTGCAAAAGCAAAAATGTTGAAAAAATTGTAGTTTTTTTCTGAGGCAACTTTACGGAAGTGCAAAAGTGCATTGAATATTTTTAATATTACGTACAAGTAACGATAATTAAACAACACAATATGGGATATTATATTCGTTCTTGGTGGTGTTGGAACGGACGCGAGGATAATGACAAGCTCGGGACTAACATGTAATAGAAAGGGAAAACAGAATAACTTTATTACGCTTAATAACCAAAAGAAACAAATCGTGAAACGTCTTGAGCCATTCGCACACTCGACTGATCGCTTTTGCCATTTGTCACACACACACACTCTCGTTATCGAAAAACCAGGCGACGCAGTGGCGCTAGTAGTTACCTGACGAGCTTGCGCGCGGTCAGCGAGGGCAGCGAGCGTGTCAGAAGTCTACTAGCGCCACGTAGAGGAACTAAAAAACGGAGACAAGACGCGTACAATTTTTTAGTATACGAGCAGTGTTGAGTGTCAGGGGGCTGGTCAGGGGGCTGACGCTGGGCACTCTCGCGCGTGCTCTTGCGGAGACTCTCTCACGCACGCAAAACCGTCACTCGGCCGTTATTTCAGATTCCTACAACAATAAGCCATTTTTCATTAAACAACTTTGTACTTTGTATTAATATTTTTATGTATAATCAATTAACACAAAAAGTTATTTTGCATTTATTAAACTAGATAACCTAGAAAAACTTGTAACAGTATTTTTTTACTCCTAAACTTTCAGGCCTGATAGACGAGCGTTGGTACGGTTGGTACATTTGTTCACACCACGTAAAAGCTCAGAGCCAATGAACGCGCTGCATATCAAGGCTCTAAGCAATCTAAGGACCTGCAGATAAACGCTCTCTCTCGCCTTTGTCACTCTAGCCCATGGAATGTGTTTTACCGCGTCTGGCAGTTTTTTAACACCACGCGAACGGTCCGGCTTTTTGGAACTATTATTAAAAATTTTTATTAAATAATACTCATTGGGGTAGTCTGGTTCCACGTCACTCTGCTTAAATAGTCTGGGTGAATATATTATGTTTATAATTGATTATGAATTATAATTTTTGTAATTTCATTGTGAATCAATAATATTTTTTAACACATATTTTTTACCCAACTCTAACCTTGCGCAGTACCTGGTCGACCTGCTACAGCCAGGCAGACTGGCCATTCCCTATATAACTATCATAAACGGTACTATTACGCATTACTGCTAGTTGTATCAAATCCGTAGTCAGTCACCAGCTCTTGGACTAACAAGGAAACTGCCTGAGGTGCCCCCTCCCCCTCCCCCTCCTCCCAATTTCGACCATTTGAGAATATGTTATTCTTCATCGAAATATAAGCGACACGTAATTTTTGTATTGGCGAAAATCGGTTTAAAGGGGTGAAATCAGCCCCCAAGGTTGGGCATCCTCAGTGGTTGTTTCATAGTTTCGCGTACTTCCAGTTCAGATATTTGAATGAAACCAATTGGAGAATAATTCCTATGACGAATGATAAAAATTATATTTTGGCCGGTTATGACGGGGTCGAATAGTCGAAAATTATAGAGGTTGAAAGTTAAAAAAATTTTATAACTAAATAACTATTGTTCGGATTATAATTAAATTAATTGCATTTGAAATAGTAGAAAACAGTAGGGGATATGTGTTTTTGCGTTTTTCGAAATAACGTCACTTGGGGGGCGAACTATCGTTATATACGTGCGCCCGAATTCCCATTAAAATCGCACTATTATGTTTCAATTCGTCTTATTTAACATTAAAAGGCTCTTTCTAAGCAAAAATTCAGGAGCTTCTTTGTTTCAATAAATTTCGGTTGCATTTATAACAAAAACCACTTCCACAAATTGCCGAACGGTTTCTGGCATAGTTTCTTTTACGATCGTGAAATCTTCCGGAGCCCGGTATTTTAGTAGTTTGTGAAGTTACTGAAATCAATTGCGAGCTTACAATTTTGGAATCAACGTGGCTAATGCTCTAAACATTTAGGACGTTGGTTACTATTTTTTTCCAAAGAATGGAAAAAAATCGGAAAATTAACATGGAATGGTTTGTATACCATTGAAGAAATTAAAGTTATCTTGTGACGCAGAAGCACCAAAACAATTAGATTTTGTTTCGGTGAAGTTCTAATTTTATCTGCCTGTTGCGACGTATCATGCGAAAAATATGATAAAAATGAATCAGTTTTTCTGCTTGACTGGCGAGTAAAAAACATTAGAGGTCAAAAAATTAAAATAGCTTGTCCCCACCACTCTCGCGACTGTTTAAACTTGGATCTAAATTTCAGACGGCCAATCCAATAGATACAGTCATTATGTGCAGCCGAGCATCAATTGATATTATTCATTCTGAACTTGCAATTTTGGAATCATCACATGGTAGATGGCACAAAATTATATGAATATGATATTGTTAGATTTATGAAACGAATACAACGATTGAGGGAAATCAGGATGCATTTTATTTTATGAATCCGACCATGTCAGTTTAGCTCCAAGTCTATAGTCTAATTTTCCTTCTCTTTTTCTGTGCACGTGTCAAGTGCGCATTATTGTACATCGATGAATACAAATCTCGACTTACTACGAACCCTACAATATATTGAATTACAATAATAATTAGTTATTTACTGTCATATCATTTCCGTATTCAGAGGAATATGCATTACATTACTCATTATAAGTACTGCAATAATGGTAATCGTCGAAAAAATTATAAAAACATAAGGACTTCTTGCACCAGGAATAACGAATAATCGGAATATCATCGCATCCTGGAATATCACAGTGTGAGGAACAAGTTTCTCCGAAGCCGAAGTCCACAAGATTTTCGAATCTTTCTGGCTTCGCTACTGTTTAACCACTTTTAAACAAAGAATACTTGAAAAGGTCGACATATCGTGGAGACGATAATTGATTGTGAGTCAGGGATTGCAATTCAATAATGTTATTTCTCAGATGCAAATTTAGATCATAATTCATCAATACAACAATGTCAGAGAAATGTCTGATAACATTTTTCTACACCCTAAAACCATTAACGTCAAAGGGTTAGATCTTTTCGGTTGTTCCTTTGAGGATAATTTTCAATGTAACGTCTCTATTCGGAGGTATTGCCTCACGTACAGCTGCAGGGCAGTGGCTACTCCATGGATCAATCAATAGTACACTTTTTGAACCAACGTTGGGAAAAAAACATGTTGCAATCAAGTTTTAAAATGTTCTGAAAAAATAACAATATAATATTTACTACTGTAGACACTACTTTTTCATTTCTATAAGTGAATAATCATAGAATTTATAACCCATTTATACCTGAAGTAAGTTTACCGGACTTCGATACTTCTATGTACACATTGTCTGATCTAAACAATGTCTGTTGCACAATTAGACGGAACATACCACTTGGTTCTCTTAGGATCAAAAAAAGTGGGGAAAGAAGTATTCCTTCAGCTGATATAGTTGGCTGAATTGTGTAACTGTGTATAGTAGAAGCAACTAACTGCACTGGACATTCCACCTTCTTTTCTCCTTCGACTGCTAAAGTCTTCCAGAATGCATCTCCAATTCGAAACCACTTTGATCTGAATTATAGACATTCGATAAACCGTGTATTTTTATATTTTGCTTTACACCTTGTACAGATCGTTCAGGTTGTTCTCTCAAACTTTCAGCATTTTCAATCGTTTTTTTGGTGTTGAATTTATTAGTTTTCCTCGATACAATACGATAAGCAATTTTGAATGAATTCACCCAATGTTCAGATGCTTCAAACCGAAAGTCTGCATGGCCTATTTCTTCTTGGGCTTGCAGCACCCACCTTCATAAATCACTATCGTGCATTGGTAATCCAGCATCAACAGCGAATTCGAAGTTCCGCCATGTGTAGTCAAAGACACTTTCAATGTTCAAATTTTTTTTTTCCAGACCTCCAGTAATCAACTGCTCTTGACTTGTATTCGTATGACAAGTTCTCGTCATTGGTAGTGCATGCGTCTGGAGGCGATTTTGGTTCATAAATTTCAGATGCCCGTTCTTCATCCTCTACTATTTCCATTTCTGAATTTGTGTACAGTTTTACAAAGTACAGGGAACTTTCTTCCTCCATCTCAACGCCAGTGCATTCCTCCATTGCACCTAACAATATAGTTTCAAAATGATTTTTCAACTGTATTTTCTCGTTACTTACAGGCGTTTGAGTAATATTCATCGCTTGAAATGTTGTCCCAAGTAACTGTATAACGTTGAAAGTATTGATCTTCATCTTTGTTATGGAAAAGCATTAATACACTTTCAAATTCTCAATTACATATAAGCCACAAACAACTTATGTAAACACACCACTGCCGATTTAATAATATGAACTGAAAGCTGACAGCATACAATGATTCAAAAATTGCAAGGTCAGAATCAATAATATCGATTGATGCTCGGCTGCACATAATGACTGCATCTATTAAACTGGCCGCCCGAACTTCCAGTGAGAATTTAAACAGTCGCGATAGCGGTGGGGACAAGCTATTTTAATTTTTTGACCTCTAATGTTTTTTACTCGCCAGTCGACCAGAAAAACTGATTCATTTTTATCATATTTTTCGCATGATACGTCGCAACAGGCAGATAAAATTAGAACTTCACCGAAACAAAATCTAATTGTTTTGGTGCTTCTGCGTCACAAGATAACTTTAATTTCTTCAATGGTATACAAACCATTCCATGTTAACTTTCCGGATTCTTTCAATGTTTTGGAAAAAAAATAATAACCTGGTTGATTTCAAAATTGTAAGCTCGCAATAGATTCCAGTAACCTCACAAACTACTAAAATACCGGGCTCCGGAAGATTTCACGATCGTAAAAGAAACTATGCCAGAAACCGTTCGGCAATTTGTGGGAGTAGTGTTTGTTATAAATGCAACCGAAATTTATTGAAACGAAGAAGCTCCTGAATTTTTACTTAGAAAGAGCCTTTTAATGTTAAATAAGACGAATTGAAACATAATAGTGCAATTTTAATGGGAATTCGGGCGCACGTATATAACGATAGTTCGCCCCCCAAGTGACGTTATTTCGAAAAACGCAAAAACACATATCCCCTACTTTTTTCTACTATTTCAAATGCAATTAATTTAATTATAATCCGAACAATAGTTATTTAGTTATAAAATTTTTTTAACTTTCAACCTCTATAATTTTCGACTATTCGACCCCGTCATAACCGGCCAAAATATATTTTTCATTATTCGTCATAGGAAGTATTCTCCAATTGGTTTAATTCAAATATCTCAACTGAAAGTATGCGGAACTATGAAACACCTACTGAGGATGTCCGTTAAAGGGTGCCCGTTATTTACCCATTTGGTTTTTGACTTTGCAGCGCCCCTAAAATTTTTAGTTCGTGACCTGAAAAAAATATCAGACCCACATAAGCCCTTAATATTGATATTGAACCGTGCCACAAAGACGATACATTTCCCATTTAAATAACATGGGGTATTGGCACGTTTTACAATTAATTTTTTTTGTTTCTATGCCAGTTCATATATGGCAATGGCAAACAAGTATTTTTGTAGAAAATTGAACGCTCTACAAAAACTTTCTCTTAACTTTTTTCGATAAATTTACTTGCTCAAAAGTTATTTAAGCTCTTTAGATTGAAAGAAAAACATGACGATTTACGAACGATGTTAGATCGCTGATGGACTGATCAAATGATCGATGACACGTAACCTATCAGGCAGGGATCAGGACGTATTGTGTTGTTTTTTTTTGAGTGTGGGGGGGAGGGGGGTTAGATACAGACGAGGGGGCAAAAATAAAATTACCAAATAAATTCTATAAATATCAAAAAAATACTCTATTTGTGACTATAAAAAATACCGTATTTCATAGATATTACTTTAATAAATTTAACATTCAACTTCAAATCAAGGTTTGCCTTGTTAAAAATTATTTCTGAGTACTTTCTCAATGACTAACAAGTGAGATGAATGAATACTAACAGCCTAGATCTAAAAAAATTGTACCAAACCGCTCCAATCCTATTTTTTTTGCAAAAATCACTATAACAAGTAGAAGTTACTTACTGTTGATATTCAAATGACATTTATGTAACATAAATATATTTTTAAAAAATTTCTAAAAGTACTTTTGACAAGTTTTTTTAATGGTTATGAATTGAAACGAGAATTCTGAAATGACAAAATGAAAATGTTTGGAAACGCTTGTGTGTTAGAGAAACAAAAGATAAGGTGAAAATAATCGGCTTTTAAAACCATATAAATTGGTCAAGGTCTAAAGTTTCTCGGATGCTTGTTTATCCTTAAAATCACAGCAATGGCACGGCCCAGTCTTCAGTACTGTTAATTAACCTTTGCGAGATTGCTAAAAACCATCAACTTACCATAAACTATTGCGATTTCGAAATCCCGAAACTCTTTTGAAACTTCAAAATTTATATTGATTTCCCGAATGTATTTCAAAGTAATGTAAATTGAACTATGAACAAATTTATAAAATCAATTTTGAAGGCACATTTTTATGGATCAGTATATTGCAGCCAATGATTTTTTATACTCAATTAATTAATTATTTGAATGAAAAATCGATTATAATAATAATCAAAATATTGGTATTACTATATCTTACATTATTAAAATAGTTTTAAGAAGGCCATGGGGGGAAAGCAGAGTAAAAATTCTTGCAAATATCCGAATGATACTTTATGGATAAGTGAGTACTATTAAAATATGAAGATCCTCAAAGTATCAGATCCCAATCCCTATTGGATCTGGGAAAAAAAAATTATTAAAAAAAGAAAATTAATTTTTTTTTCAAGATTGACTAAACCGATTTATTTGAAAATTAATCACGTGTTCAGACCATACCGAGCCTGCTTCTTTCTCCATATTTTTGCGAAGCCTCCTATCCCATCTAGTATCTTACAGTCTCTACCATTATGTCCTTCAGACGCCGAGTTGCTGGACGGAGCTTTAGACTCCGGTCTGGCTACACCTGGAGAAGGTTTTCGGCAGTTTCCCTTGTCCCTCGTGCGAATACAAATACCCCTGCTATACTCCTTAATTTCTCCTGTATATTTTCGAATGTTGTTGTTGGCGTTGTTGTATTTTTCAGCACTCTAAAGTAAAACTTACATGTATTATTCTTCAACAGTGGAGCGAAAAATTCCGCTTGGAAGAATCAAAAAGGACGATTCTCGGTCGGCGAAACGTGAAAGATTGAAAACGTTTCATAATTTCTCATTCGTTGTACGAGTAATATTTCTAATTCAATGTAAAATCAAGTTTTCAGTAACAGCAGTAAAACAATCTTGTCTCCATTTTCTTGTTGATTGAGTACAAGTTAAAAATTCAGAATCATGTGGGAGAGCATTCTGATGGGTCTTGGTGTGTCAGAAAAAAGACATTAAATATGAGGAATTACATTCAAAAAATCAAACTTTATCTCGATAAAGTTCCTTCCAATCAAGAAATTTGGTGGAAATTGAAAAATTCGGAAAAATACGATAACTAGACTCATTTTAAATATGTATTCTTAAGATTTTCAATGAAATTTTCGTATAACTTTTAAATCGTGGCTATTATAGTCAAGTCGGGGGAACTCGGTCCCTTACATCCTTGCCGGGGGCTTCACCTCATGGACCCATTTCCGCCTTTGTGAGCCCTTTCGCAAGCTGCTAAACGCCGCCACGAAAAAACTTGCGTTCACTCCGCTGTTAGAGAAAATAGTATGTGAATCTCGAGAAAAAACGGAATTTTGCACCTTGTATAAAGTTGAGGTTCCCGAGGCGAATCAGACTTCGTCGGGATTTCTTAGCTTTCGTGATAAAAATTACGGATCGAAACTGGTACGGATAAGGTTTCTTAACTCGCGTATTACAGCCTTCGGCTCATGCCGTAAGCCTCACGTCTCGTCAAAAAACCGTACCCATACTCGTTTTAAAATGTACTATTCTTCAATAGCGGAGCGGAAATGCCCGTTTTCGCACTCGGTGCACGATGCGCTAATTCAAAAGTTAGAAATATAATTTTATTTTGTACAAAAATTGCGCATATAGTAAACTTGTTCGTGTACATAGTTACAGGATGGAACAGTCAGATAAAATAATAGATTACGTTTTTGTGATTTCGTCCAAATGGATTAGCTACGTACATGGATGGCGAGTATTTCTCGGACACGTGTTTCCAATTTCAATGTTTAGAATAAAATTACTTCGATTCATGGTAATATCTTGCAGTCTAACATAATTGATTCACGTGACCTCCGTATTTATGCCAATCACACGCATTATAGAGAATACATGAAATTTGTTTTGCGTCATTTATTACGAGAAATTTTGCCACGGTCTTGCCCATTCGAAGTTAACAGCTTTGAGAGTATAAAACACTGCGTTTAATGTCAATTTTCAGGTTATCTGAGTCTCCCCTATACTGTCTCTAATCTTCGGGGCAACGATGACGTTCATCTGTCGAACAATTTAACGTTGTCAAAATCTGGTCAACGTCGACTTCCGGTCCATGCAATTTATTTCTTCAATCCGTACAGCTCACCGCATTTTGAACTGACTTACCTGTCACAAAGCCTCGGAGTATTCGTTGGAGCAACTGCAAACTTCGGTATTGACAGTTTTCTGGTTTTATTGGTACTCCACTTCTGTGGACAGTTAGAAATCCTCGGTAGGGTTATAGAACTCTATCACGGTGACATCAGCCACGAAAAGTCTAAAACAAGGTTATTGGGCTCCTGTTCGTGTTTAAGTTGTATCTCGAAAAGACACCTGAGAATTATACGGTAAGTTGAAGCACATACACACGCAACTACATATACATATTTCTACTTCGACGGCGGTGGTGGTGGCGAGATATCTTTATAACATAAAAAGATATAGGAGAAATACGGGCAAAGTAGCTATATCAAGCTGGAACCGCCACATTGGAAAATCGATAAATCTACTATTGAATAATTAAAGGATAATTAAAGTCTAATTCAGTGCTCTATTTTCGAATTAAATGCTCCGCGTTGAAAAAAAAAGAAAAAAAACCTGTGGTGGTACCAAAAGTTATTCAATTAAATAAATTCAACTTTGACCTTGAATAAATTTTCAACGCGTAGATTCATCAGAAAACAATATGAGAACTTTTTTTAAGAGCGTTCAATTATATTCAATCAATAATGTAAAATTCAAAAAGAGTAAACACCATTTTTCCCATGTTATTTTTATGGAAAATAGAAAAGTGCGATGTGCAACCTATTAATATTAAAAGCTCAAATTTTGAAAGACGTATTTTCATACCCAAGTGGAACTTTTCGACCTGGTTCCAAGAAATTTTTTTTTTTTGATCCACCATAGCTCTAGATTCAAAATAATTGTAAAATTGATTGTTCGATATTATTATGACTTTAACTTATAGCTGAGACTTTAAGAAACAAGGAGATATTTCTTCAGTATTTTAATATATTATTATTGTAATATTTTGGGTATTATCAAGTTATAAGTTGTTTAATGTTCCGCGAATGCAAACGGCTCATGTTTACCTGTGGTGAGGTACGAAAAAATAGAGTATGGTTTCAGAGTAAGGGCTTACAACGCTATACAGCACGTGATGTGAATATACATCGATATACTCACGATTAATGTTCACACCACAGAAGAAAAGTTCAAAAGGTCAATTTTGATAATTTCAAGAAATGTTGCAATATTTCCTGGGGTGTACGTTGCCATAGTGGCCAAAATCATGCCCACTCCACACAATCCTTAGTATACTGAATACTTACATGCGGTGTGTAGGTACTAATAGCTATTTCTCTTTGATTTTGTAATATAACTGTTGAATAAAATTGATTCTTTTCTACTGATGAAATTTTATATTATCAATGTGTACTATCAGCATTCACTGGCGAATAAAATTGATGCGTTTTTCATATATAATGAAATTTAACACAAGTCATTGGAATGAATTTTCTTCTAGCGCTTAGGCATTGACAAACTCTTTGTGCTAATGATTATGCATATTGTCAAAGTATTCTTCGTTTGCTTGCATTTTTATGATCATCAATAAATGATATTTTATTATTAATTATCATTGGTTCACGATTCTGCTTTATGGGCGGGCTCATCTCAATGTATCGGGGGGAGTACTTCGGTATTAAACCAAGTTAACGTAAAGTGAAACATGGTTTGATTAACGGTAGCTGATTTATACAAGCAGAACATATTATTGCAATAAATCTGTGAGTGATGAACAATTTTCATTAAAGTTGACACCTGTTTCAATAATACTCCATATTGATGCACCAGAATAAAGTTAGGGACAAAAATCATTCTGTGTAAATCAGTCTCGGAGATCATGAGGGGTTTTATGATTGCTGATACCGTCAAAGTAGTAAACTATTCTGCCGAACCGAACGGTCCCGACGATATTGAATTATTTTGAAGTACTAGCGGAACAAAATAATCGGCTCTATGGTTGACGGAAAATATGTAGGATCAACTGAAACTGAAAAATTTGTGTTCCCGAAAATTCACTCAAATTTCTCTACTGATTTTTCTTGGGCTTGTGTTGTTGGAAATTCTTCTGTTATCCGAGACCCTTCAATGATTTATTGTTTTAGAGTGACCGAAATCTGAAAATTAACATAGAATCACTTATGATGATTTAAACTGTATAGCAGAGAGCCTATGAATGTGAAATTAATGTAAGGCCTCTAGGAATCCTGTATGCTGTTCCGAGAAAGAGTTGCACCGATTTTTCCAATTCGAGCGGGGTGTTCTTATCTAGGTATGGCTTTCAAAAAATGTTTAAACATGGATTCCAAGATCCTTTAATGAGCCTTTAAATCTAGCGGGAACAGTTTTTGAAAATTTCTTTTTGATCCCATTGGTTTTCGCGTGGCGGTTCCAGATTAATCTCGAGGTAGCACCACCACAGGTTTTTTTTTTTAACGTGAAGCAATTAATTTGAAAATAGAGCGTTTAAGGAGCCTTTCATTACCCTTTAATTCTGCCCTCAACACTGTTTTGATATTTTTCCCTTTTTCCGTTGTTTTTGTTGCGGTGGTTCTAGTTTTATCTCAAGCTGGCACCGCCACAGGTTTTTTTTTTTAAACGCGGAGCATTCAATTCGAAATAGAGCATTCAACAGCCTTTAATTAGCCCTTAATCATTCAATAAGAGATTCATCTGTTTTCGAATGTGGCGGTTCCAGCTTGATATAGCTGGGCAAAGTAGGCCCTCCTGAAGATTTGGCGAACTTTTTCAAAATTAACAAACATTACAAATTTATTTATTTATTTGCATCAGAATACTTTGAAGATTATATATATATATATATATATATATATATATATATTCCTGGAACTAAATTTTCCTGGGAAATATAGTTAATTTAATGTTAAAACTACCCTGGTGCAAGGAAATAAATAAATTAGCAATGTTGTCCATTTTGAAAAAATTCCATAGATTTTCAAAGGGACCCACGTTGCCCGTAATTCTCCAACTTTACGGTAGACGCCCCCCCCCCCCCCCCCACACACAAACACACACACATACACACACACGCACACATGTGTAACAAATTATTACTTGAAGAGTCCTATATATATAACTTTGTTGGTTATACACCAGATTTTCAGAAATGTTGGAGAATTCTTTCCACCTCATGCTGTTGCTTCAGTTATTCGGAAATTCAATTTTATTCTGTTTCTTGGGATATCAGATTATCACGGTCAGTAGTTAGACTCATTTAACGAACACAAATTATTTTAAATCTTTGATTGCCTCAGCAATAATCTTTTGTAACAAAATTTTTTCAATTGATAAATATTTGTATTTTAAAATGTCGTTACAGAATTTTGAAGACAGTGAAGCTCTAGGCATCACCACTTTTATCACATTTATGTTGACAATGATGTTTCATTTGTTTCTGTACTCTTACGTCGGGGAGCAAATTATGGAAAAGGTAAGTCACAGTTAGCGTTACGACATATCAGATCGAAAATTTCAAACTGATTGATTGAGCAAAATCTATTTGATTTACACTCTACACCCGACTTGGTTATTATACAGTAAGAGAATGTAATAAGTACCTATATAATACTGTAGCGTTTACCGCTTTCTCGAGATCGGCAGCTGGTGAAAGTGATAATATTATGTGTATTCACTGCTTGTGATAAGTAATTGTCAGTATATTTTAATAAATAAATAGGCCAGCTCCGGGATAGGCACAAGAGCATTTAGGTAATGCCTAGTACGAAACAACCTGAGCTGCTTTATCTAATTGATTTTCACGGACTCGGGTATTAATACCCTTGCCGTGTCCCTCCTGCAGAGCTGGGATAAAACACCGAGTCTGCCGTGCCTACTATTCTTTTGATATTCGAATCGTTCCCTCACTGCGGATTAGGGATATTAGCCCTGACTGCCCATCAGACTCAGGATCCACAAATGTCGATCATCGGACACGGAATAATACAGTGCCGTACACCCAGTTCGTTTCACCGTAGTTGATAACCATGCTAACGAGATTTACCTGCCTGGTCAGATAAGGAAACAACCCTTGCCACATAAATGAATAGACGCAGTGCATTCGCTATTATATTTTACAATGAAATAAGAATGCACCGTGAGAATTACAACAAATGAAAAATAAACAAAAAATGGTTGTTACAAAAATAGGGTAAAATAAAAAAATACAATGCTCTTCCAAATTCTAAACTATTTCTTTGCAGTGATTCTAGATTCGATCTAGCTGCCCCTTAAAGTTTGTTTTTGAAAATAAATTATCACTTAACTTTCTCAAAACTCTGTCAAAATTGCGTTCCTTGAACTTTATACTCGAAATAAATTGGTTTCTATAACTCAAATTTTTCCCATCTCCTGTCTCGTCCATCTACCTGCTTCTATTGAATTTAATTTAGTCAAACTAATTTTGAATCAATGAAATTTTCTATTTCCCTCGAGTCAAACAAGCGCTTTTCCACGTTTGTTCCCTACTGTCGGCGTTGTGAGTTAGGTCTGCTCTTTGCCAAGACACTGCTACCTGTGTTCGGGTAGCACGCCATTTTATGAGAAGGATCCGGTTATAACCGGATTCTGTTGACTAATTGACGCCCCGCGTATACGCCGTAGACGAGGCAGTCCTCTGATAAACTGAAGTTAGTCTATCCGTCGTCATTCGTTTATGCTTCGTCGCTGTATGGGTATGTCCAATACTGCCAGGACGTTGCAGTAAATACTGTGTAGAAAAGGGGTCAAGTAATTTACACTTAATAACACAATGTATGTATGTATGTATGTAATAGTTATTGATCCCCTTGGGGTTACAACGACTCCCGTTTCTCCCACCTTCTAGAATCGTTTTACATATTTTCTTACACTATTCTTAACCTAATCTCACTTCCTACCTTATCCCTACTTATTATGTACCTGCCTTAGCCCTGCACCTTGCCTTTCCTTGCCATTCCTTTACACTATTCTTATTTTTACCTTATCCCCTATCTTTACTCAACTTCATCTTATTTCATCTTATTCTATATCCTAACTATCCTTATCCTACTCTACTTCCATTTCCCATTCATCACTCATTCTTTCCTTCTTTCTTACATTCCTGACCCTTTCTAGTTCTCTCATCCACCCTTCTCCCTCCCCCACCTCTCCTAATATTCCCTTACTACCTCCTGCCAGCTTTCCCCCCTTCTATCCCAACCTACACACCTTTCCCAAACATGCTCCCACGTTTCCTCCTACCACCCTACTTTTTTTGTCTCCTTGTAAATCTTCTCTACTCTTGCCCTTAACCCTACCCTTACCCCTCTTCTTTCCATAGCCTCCCATAGCACCTTTCTCTGTACCGAATCAAACGCCGCCTTCAAGTCAACAAAAAACGCGACCATCTTCCCCTTGTCCTCCCCCACCTGGCTGTTGATTAGATAATTAAGTACATACACATTATCTATCATCCCCATTCCCTTCCTAAAACCCGATTGGTTGTGCGGTACCACCCGCTTCTCCTCCACTTCCCTTTCTAACCTGCCCTCTATACCATTGCATAAACCTTCTAAAAAGTCGTCATTAGAGTTACTCCCCTGTACTCTTCTACTCTTTTTCTCTCCCCCTTCTTTACTATCGGCGCTATCCATCCCTCCCTCCATTCTTCCGGCCAACGCTCTCCCATCTATACTCTATTACGTGTTTTTCATACCCACTGCTCCATATCCTCTCCCTCATATCTCTATACCTAGCTAACTAATCCATCCCCTCCCGGTGCCTTTCCATCCCTCAACTTTCCTATCGCCTTTCTGATCTCTTCCCTCTGTAGGTCCCCTTCCCCGTCTCCCTCCCTGCCTGCTGTCCCGCCGCCTCCTGCTACCCTCCTCTATCCCATCTTTACTATCTCCCACACCTTCTTTTATGAAACTCTCATTTTCCTTCCTTTTCTTTTCCTCACATAATCTATTATATTCCCTTGTTTCCTTTCTACATTTTTCTCCCTCCCCCTCCCTCTTTCTCAAATTTCTTAGACTTCGCCTAGCGTCTGCTTTCTTTCGCCTACTTCCTCATCCCACCAACCCTTTTTCGCTTTACCCATTTGCCCTACCTCCTACTTCTACTGCTCGCCTAAACTCCCTTAGCCTTTCTTCTATCTCTTTGCCTACGTCCGCTTCCCCTACCCCCTCCCATTTTACCTCTCTTCTAAACCTCTGCCAGTCCTCCTTTGTCCAGACCCCTCTACCAACTCCTCTGTCCCTTTTTTCCTTTCTTTTCCTAGACACTGCCCCCCTCATCCACACTATCACTGGGTGGTGGTCTGAATCAACTCTATCCCCAATCTCCAGCCATTTTACCCTTTCCCTAACCTCATTGCCTCCGATAGCATAATCTACCACCATCTCCCCCGCCCCTCCCACATACGTAAATTCCCCCTCATCATCTCCCTCTATATCCCCATTCATTACTGATCAGCCCATCTCTTCTAAAAATTGCAACAGCTCCCTACCTTCCGGGTTTATTTTTCTGTCCTTTGACTTCCTATTCTTACTTTCCTCCTCTCTTTCTCCCCAACATCCTCCCTCCTCTTGCCCCGTCTTGACATTGAAGCCACCCCCAACTAGCACTTTTGTCCCTCCTTCTGCCTCTTCTACCCGTTCCCTCAGTTCTCCTTATTTAGTTTTTAAATCCCCGTTCATTTATATCGCTATTACTATCCACTTTTCCCTATCTACACTTATTTTTCTCCTCGTCATCCCCTCCTTTACCTCTGCCTGCCCTCCCTCCTCTCTTACAAATTTCTTTCTTACTCCTGACAGCATTCTCCCCATTGCTCTTCCTTTCCTATTTCTTCTCACCGCATGCTGCACTTCCCATTCATATCCTACCGGTAGCTTATTATTAATCCTTACCCATCCCTTCTTCTCTATCCACCATTCCATTAAAAATATCACGTCCCACTCTCTTAGACCCCTCCAGAAATCCTCGTCCTTGTTTGCCAGCCCTGCTACATTCCAGAATCCTACTTTCCAGCCTTCACTTGTTGTTTCACTTACCCTCCTCTTTCCCCTCTTCCTCTCCCCCGCCCACGGCTTCCGCCCCACTCCATTATCCATCCCCCCCCCCGCCCCCGCCTGAGACGCTATATCACCCCCTTGCCTTTCTTCGCCTGCAATCCTGTCACTATCACTTTCTGCACCCCTTCCCAACCCCTCGACACAATGCATAAAATTCAGTTATTCAAAAGTGGATATGCTATGAAGAAACCCTAGCGTGTAAGACATAGTATTTCAAATATGCAGATGCGGTAACGTAGTTTTGCCAACTGTTCGGAAATGAAGTACTTTCCACACACTCCATAGGTTTAGAAAACTGAACTTTCGAAGCAGGTTAAAATATATATATATATATATATATATATATATATATATATATTTACCGGGCGATTTCCTTACAAGTCCCCGACGCTTCACCAGCAGACAAGCAACCATGAGTTAGTTTAGTGCTAAGCTCTGTTTATCGAGTTCAAATTGGCTGCTAAATCAGATAGTGATGCTTTGTAGGAAGTATCAGTATAAATCTAGATTGCAACTTTCATTACCGATCTGCTATCTGTAAGCCTGGTGAATCTTGAAGGGAATGACTTGTTACACCGAACAGTTTCGACTGCATAATAATTGGAATGCAATTCAGCAGACCTATAGTCAAAAGGTTACTGGGTATATAAGGGAAATAGCTATGTAACTTAGATTAATGTTTTATATCAGCTGAATATAATAAATTTGTATTGACGTCAAATAATTTGCAGAGTACAGCGATAAGCTGCTCCGCGTACAAAGCAACGTGGTACAATCTTCGAGCAGCAGATTCTAAGCCGTTGATAATGCTGATGGCCCGAGCTAAAACACCTTTGCAAATAACTGCTGGAAAATTTTTCGTCCTGTGTTTAGAAAATTACACAGATGTAAGTATTATACGTATAGTATAAGTATATTACTTTGACGTGCAATGTGTCAGCGCCACTTAATGAAAGGCAGTAATACATACCAGTTGCATACAAATCTTCATGTTTGTATAAAAAGATCAGGAAAAACTCGTGAAGTTAGCGGTTCCAAGACGCACCGACGACGTAACGAAGTATGGGATTTTCAGACGCGACGACGATTGTACGAAGTTGGCTTTTTAAAAACCCTTTCTTTACATTATTCAAATATTTTTTAGCATAAGTAAGAAATTATCTTTTTAAAGATCTTCTCTTTAAGTTTTCGTCTGTTTTTATGATAAATTTATATCTCAATTTGAGAAAAATTTATATCCAAAGTGATTAAGTGATTAAAATCGGTGAAATGTAAGGATGAACAATCAAAATTATTCCGGATAGTAACCCAATAAACACATGATAGTATGATAAACGTTGAAAGAGTATAAACCATGAGTTTAGAAAACGTTCATCAAGCACGGATAACACTCTTCAGAATGTCCGCCACATAACCGTTATTTTTGATGTTTATTAGCCGATTATTGTCGGTATTGTAGGTATTGTAGGTATTGCAGGTATTGTCGGAAGGCTTTTGAGACGGATATTTGTATGAGTATAATATCAGTCATATTTATACGTTTTAAGTATGTCACTCCGATTCACGTATAATAGAAACTCGGTTGTTAATGTATATGGAATACGTGTCTCATACGCATCACATGAACGTCAAGACCAGCCCCCTGACACATGCTGCTAAAAGTGGTTCGCAAAATGTCTCTCGATTCTGCTGCCAATTTCCACCACTAGTGGCGCTAGTAGTTACCTGACGAGCTTGCGCACGGTCAGCGAGGGCAGCGAGCGTGTCAGAAGTCTACTAGCGCCACGTAGAGGAACTAAAAAACGGGGACAAGACGCGTACAACTTTTTAGTATACGAGCAGTGGTGAGTGTCAGGGGGCTGGTCAAGACTATCACTGGATGATGGTAATTGAAAATTATTTTTTACCTTTGTCAACCTATTTTAATACGTATTACAGCAAGGTTTTTCATAGCAAATGTATGTTAAAACTGTGACATGAAAAAAAATAGATCAGAAATCCGTGGAGAATTGATGTCAATGATTTTTCGTGAGCGCGAACACTACTTTGACAACTTAATGGTACTTACAGTCGATCAAAATGCATTTTAGATAGATTAGAAAACCTAACGCATCATTTTGTCCTAGCCTGGGCTCGAACCCCGTTCGCTCGCAATGTTCGGGTTACCGGTCGGACACCCTACCTACTGCGCCAAACTACTTTGTGGGAAACCATGACTTTATTTGATTCGCAATACAATGTACTATACGCCACACAGGCATGGCAAATAACACAGTCGTTAAAAACTCATCAATAAGATTATAATTCCCTAATTCGCACTTACAATACAATTTTAAATAAATTTGCAAGAGCATTATTTACTTTCCAAATTTAGTAAATTGTTGAATCTTCAGTAAATTTACAGTGTAATTGTCTGAAATTGAAAATTTGATTACTTATTTGAGACTTAACATGGTAATTCTCTGGGCATTGCTGAAATCTGATACTATTAAGTATTTTGTATAAAGTTTAGACACACACAATTTGAGCAGATTATAAGTTAACTTAAGGGGGGGTAAGGGTTTCAGCGTAAAAAAAAAACACTTTTTTTGTGAATTTTTTTTAGAAGTATGGATCGAGCAAATTTAGTCAAACAATTTGTACATTATTAAGTATACTTTTAACAATATTCTGTAATTTTTTCATGCGTAAATATTGAAAGACAAGCCAGTGACAGAGCTTGCCCCAGAACGTCTCAGAAAAAAAGAATTTGCGGTGTTCACTATATCTCGGTCTGAAATTATCTGATATCAAAAACCACTAGAATTTAGTCAAAGTATCATCAAATCCTCCCCTCAACGTTCTTTGATTATTTTTTTTTTTTCATTTCAAAATTTTTGGTGGCCATCTAAAGTATAATCTGCTATTTTCCACGAAAAATCCCGCCATTTTGTGGGTGGGAAAACCCCTTGATGTTAAAAAAAATTTCAACTAAACGTTGCGGGGAGGTATTTTGTATGTAGAAAATGTGTATCAAGTTTGAAATGAATCGGTCAAGTAGTTTTTAAATGGCAGTGAACACGGACTTTGAAAAAGTAGTTTTGAGAAAAAATCACAAACGCACGATCGAACGTACAACGTCAAACTGACGCTCGTTTCTCGTTTTAAAATATTGTAGAGTGTATAGTATTATATTCATACAAATATAAAATATGTCTTTATGGCTTTACTTACCTGTCTTTACTAAATAAAATATTCTCGAAACAGGATAATGGACCAGAACGATAGAAGTGAATAAGCTGTATACCAGCTGTCAGAGCTATAGTGTTAAAGGGCAGAAGACTAACTAGACAATAACTTCAAGAGTTTTGTTCAGATCGACTTAAAATTTTGGGAATATATTTTTGAAATATTTAACAATAAGATAAGACAAAAAAAATTCGATTTTTCGAAAGTGCAAAACCTGACCCCCCCCCCCCCCCCCCCCCCTTAAGGCATGGAGTAAAGTCCACATTGTCTATTGTAAGATAAAGTAGCGTACGATTCACTAAATCGTTAAAGTAGAAGTTAATACATCATTTTCAGAGCAACTGTATGTTATGATCGTATACCTCATAGAAACGGACATACCTACTTATGTGATGGTAGGATGTGAATTAACGTTTGAAAGTCATATATGTTTCAGGTATACAAAGTACGTATTATCAACTAGTATTATACTTTTTTGGAACCACCACTCTGAACTTTGATCATTAGAGTTGATAAGACAATAATCATGATCGAAATTAAAGGTTGGAGGCTGTAGGTCGATACAACTTCTACATATCTGGTTATTCAACGCTTTTTCGTCAGTGAGATATACGGATGTTAAAACTTTCATTTATATCAAATGAGGTTGCTAATTTTTAAACATTTGATGAAACGGTGGTACCGTTAACCGTTTTAACAACGTTCTTTGCTGCCCTGATTATACACTAATTTATAAGACGTAGATTGGTGAACGTTTCAACACTGTTGTTTAATAGTCGTAGATATCAGGTATACAAAATACGTATTATCGACTACTGATATACGTGGTTGTAACCACTACTCTAAACGTTGATCATTAGGGTTAATAAAATGATGATCGTGGTCGAAAGTTAACGGTAGGAGGCTGCAAGTCGATACAACTGCTACATATACGATTATTCAACGATTTTTCGTCAGTGAGATATACGGATGTTGGAATTTATTTTTATACGTCATCAAGTTGTTAATTTGTAAACGTATAATGAACAGATGAAGTTCTCAAAACGTGGTCTAAACGTTTATCGCTGTCGTATAATACTTACCAGTCATACAACGTAGATTTCTGAACGTTTATAATTTCTACCTATACTCGAATTAAACCACCCTTACGTATATTTGACGTATCATAAAATATCGTGTGTTTATTGGGAACTGTCTATTTAGGATAGTATTGTATTGATTGTTTAATATGCAAGAGAAATATGCGCAGATAAGGGAATGTATTGTTCTGCACGTTACACAAAATTGGCGAGAATATGATGGTTACATCCCGGGTGATGAATCGCAGCAGGTATTGATTCAATCTGCTGCTTTCATCAGTACAAATTTAATGGGATAGATGCCGTCGAAGCTTCCTCAGTCGTAGGAAAGAATGCGCGCAGCTCGCAGCCGCCAGCGCCACATATGCACAAGTTTTCATTCGCAGCACTTGTCCGCTACTATGGTCTTACATACAGGTCTTGCAACGAACGTAGTGGGAGGTGGTCAGTTCACGTCCGAAACAAAAGTACAACTTATAGCCACAAGAGCGACGCTACGAGTTATTCATAAGCTTATTATTATTATTTGGCGGAGCCCTAACCAATCTTTTTGATACTCATACACAGTAACCTTACGTTGTAATGTCACTTATATGTCTATGAATAACTGACAGCGCCGCGTAGTGGCCAGTAGTGGCAAAAAAAATTTGGACAATAACGCGGTTACCCCCACCACTCAAATTTCAGTTCGTTGCAAGACCTGTATGTAAGACCGTGTTCGATACGCTCGGCTTACGTAAAAGTTATGCGTATGTGGCACCGGTGGTGACCGCCTGATTCGAAATCAGCACTTTCACCAAACTCCCGGCATATCGGCTACATATAGCATCCGTATAATAATAGAAAGATCCCAGGTTCTCGTGGAAATATCGGTTTTTTTCGTATATGTTTGCGTATAGAAAAATAATTTTCAGATTATTTTCTCGGCTAATTACCAGTATTTTGGATGGTTTTCAGGATAAGGCGAGGATATAGTAGTAAGCACGTTCCACTTTACTGTAATACAACTAATTGTTTATTTTATGCAGATTACCGTTTTACGGGAATAACTGTCCTTTAGTATAACGGACCGTGAGTAGGTACATACATATATACCGTAAGGTACAAGAGAACATCAGGTTCGCTCTATATTGATGTGTCGATTAGCGACTGACAACTTTGGCGTGTCTCCACGGGAGTCCATCTTCGGAAAGTTACGTCATCAAAGATCCGGTTAATGCATACTTTATTTGAAAGGATACAGACTAAAGAATATTAAATCATCGGTCTGCCTAAGCATATCCTAGCGGGATATCCTTAATGGAGGTAATTTACTTGGCATAAACAGGTATGTCACATACTTTACGAAATTTCGGCTGAAATTCATACAGAATATACAGAAATATCAGTTATTTGAAACTATCTTGGTCTGCCTTGCTTTACCCTGGCGGAAGTGCTTGGCTGGCCACCCTAAAAGGGTGCATTTTCAGTATCTCACCGACGTCATCGAACATTCGAATTTTTTTCTTTCGCCAGAAGATCATGTTTGATGTTTAACAAATAATAAGCTTACACCATTGTGTTATAAAACAGGGCCATCACGTGTTGATGATGTAATTATAGATGATAAAGAATGCAGTGAAGGTAAATTAGCCGAAGATGAAGATTCACAATCTACGGTAGACATTTACGATTCCGATACTAACGAACAAGTGCGAAAAATTAGTTTCAAATTATAATTGCATAATACTATATTTTTACATCTTCCGTTGTTTTGTACACATTGCATATTTTATAATACTGTAATTTTAATTTTAATATTGTATAAATTATTGTATATTTTCTGATATTATTATCTATTATTATTTTACGCTAATCTGTTAGTATTGTGTGTAGTAAATTTCACACAAAACATGGTATTCTGTCATTACTCAAATTCCATAATCATATTGCACTTATATTACATATTAATTTTGCACGTTGAACAATATTTTAATGGAAATTCTTCATAAGGCAGTAAATTCTATAAATCTGGTCTGCCACGCATTTGTGCCAAGTTTTATTTGAGCAGACCAAGATATGTGTATACAAAACGGTTAGGACTTGAAAATAAAATTAAAAAATCGGATGTTCGATAATGTAGGTGAGATACTGAAAATCCACCCCTTTAGCGTGGTCAGTCGAGCACTTCCGCCAAGGCGAAGCAAGACAGACCAAGATAGTTTCAAATAACTGATATTTCTGTACAAATTTTAGCTGAATGTTTCGTAACGTATGTAAGATACCTGTTTATGCAAGTAAATTACCTTCATTAAAGGTGTCCCGCCGGGATATGCTTAGGTAGACCGACGGGTCAATATTGTTTAGTATCTATCCTTTTAAATACAGCATGAATTAACCGGATGTTTGATGATGTGGACTTTCCGATGGTGGGCTCCCATACTGTTAGACTGAACCAAAAAGCGGAGCGAGGTAGGAACTGTTTTCCTTTTTTGAAGTTATACTTCTTTAGGCGCGTCATGAAAAACTGATGAGAGTGAAATTTCAAGATGCGCGCGCATCACTGTAACACAAAATTAACAGGATGAAGTTGCCCACTCAACCGAATTCATTAAGTCTCGAAAAATTTGTGAATATTAGTGAAAAAATTGTGCTAAAATACTTTTTCAAGTGCTCCAATATAATTGAGGTTAGTTATCCGTATGTATTATTTATTGATATAAATTAAAATATCATTATTTAATATAATTAATACTAAATATTATTAAATTATCAATGTTGAATATTTATTATTGGTTTTTTAATATTCACAAAATAAAGAAATAAATTTAATAGAACATTTAATAAAAAGTTCGTGACAAAAATTGAATAGATTATTTAAATATAATGTAAGACATCCGTTATTTGTTTTATTGTTTTTTAATGATGCCAAAGAAGTATAACTTCTCACGCGCGTACATAAGTACACGCACCCATTTTTGTTCTATAGCTTATAATTCTATCTTCCTGTACATCATGAACGGCATAATTTCGTTTGAATTTTGTCGAAATAATTGTGAAATATAAATGACGTGCCTGGAAAATACTTCTGATTATAATTATTTAAGTACTTAATCGAATGAAATATTAAGGTATTTTAAGACTCACAGGTTCACTAATTAATGCCGAACACACGTAAGCAGCGATATAAAATTCACTTGCAGACACGCAATAAACAATAACTTTTGAACGTATTAATTTACGGTCGTTTCCTTTTGTATAGATCTTGAAGACATCCGCAACGTATCTCTCCGTTTTACGAGCGGCCGATCCTGCACACGAATCGAAACGTGAATTGGAACACTGAAAAACCATCAGTACTATTGTACGGAAAGCCTTTAGCAGATAAGCTAATGAACAATTGCAAAAAAAACGTTAAATTATCAAAATTACAATGAACTCTTATTATTTTTCCATATCTGGTAAAGAGTAGATCGATATAAAAAAAATAAAATTATCAAAACCGAAAAATAAGATCTTTTCAATAGACCATAACAAAAACATTAGTTTTCATACGATTTTGAAATCTAATCGTTGCCGAAATTAATCCTACAGTATAACTAATTACTAAATAGGATCAAACGATATAGTAACGATATGATAGTAGTGGTATATATAAGTGTAGGGATCGATGTTTGGCGGGGTTTCTCACACACAAACGACTAATACCTAGTTACGTATAAATATTATATATTTATTCAATGTCCTAAAACTATTACAACCCAATGATCTCTTTTAATATAAACTTTAACGGCATGCTACAGCTGTAGCCTGTGTATATATAATGGCGTCGATGGGATCCGTTTTTGCGGTCAACGTCTGTTTCCGCCGACTCCGCTGCTGCTGGTTGTCGCCACCGCTTTGAGCACTGGCGTGCTCCCTTGCGGTGACAGTCGGTACTGCCGATCCGGGTGCCACATAAGGTATGGGGTATTATGTATTTTGTGCCACACAGGATATAATTGATAACACATTTCTTATTTTCACCAAGCATTTTTTCAGTAATCGCATAACCCTGCAGAAGAACTTATTTTCTATCACGAAAATGTCACGATCAGTTCTCGAAAACCAAAAATAAAAATGTACATTTCTCGATTTTGAAATTTCTCACAAACATCACAGTGCAAGCTATTTCTTTCATGTTCATACTGATGCTATACGGGTCAAGACGCGGAATCTGTTATTGAAGTGCATACCTAATCTTGGAACTATATGAAAACTCAATGCTAAACTCGATCTGAATAACCACCCTAAAAAATGAACTCTCTCACATCTAAGGTCTTTTTGCACTCTATAAAAGAAGACTCCGAAGACTGTAAGTCCCTAAAAAACTGAAAAAAATCACAATAGCAATTGCAGCTAGAAAAACTTGTAGGTATGATTTGCAGGATTTGCATCATGGAGGACCATTGGAAATGGAATTTCCCTGTTTTTGGCAACTTGTTGTTTATTCAAATGAAAGTTTTTACTAATAAATTGATACATACGAATTGCATGCGTTACCACCTCCATCTTGAATGCAATTCATATATGTTAACACCGCCATCTTCAATACAAGTCGCATTCGGCACCGCCATTATCGCGAATATAAATAGCATTTGTCACCGCTATTACGTTTAGGGAAGAACGTCGCGAGAAATCTTTTCTTTACTGCGGGATTTTCGACTTGAGTTCGATTTACAAACCTTGTGGTGTTTAGGTCTCGTTATGATTTCCCGTGCAGCTTCTCTCGATCTGGAACTATGTTGCGGGTCGTGCCAACTATCGCTATGCGTGATTGAAATAATTCGTTTTAGACAACACTTCAATTTAAAATACACATTTATTAACAATAAGATGTTCTTCAAATAGATTTCCCGAGATTTGGTTTTACAATGTTGTTATTCACTTATTTAGTTATACTGAAGTTCGAATGTTCTGAATATGAGTGTTCTATGATTCAGAATGATCTATAAAATTCTAAATTCCGAAGTATTCTGAATGGTTTGAGGTCTAAATTGGTTCTGCAATTAATTTAGTTCTATTCTCTTCTGATGTCTAAAGTGAATCTCTGTTGCCTCCGTCTTGTTCGAAAAGGGTCTTCAATAGTGGAAGGTCTGGAAGAGACTCCTGATTGGTCTTTACCTACGTCAATGCAAGACGATTGATCTTGAAAAGGCCAATTGGTGCAGTGCTGACAAGATAGTTGCAAGAGTACATATTTGAATTCTGAAAATGATACTTCGTGAATAACTCATCTTTCCTTTTCTCACGTTCTTTGCGTTTGGTCAGTGAAGGCTTATGAGCCTGAGTTCCGTGAATTTCGGTTGTACACCCACATGATCTATGTGGGAGTTGGAATTGAAGATATAAAGTCAAGAAATTAAGATAATATATATACTGCGTGGCATTACATGAATGTAAGATCGTTTGCGAAATAACGAATGGTATGTTGTATGCAGATTGTCGATGCGAGATCATTGCACAACAAAATGTTAACTGAATCTAGATCGATATGGATCTTAAAGGCTATGGTATAAGCATGTGTGCTCTCTCGTGGTAATTGCACGTCGGTAGGTTACGATACAGAGAAGGTATCAATTCATTCAAAGAACTGCACGGTTGATGCTCTAACATAAGCAGGAAGCTGTCATTGATTCCATCAATGCATTGGTTTCATCCATGAACTCGCTGGTTTACTGGAAGGAGGTGCAACGTCAGATTTCGCGTAAAGAACGAGACCCTCCGACTCTTGCAATAATCGACTTGTTCTCTTTTTCACGCATGAGCAGAGTCGCTACGAATCGGTTGTGCAGTTTTTGAGTGATATATTTGATGTCAAGTCCCCCTTGAAGCTTGGTAATTCATATAAAGCACGCAATCTATAGATATCAAGAAATCCATACACCCCCTTTCTGGAGCCTATATCTCATAATCTACTGATTTTTGAGACTTGTGTCCACGAAAACTTTTGTTCGGGAGGATGTGTACTATAACATACTAAAACTCTAGCCGTTTCCATAAGGATTTTGCGGAATCCTTTCCATCAGAATTTTGTCGAAATCTGAACATTTTCATGTGTAATTTTTAAAAATGAATTCTAATATCTAATAAGTAGTTTTCAATTTTTGTAAGCTAGAAACCAGTGATTATAAATTCATCGATTTTTTTAAGGTTTTCAAGGTTGTATTTTTCTACTGAAAAATGGATAGCAATAATGAAATTTATCACCCTCGAACATTTCCCAAATTGACGTAAAAACCTCACCTACTTTTTTTATGCAGGCCGTTCAGCAAAAATGAAATTCTACAGAAGATCTGCTATATAGTAAAAGATGACAACTGCACGAAGAGCCTTCAAGAAAAACCGAATCATTGTAAAAAATCACAGCTTGCTTGTAGTAATAATTCTGTATAAGCGGTAAAAACATCGTTGCTGTTGAAAAGTACACCACTAACAATAAGTACACAAAAATAAGATCTCAACGTTTATCTACAACATAAGACAAGAAAGAATACTCATGTGTAATTGGAAAATTAATTAAATAATGCTATGAAATCACCGTCTGTATTTTAACATTGAGTGAATAAAAATTACTCGACATCGTCACAGTTATTTCAGATAGTAGTAGATGCTTGGCGGACACATTTCTTCCCCCACTCACTTGAGCAACTGTACACTTGGGAACAATGAATCTGACACGGCTCATTTTTTACAGTAGACAGTTTTGTTGGCAACACAGAAAAACCTACAGCCCCATAGTGGGTCGAGCGCGAAACAAACTCAATCTCAATAAACATAAAATTAGAATACCGCGGGGATAATGACTTGTTGGCACGATCTTATAGACTTCCTATATAACGCAGCGTGTCCATCTGGAAGCCTGTATTTCTCAATTTGTACACCAAAGACCGGAGCGCTGCAATCTCCGAGGCCGATGTGCGACAAAGAGAGGAATATTAGAGGAAAGAGGTTAACGGATTGTAAATAAAGAAACAGTTGCCGCGCATGCGTACTAAGTAGGCCTCACCCTCACGAGCGCTAGCGGCGTAAATTCACAACATCGGCTTCATTTTCGAGCACGGTTTCACAGCCGGAGTGCCCAGACCTGTGTATACGACCGTGCTTGTTGGATTGACACGGTCATGGGTTATATTATGTTCATTGAGATTGAGTTTGTTTCGCGCTCAGCCCACTATGGCACTGTAGGTTTCTTTGTGTTACCAACATAACTGCCTAGTGTAAAAACTTAGCCATCTCAGATCTATTGTCCCGAAATGTACATCTGCTGTTAAACATGGCTGTTAAATTAAATAACTCTTGACTTAAGAGTGAACCACCGAGGCCGCTATCTTTGTAATCGACGGCAGAGTTGACTGATGGTCAACGTAGGAACTTCCTCGGTCAGGAGCGTACATATATACAAAAACATTTATGGTATCTTCGGGGTCCCAAATTTCTAAAACTTTTTTTGAGGACAACATGTGCATAACATTAATTCTTTGGTATCAAAGACTGATTCACTTGTAACGATATGCAGTCTTTTCCTTTTATATCTATGTTGTATTCCGGAACAGAAAACTACTTCACATCTAATCAACGCATGTAACAGCATGATTAATTTAAAAGAATAAGTCAATAACAAACTTGTTGACCATGCATTCATAGTAATATTTGCTTACACAGAGATATGTCGTTATTATAATAAAGTAGCCTTATAATGGTCTTTGAAAAGAATAGGATTACCAAATAGATCCATCAATATTGTTGAATAGAATAGAAGTACGCATTTATGTTAGTATGCAGGATAATTACTTGTCAGTTTTTTTATTCTACTTACATTAGTTACAAAAATTTGCAACAAATGTTTTCAAAAATAGTTCAACAAAAATATTATGCATCATGAGAATGGTCCTCAGAAAGATTATGTGGAAAAGATCTCCAGATCGGCTCGAAAAAAAAAATTAGAAAAATTCTTTGAATATTGGAGATAAAAAAAAAACGCTCGACGACAATGATCGATCGCCAACTTCAATGAATGAATAATGAGTGCGAATTGGGAATAATGGCTGATTGATCTGTGATTATATTATAAATGATTCGTCTTTTTTTTTATCTTCAATATGTAAAGAATTTTTCTGTCAAGGTTTGAATTGTTTCAGGAGTGTCAATGTACAAAGCTATGCTTTTTCCTCATTTCCCCGTTCGAATAGAAATACTGTTCAAGTAACTGGTGTAATAGGTTATTTTTCACATAGATTTTTCATCGTTAGTGATTATTAGCGGTTCCTACACAAATTCGAAACTTAAAATGAATTTATGCTCACAGGCACCCTTTCTAGTTCTAGATCTAGAAGGTGCTGCACCGGTTCAAATACAAAAATAACCTTTTTCAGGATCACTCTAATAATCATACTGAACAATGCTGATCAATGAAATTCAGAAAACCATGTGCAAGTTATGTGGTATGTTCAGCCATGTCTACTCATCAACCAACATGATCACGAAGATCTGTACACTCACTCCATATCATCTGCATCGCATTTCCACATCTGCAGAGTATCACCTTTAGGGTTGTAGTCTTCCCGCATCACACCACACCACACACATCACACCATTTTTGAGCTGTTACCATACACATTCTGATTCCCTCAAGGTTGTCTTGCTGTATTCGCTTCGTACAATTTTGTACATTTTCAACTCAGTGCTTTCATGGAGCCCTTGCTGAATTCATTTTGTGCCTTTTGAACTTCTAGGCTGTGTTCAAGCCATCAAGCAAAAAAGCTGCAGATCTCAATCATGTTTAGTCTATACCTGGTACAGCAGAGTCTTCTGAAGTTGAAGGTACTTTGTCTAGAAATTTAAAACAAATCTTCATAACGCTTTCGAGGAAGCACGGCTGTTATGCGCTATAGTGTAAAATTACGTAGCGTATAACATTTTGTAGTCGTAACATATAATGTATGCAAATAAACTATAATCTAAGGTTTTTTAGATTTATTACGTTACTTCAATTTATATCATAACTGGAATAATTAAAAAAATTGTTAATAGTTGAAATTTGGTATTCGGATTCTTTTCCATCGCAGCACTCAACTTTGAGTACGACTCTGGGGTGTTGAATTGCACAACAGCCCCAGCGCATCGAGCACTGTAAGAATTTCCTTTTCGGCAATGAATACGCTTGCCTCCGACGAACTTGCTGACGATAGGATTGTAGCTTTCGACAGTGTTACTGGTGACATTGTACAGCAAACTCTCGGCATGTCAACCAAGTTGTGTAATCGCTTCAAAGATCCTGTCATACAATTCTAGCTCAGTCAAAGTTGGCACAATTTTTTCTTTGCCTTCTTTGGATTACTACTTCACAAATGTTAAATCGATTATTTATGTTAATAAAATTCAAACTTCTGACCAGAATTATAAACTGTAACTGCAGTACCTTTTACCAGTTCTTCTTCCACTAGGTGACATATTTCATGATTCAAACTTTCTTTTCGTAATATTGGAGCTAAAATATTTATCCCCGACATTTGACGGCAAGTCTGACAAAAACATTCCATCGAAAATCGAAAGCAGAATAATGAATAATGTTCTTCAAAGAATTTGTGAACGGATCTCATTATCGCTTTTCAATTATACGTCGGTAGACATTTTCGTCAGAGGTAAGCAATGTGGGGTCGGGTTCCGACGTTCGAGGCGACGGCCCTGGTGGGACGTTAGAACAACAGAAGGGGGGAGAGAGAAACGAGGCAGTGGGCACTCTGACACGGTCGCGAGCGAAGCAGTTATAACCACGTGATCTTTGAATCATTTTTTGTTTGTTCAATTCAATAAAATCATTTGCTTATCTCGATTAATTTGATCTTCACGATCATTACTCCCTTCTCTCCCGGTCCCTACATATGGGGGCTCGTCCGGGATCGTGAGAACAAGCGTGAGTGTCGAGATTTTGAAAAACGAAGTGAGACGCAAAAGACGAAAGACGAAAAGTTGAAAGGCGAACGACGAAAAGTCGAAAAACAAGAAGACGAACAGGGAAAGACGAAAGACGAAGAAGTCGAAAAACGAGAAGACGGAAACAGCGGCCGTTAAGCTGAAAATAAAGTTGAAGTCACGACAAAGTATAGTAAAAACCGAAACGTAGCGTCAACAATGGTTGTCGAAAGATCGCTCGAAGACATAGATGACGCCCTAGAGGGCACGAGGAAGGTCGCCACGATCCCAGGGGAGCCCGGCGGCTCGGGCGACAAAGAAAAAGAAAACAAAGGAAACGAACGAATGCCGCGTTCAACGCCGGTGGAGAAAATGTCGGTAAAAGAGCTCACAAGTAAATTAGAACGGTTAAAGTTACCGACGGAAGGGAAAAAGGCGCAACTGGTATCTCGATTGAGGCGGTACGAAGAAAATGCCAAAGACGACGGCGACAGCGAAGGCAGCAGCACGAGCGAAGACGAAAACACGGGCGATGACGACGCAGAAAGTTCAGAGGCGGGATTGGTCAGCGAGCAGACAGCTGATACCGATGACGATGACAGGAACGATCGTGGGGCTGAAGCGAGAACAAGACGACGACGAGACGAGCCCCCATATGTAGGGACCGGGAGAGAAGGGAGTAATGATCGTGAAGATCAAATTAATCGAGATAAGCAAATGATTTTATTGAATTGAACAAACAAAAAATGATTCAAAGATCACGTGGTTATAACTGCTTCGCTCGCGACCGTGTCTGAGTGCCCACTGCCTCGTTTCTCTCTCCCCGCTTCTCTTGTTCTAACGTCCCACCAGGGCCATCGCCTGGAACGTCGGAACCCGACCCCACAGCAATGATAAGTTTTAGGTTATGCGTGCAAATTACGTTTCGTTATTCTCACGAGTTATTCAAAATTGACATGCATTTCATATGGCCACGACGACGATCTCGCAAATTATAATAAATATAAGTAATTTCACATATTTGGTTCGAATACACTAGGATCTCGATAACTGCAACTGCGATAACTGCAACAATCCCCACTATGCGACCCATATCTGGTCGGTGTGGCGCGTGGTGGGAGAGTGCCGGCCTCAAGCCGGTATTCTCGTAGCACGATTTTTAAAATAAGGGCGCATTCCGGGGCTCCTCAGAGGTTATATGTGTAGTGTACGTACGTACATACGAGACACTGGCGATACCGACGAAAAGTATAACCTATTTCGACCGAAGTAAAATAGTTGAAAAATTGGACCAAGGAATTTCTGGTGTAGTTGTAGCAAAAAAATACGGAATATCCGCTTCAACTGTGTCCCGTAAAAAAAAAAAAAAAAAAAACGGATTTACGAGCTCTCACTCTAAGCGAGATCTCGAAGGTGATGAAGAAAGAAAAATCGTTGAAAACGACAAGTTTTCCTGATCTCGAAAAAGCTCTTTATTCACGGTTTCAACAGAAACGTAAACTTGGAGAACCTAAGTGGTCCTATATTACGTGAAAAAGTTTTAATATTCAATGAAAAGTTGAGTGGCCCGAAGACATTCAAGGTATGTATATTTAATCTTATTTTTTTCTATCTATGTCAATTGTTTATCGACAATGGAACATAGGATGTATCATCCATATTGATAAAACAATTTGTTTTTTAACAATGTGTTCTTTGGGCCGAAAAGGATAATTACGACCGTCAATGTATGTATGTCATAATACAAATACAATGTATGTAATGCAAAACAAACAAATTCTTATTAAGCATTCGAGGTGTTTTTTTTTTAACTTGCGGCTGTTAAAAATGTTTATTTTTTTTTAGTTTATGTACTGCATGGCAGATTTTAATTTCGTCTTTTTAAAGTATTTAATGAAAGCGAATGAAATGTTTTTTTTTTAACAGTCGGTTACGGTGATTTTTTTTTATTTCGCAAGTTTTCAATTGTATAATTACATATTACCGAATGCATTTAAAAAAATGTTTATATATATTTGGCATGATTGTAATGTACATATTAAGTAGTTGACGGTTTCTTTATACATAAAATGGAAAAAATAGTTTGGGTAATATATATTTGCAATATTTTGAACTCTGATAATAACACGGAGAAAAATAAACCGTAGAGGTTACTTCTACGCAGTAATGGTTACTGCGTCACCGTAATAGTTACTGTTTGGGCCTGAACGATTTTTGCGTTCACTGTAACCATTACGGTGACGCAGTAACCATTACTGCGCAGAAGTAACCTCTACGGTTTATTTTTCTCCGTGTAGTACTCTGGGATAAATTTTGCGAATAGTTAGTAAAATATTTTCACGGTTCTTTGTTTGTAAAGGCCAGCCTTGGATGGTTGGCCAAACTCGAACAGCGGCAAGGTATCCGGCAACTTTGCATTAAAGGAGAGAAATTATCCGCCGATACTGAAGCCGCAAATGATTTTAAGGGAAAATTTGGAGAATACATAGCTACAAATGGATATGCTCTTGAAAATGTCTACAACGCAGATGAAACTGGGTGGAATTGGCGTTCTTTACCGCGTAAAACTTTCGCTGCAGGGAATCAAAACGATGCTCCGGGGCGAAAAATTAACAAAGAGCGAGTAACCGTTATGTTTTGCTCGAACGCAATTGGGACGCATAAAATCCGTGCACTAGTAATCGGTAAATACCGAAAGCCCAGGTACTTTAAAAACGTCGTATCTTTACCGGTGGTATGCAAGGCTCAGAGTAGTGCGTGGATGAATCGTACCCTATTTTTCGAATGTTAATCTATAATTTTTTAATTTTATTCATCTACACTGAGAAAAAAAATTCGTTGAATTGATTAATATTTATTTGAATACATCCAAATGAATATTTTTTTTATATTGACTAAAATTTTGTCATCCTAAGGTGCCGCTGACCTGGATCTGAAAGGTGTAATCGATCGAAGTGTCTGCGTAATTTTCTTCGGTTCCAAACCATTCGAAGGTGGTACTCTCCACCGGGGAGTAGCGCAACACAATATTAGACAAAACGCGGTCGGTAAAAGACCTGAATCTGAGTCGCCAAACATACCAACAGAACCGAGTCGAATTTTGCATGCAAATGATGACGTCATGCGTGTAGCAACTGCATCACGACCGAACTGATTATTTTGATAGTTTTACGGTGAATATAGCAAATTCAATTTCGTGTTCCGTGAAAGACCCGTGAATATGGGACATTCTTTGACGAATCGGACACATTTAGATAAAAATCGACCGACAATATTTTGATGCAGCTTAAAACTTTATCACGGGTTCTATATCGAAAAAATAGGGATACGTATTCGAGGGTTTTTTTATTTTAGATATTTCGTAACATAGAGGGGATCGAAAATTTGATAATTTGGTGTTTTTGGGCATGGAGACTCATTTTCAAAAATTCATAAAGCCGGTTCTATTTGAGCTGAAAAGTTCGTTTTTTCAACCCGAAACTAATGAAATGAATTTTGATACAACAATTCTTTCATTCACGATTATTCCGAAATTTATGTTGTTATAAATAATTGATATGTTTAAATCGATTTTTAACAATTGCCTTCACCTCGTAGCGAGTTCTCAGCACAAACATCGTATTCTACGTCAAATTATCTATCAACAACACATTTTTATTTGATGGAGAAATTATTATCACTGTAGGAAAAAATTAATAATTTATCCAGCGCGACGCGTCACATCGGCGTGCGGGTTCCATTGCACGCCTCATTATCTTGCCTCGTATCGTTTTCCTCTGTGATATAGATGATTACTGTATATTCTCAATTGAATAAAAATATTTAATAGCAAATAAGACTTTGTAAAAAATGTAACAAAAAAATAATCAAATACAAAACATTATTGTGTCAAATAAAAAATCAATTTATTAAGATTTCAATACATTATTTTTAGTTAATAAGTACCTCGTCCTGCAGTACGTCGTAGAATATTTACATTTATTCTTGAAAATTTGTATGATTCCAACCTCTCCTGAAGAATTGGAAGCAAAGCAATTCTCATTGTGTCAAAAAAAACGGTTGTACAAATTTTTAAACGAAAAATACTATACATATTAAAAGTGAATGTAAATATTGTGGGACGTAACGCAGAACGAGTTGTTTATTAACTAATAATAATGTATTAAAATCTTGGTAAATTAATTTTTCATTTGCCACAGTAATATTTTTTGTTTTATTATTTTTTTGTTAAATTTTTTATAAAGTCTTATATGCTAATAAATAATATTATTCACTTGAAAATATAGAGTAATCACTTATATTATAGAGGAAAACGATACGAGGCAAGATAATGAGGCGTGCAATGGAACCCCCGCGCCGATGTGATGTGCCGCGCTGGATAAATTAATTTTTTCCTACAGAAATAATAATTTCTCCATCAAATAAAAATGCGTTATTGACAGATAATTTGACGTAGAATACGATGGTCGTGCTGAGAACTCGCTACGAGGTGAAGGTTATTGTTAAAAATCGATTGAAACATATTAATTGTTTATAACAGTATAAATATCCGAAAAATCGTTGATGAAAGAATTGTTGTAATAAAATTCATTTTATTAGGTTTGAGATGAAAAAACGAACTTTCCAGCTAAAATGGAACCGGCGTTATGAATTTTTGAAAGTGAGTCTTCCAAGCCAAAAGACACCAAATTATCAAATTTTCGATCCCCTCTATTTTACGAAATATGTGAAATAAAAAATTCTAGAATACGTATCCCTATTTTTTCGATATAGAACCCGTCAAAAGAAATTTCAGCTAAATCAAAAATGTGTCGGTCACAAAGGTGATTGAAACAAAACGGGTACGAATCGTTGTGGTCTTGTTTTTTGAAGCATCGCTACGACCTTGCATGACTATTCCTCGACATATCGGAATCATTCTGAAATTGTACATCGCTTGCCACACACAACTCTACTGACAATAATGAAATAATTTTATGTTCAAAGCTATTTTACTAGTGAAAAGGGTTTCAAAAAATGATTATATACAGGGTGTCCCTAAATTGCCCCCCATGGACTAGCCAGCATGATACCTCGTTAAAATCCAACCGAGAATTTCTTTTCTGGAAGCTCATCCGACGCAGAGTTTTTGAATTATAAGCGATAGCGCTAGGCCAATCAGAGTGCACCATTTCATCTAGATTTACCGCTACGGAAATTGCTGTTTTGTTCGTCTGGGTGAATTATTATTATTCGTTTACGAATTAAATATCGGCACCTCCCCTCTCTCGCTGCTGTACCCCTTCTCGGGCGCTGACCTCGGTATTGTTGCCGCGGCACACGCTACCGGCCGCACATCCATGGGCGCACACTTGTTTGTGCAAACAGAAGCGCATCCTCAGCTTGATAATGCTACGAAACACACATCTACGAATAAAAATCAAAATAAATCACAAAATGAATCGGAAAATTTAAGATTCCATGTTATAAGATACGCCGAATCATCGTACCGTGATAACGGAGGCACGTGAATATCACTGTCAACGAATTGACGCGCTCGGCACATCTTCCATAATTACTCACCCAATCAAGCCGGCTCAAAATCGTCAAAATAATGCTTCCTGTTTATTATTAGGATACTTGCAAGAAAAATTTTTCACTAGTTTTAAATTAATCCACACATCCGATTTTTTAGTAATGCGGATCCAGAGTAGCAACACATGTTGAAATTATCGAGATCATTGTTGCACAATTTGGTCGGTTTAACCGGTTGAATTAGTGGACCTGGTTAATGTGCTCTCGGTTCAACCCGTTAACCGACTGAGCCGGTTGATTTGATCAACAGATTTGGCTGGTTAATGTGGTTAAGCGATTTGGCCGGTTAATCTAGTGAAAAATTATAGCTCGCTCGATCGGTTGGTACTCGATAAATTTCACCATCCAAATCCAATGAATCAGCTGTGAATAATCATTAACCGACCACTCCGGTAATAACTTATTATCGGAAAATGATAATTTATTGATATTCTTGTATCAAAACCGGGATATTCTGGCGAAAAATACGAATAAAGGCGAATACTTTAACGTTGACCATAGACATAACTTTATTGGAACGTTTCGTAGTCATTTTTACCTCTTATACATTCAAAATTCTACATTGATTATTGTTTCATTGTTCCTGGAATTATAATTTACTTCAACAAACCTTCGGAAGCGAATTTGGAATTCGGAATTCTAAATTCTGACCTCAGTGCAATCAAGCATGCGTTACACGTACGGTACATCCCTAACAATCAGCGTAGAAAGAAGATTCCTTGAACGGTACGATAATACAATAATGACAACAGACAAGCAAATATTCAACAACTTCAGGCCGCTTGAGCGTATTCAAAGTAACTCGTTCCATCTTTGTGCAAGAATTATCCTACCTATTAGTGACTACGCGAACGACCAGACGTAGACTTATACGGAGGGAGTAGTAACTTGTCGGATTAACCTGTCAATAATCTATGAATTATTTGATAGTTCACTTGAATAAATGAGAATTACTTGAATCCATGAGAATTACTTGAATTCATGGGAGTCACCTGAACCAACAGAGAATCACCTGAATTAATGAAAATTAACGGAATTAACGGAGACTTAATAGTCGATTTCTGGAACTGATCGGGTTTAACAGAGAAATAAATTCAACTAATTTCAATTTGTGCCGGAATGATCTTTTCAGCGTGCAATAATTGTGCCCGTTTATTCACGAGCTCTTTTTTCGAAATTTCCAGAGACGCGAAAAATCTCAGGTCTCCCCATGTCTCTATCATAGTAATCATAGTAACTACAATGACAAGAATATTAATAGTAACCGCATATCGTAGTACGGAATGTATCGCAATAATAGTGATATTATGGGAAACTTGAAATAAACTTGAACTAGCGTGAGGGATAAGGAGAAATTAGGTTGACGAGACCAAAAATATTCCGAAATGAAGAAATTAAGTTGAATTGAATTATTTAATTTAGTTTCACAGAAAAATCGGTAAAAAATTGACGAAATTTTTAGGTATTGACGTGAATTGGGGTAAGTTATCGAGAATTCTTGCGAAAAAAACTAATTCAATCGAATTGAATGAATTAATTTGAACTAACAGAAGAAACAAAAAGGAATTAATTGAAATCATTCAGATATTCACTAGAATCGGAGTGTATTATCGAGAATTGATGGTAAAAGTACTGAATTAATTGAATTAAAAGAATTCACTTGAATAAAGTTAAATTTAGTTGAATTAATCTAAATTAACAGAATTGTGTTGAATCAATTGAATTATTCTGATCTATTTCAACCTGCGGAGTTGATGTGGCAATCAAATGTTAAGTTATTTCCCCCTCGACTTATACCTTGCCTGAGCTTATTCGTGGATTATTGACTGTCGATAAAAGATCTTATGAAATCACCGTATCGATACGAACGACAAATCAGCTAAACTTCGGGTGACGATTGATTTCTTATTTAGACGCAGTGATTAAGTATGCGAGGATTCGTCGTTACGTACGTATAGCAGGTATTCCGTATACCCACCAAATTACAGACTCTACGAGCCTGACTATTTTACATTTCATCAGTTAAATTGTTGTGACAATCGTCACATGAAAGGAAGGCTGATTTTCATTCAATAATTTATCAGCCCAATTCAACTGTCCTTTGTTAATTTTTCAAGCTACTTCGTGAACGTGAACTTTCGTATCGTAAGAAAAATTCATACAAACTCAGTGATGTGAAATTATTATTTCAACGATTTTGTATAGTATTTATCTGTTTTTTGTTTTTCGTTTTTCTCACGGTGGTTTTATCAAATCTAAATAATTTTATCGTAATCACGATAGAATGTCGTTGGTCCGGCCCTTGATTAGCCGAGGCTCCGGGGTATAAATAATGCCATAAAATAAGGCACCGAACTCGTTAGATCGGTCCGCATCAGTCGAGTAGTCCAGTCGGAACGTACATGACGTCATTCGACAAGGAACTAAGGCTCGGCAATTCTTTGACTGGTTAATTAGATGTCAAGTAACAAGATCTGTAAGTTTGCCCTAAAAAATGATTCCAGATATGCCGACAATATTTTCTAGATATTTCAAAATTCCGTAATTCAGCGTGGTTTTTTTTTGCCCATTTTAGAGGAAAACGGTTCCCACAAAAGTTGTCCATCGTATTGCCCTCAAATTAGACATATACGAAAATCACAAATCATTGTTAGTTCACTTGTGAATTGCCGCTAGGCACAGACATCGAGCGTGTTGTTTAATTGCTGTCATAAATTCAGTGAATTTTCAATGCCATGTCCTGAAACTCATCCGACGTGTAGAACAATCTTTTCTTGATATTCTAGTTCTGATTCGATGTTTTAATGTAGGTAGCAACGAGAAAATGAGAATGGTATAATGATCGTTTGTTCTTTACAATCTAGTTTGTTATTGAATATTTGTTAAACGCTTTTTTTTTAAATCCAGCTTATTTTTTATTCCAGAACGTAACGCAGTACGCAAATCATTACGTGTAAGTGCACGTTCAACCCACTCGTTCGACTATACCCTTATCTTGCGGTCATGCCAATAAAATACTGAAAAATGACAGTTACCAATTTTTTTTACTACTGACACACCATTGCGAAAAATCGAAAAAAATGACGGAAGATCACATCACAGCAAATATTTATACGGTAAAAAGAAGAAACTGATGCCTTTCTAAAATCCACCGGAAACCAGCGATCTGAATGTTCAAAAATTTTTAGAAGGTGGAATTTCTTAAAGTAAAATCCAAATAAAATTCTCGATATATACACATGGCTGCTGGGTCTGTGTTTTTATTCCAAATCTTCTGAGTAGCAATATCGGAGTCATCGTGAAAAAACTGAAAATCACGTTTTATGCGCTAACTTCGAGCCAAATGGAGCTAGCAGGCTAAAATTTGGTACGGGTCAGTCACTTACCACACTGAGAGAAATTTTTAGCTCCGATTACCGCTCAGTTCTTAACTATTTTCATTTTTTACCCCAATCGAAAAATATTATAGTTCTAGGTAGAAAATGAAAACTACTTTTCTAGCTGTTACCAGAAAGTCTAGTATCCCTTACTATTCTTTTTCATTACGATCACTGTTACTACATTTTCTTGTAACTGTTGTCAAAATTTAATGCTTTGTGCAACAATAAATTGACTCTAAAGCCTTGTTCAACTAAAAAAGTACAGTGAACCGAACAAATTGATTTTGCGTTTCAATTACCAAAAAAAGGATCGACAATAGCGCAAAATGATTACGTGTACCTCGTTCTTTGTAATTCCAACAATATTCAAACAGTTTTTTTTTAACGATACCCGTTTTACTGATTTCTTCTAGTTACTATAACAAATTACATTTCTTTCAGTGCACCATAAATTCGCAGAATTTGTTTCGAGAGAGTGCACTTTCGCACGCTTAATCAACTATGCCCCTCACAATACATTTCCCACGCGAAAGTGTGGCCGAATAAAAAGTTTGTTAGTCTTAACAGAATATTCCGGCATTTTTTTTTTTTTTTTTCAATTAAATTTCATATCTCTTCACTCTTCTTAACTTGGTTGGAAGAACGCAAAAGCATTTTTCGAGTTCATTAACTTATGTAGTATTATATAAAATTCGGTAGGCATTTGTTATACTGTATTTGGAATTCACTGAACATACTGCTGAATTTACCTGACAAGTTTACAAAGGAATTCGATTACAGTCCGTTAAAATAAAAAATCTACTGTGGCAAAACTAATCGGTATTTATCTCTATTAATTTCACTGTACAATTTAGATGAAAATACTGTACGTGGCCCGTCCGTGAAATGTTTTTGACTCGTACGATGATTTCAATACGAACTAAAGGTGCGAGCCCAGCCCAACACCTACTTTACGGGCATGCCTCTAAAAGTACTATTGAAGGTAAGATCGTCGGCTGCCTGGCTCCACTGGTCGCCGATAAATGACCATAAGACTGAAACTGTAAAAACAATTGCCATCCCGAAACATCGGGATTCGTAAGAGTCATCCTCGGGTAAAAGAGAAGCTTGATTCTGTGTCAGAGTCACATAATGATTATTTTTTAGGTGTTGAATTCTCGTCCGCCGATGACGTGATGTATAAAAAACGCGCTATTGCTTCTCTCCGAAACAGCTACTATTGTGTTATTGTAGTTCAAGAACTGAGAAAAATATTAAAAAAAAAACCTATTACCGTTTCACAAATTCTATCTTTCAAGCGAATTAAGATATCATCAAGCCCTCAGATATTTATTTTTCATGTGCGTCATGAAATCAAGAGCCCTGGGAAATAATGACCGGCCACGGTGTTTTGATTTTCTACCGAAAAGATCATTTTCGTGGTCGTACCGAGCTGTGCTTTTTCATACATAATTTCACATAAAAAAAAGGGTGCCGCAGTAAAATCGAAAAAAAAAAATAAAAAATTTCAAAATTTCTGTTGGATGACTTGCAATTAATTTTTAATTTTCATTAAAAATATCATCAAAGTAGTACCCCACAGTCGGAAAGAGAAACATCACGAAATTTTTGGCAGATTATTCATAATTCATTTACTTAACACGTATTTTTCATTGGACAACGCGTTAGGAATTTATATTAGATAACCCACGAAAAACTTCATAACATTTTTTTCAACTGCAGAGTACGTCTTTGATGATAAATTATGAATGGGAAAAGAAATGTAACTCGATGTGACAATCAAACACGATATTCGATGAACAAATCTCATTTTTTTCCCACTCCTAATCACGGAAAAACGCTGCACCTTAATTCTGGAAACGTAAGTTCTATTAAGTTCGATGAATCGATGATATTGCAGTTACGAAATGAAAAACATCGGATGGCACTCTCGTTCGTCTTCGTTACTGATGATGACCAATCGGTCTTTGCAAAATTATTTTGTGGCACTGAAAAGTGCCGTTTTGTATTTGGCTCTAAAAAGTGCCGATTTTGATGACTCCTCACCGGTGCAGAAATTGTTCAAAGTGTCCGCCGTTTTCTCGCAGGCAAAGCCTGCAACGTTGAACCAGCTGGCCAATTGCTGCGTGAACGATTTCCGGCGTCACCGTCGCCGTTGCCTCTACGATTTTTACCTCCAGGGCTTCCAAAGTATTCGGTGGATCCTTGTAGACGAATTCTTTGATCAGACCCCAAAGGCAATAATCTAGAGGATTCAGATCGGGTGATCTCGGCGGCCAAGCGACGGGACCCCCACGGCCTATCCACCTATCCGGAAATCGTTCGTTCAGAAATTGACGAGTGCGGGCACTGAAATGTGCCGCAGCACCGTCATGCTGAAACAACATCACCGCTCGGCGTTCAAGGGGACGGTCTTTGAGAAGATCTGGAATCCGATCTTCAAGAAACTGCCGATACGTTTCACCGTCTAGCCTTGCCGGTAAAACGCAGAAACCGATCTGTAGCAAGAATTACCCTCTAGTAAATTGTTGCATAATAAATCCATAATGCTCGTCGAATCATTGATTAGTTTTGACTAATATCAAATATGAATCATACATATGTCTTGATTTTACAGATTTACCGAGGTTGTTTGTCTCAACATCAGTAAAACGGATCTTCATTGAATTTTCTAAAATCAAGCCAACGAGACGATAGAAATTTATAATATCTGTATTCAAGCATTATCGAGTAAGCTCACCAACTCGTCGTCGATCATGCCACCCCACACGTTGAGGCTCCAACGAACCTGGTTTCTCGACTTCCGAATATCGTGTGGGTTTTCTTCGGCCCAATGATGGATGTTGTGGCAGTTGAATACTCCATCGCGATCAAAATTTGACTCGTCCGTAAACAAAATATTGAATACGAACAACGGGTCCGCTCCGGTTTGTTGCAAAACCCATGTGCAAAACATTCGTCTCGTGGCACCGTCGGGCCCGTGGAACGCTTGCACCTTCTGGATGTGGTACGGTCGCAAATCGTTCGATCGTAATACTCGGTGGACAGTCGAGTTGTCCGTTTCGTACTCCGCTGCCAAACCGCGTGTACTTTTATCGGGCGTCCTTGCCACATTCTCCAGAATTCGTTCCTCGAACTGGACCGTTCATCTTGATTTCGGACGTCCTGCGTTTGATCTGTTGGGGACAAAGGTGCCAGTTTCTAACAGACTCCGTTCCAATCGCCTGAAAGTTTTCGCATCCGGATGTCGTCTTACTGGAAAACAAACTGCGTACTCACGAGCTGCTGCCCCCGCAACGTTGTTGCACGCTCCCATCATCAGCACCATATCATACATTTCACGATTAGAATACTCCATCGTTGAATAAAGAAGTTATTGGCTTTGAAAAGTGCCGGTTTTCAAGAGTTTATTGTTACTTGTATACGCAAGCGAGGCTGATAACAATATGACCCAATTTTGTAGTTGGAAGCGCGTTGTTTATAACAACTGACTTCCGAATTGCTATGCAATCGCATGAGATTTTGTACACAAAGGGTGTGGAATAAATACGAGTTTGATGAAATACGGAATACTTTGAACTTATTTCAGCGGTATTGAACGACACATTTCTTGAAATCATCAATTGATGATCTAAATAATCAGTAAATACTGATCACTTGAATTCGCGGTAAATCATGTTCCTGCTAGATTTTTGTCCGTCCAAAAAGTTACACTCAATAAATTATTCCTAAATAATCTAGGTTTGTTCAGTCAGTCTTCTCTTATCAGTTCAGCAAGCGAATGATGTACCAGCAAATCAGGAAACTAACCAGGTCTGCTGTGGGTGCGTGTAACAAAGTTGCTGCGGTAGCGGCTCGTGAACAGGCAATACGTTATCTGTTAAGACGCCGTACGGATGCGAAAGTTTTAAGACGCTGTCAACAAAGGTGCTGTAAAACCAGTAACTTTGCTCCAAATTGTTGAAATGCCGGGCACCCCTAGTCAAAAAAATTAAACAATTCAGAAAAGTTATCGTGCAGGATGTGGCTAAAGCACTAGATTCGGCGACGGGGCACGACATAGTCAAGTCGACCGTTTATAGTCTTTTGATCAGAGAATTGCGTCCCTTCGATGAATGCGGTTGTGTTTTACGGAAATCCATTCTACAGTGGAATTTTCCTAAAAAATGTGTTCTTTAAACTCGTTTACAGTAATACACTTCTACGGAACTTTTTTCTACAGAAAAGATTTAAGATTCGCATCAGAAATAATCCTTCATGAACGATTCCAGAAGAGAAAAGCTCGATAGAATATTTTTCCATAAAATATTTGTGTAATGAAATTTTTCTACAGTATATTTCACACACGCAACGCATAACCTGTTTGACACAACACATATTCAACACACACATAAATTTAACGCAAATTAGTTCGATCAATTTAGATCAAATAAAGTTGAATTGAATAAAAATGTACAAAATTGACGGTTGAACGTATAATTTTTAGTATCGATGATCGCTCTCAATGTGGGTTGTGAAAAACATAATTTGTGGAAAAATATTTCTCAAAAAAATGTTTTGTAGAAAAACATTCTCCACAACACTTGTCCATATCCTCTGGAATAAATCATAGATGATTATTTCCATTGCAAATGTAGAATTATTTTATGTAGTGTAACCCTAAATTCTGTTACCCTCGGAGGAGGACTTACCGTTGACACTTTAGCGCGATTCTCCACTTATTCGAAATATTAAACTATAACAAAATAAATTATGTTCGGCGCCAGACGCGTTAGCGTCGATTTTCAAACAATAATACGAATCAATAAAAATAACACGAAACCGTACAAAAGAGATAAATAGAGAACCCGTTGTATGGCTGGCTAGGCTCAGGTACTCACACGTACGAACTGGTAGAGTGGCGGTATTCAAGGCAGCTAACAATAATTACAGAATTAAAGCAAATAATGAAATAAAAAATAAACTCAAGTCAGAAGGAAAATGAACAGGTCAATCGATCATATCTTGTCGAGAAGGTTACATGGTTGAGACAGGCAAATGAAATGGTATCGACATCGGTAGTTAATAAAATAGCAATCGTTGTTCACAATAATTTCGGTAGAATAGAATTAAACGGTAGCTTTGAAACGAGAGACGGCAGTTAACAGAGAAAAATGAACGTAGGTCGGAAGATGCGATATAATGCAAGAATTTACTTAAAACTACACGTCACTGGGCGACGTGATCTTACCCAAGGTGCAAATAACGCTACGAAAATTATTATTCTGTCAATTAGAAACGAGAGGACTTTACTGCAATCGGTAGAAAACAAGGTAACGATAGCTCGGTAGATAACACGACGAATTTACTATAGGTTATAACCAGTACGAGAGGTTGACATTCATTAACAATTTACAAAATCTGTAGCGTAAAAGATCGACTAGATAACTTTCGGTAGAATTATTCATAAACGATAGAATCAATAATTTGTAATGATTACGGACCTGAGGAATTAAACAATAAACTCCTAAACCTAACTTTCGAGAGAATACAAAATACAAAATTATGAGAGAGTGAGAATTTCGGAGAGTTCACAAAATAAAGAAATACACTAAATACACCGCAGTACAAAAGAATCAAGTAAAATTCGCAGAGCTTAACTTAACAAGATACAGAGAAAAGAATAACAAGCAAAAATAATATAAAATTGCCAATAGCAATAGAAAAAAAGGTGCGGTAATATTTAGAGGCTGATTCTACGCTCGGTTGTACTCCAAGGAACTCGATATATGATACAATAGGCACAAAAATAAATAAAAATATAATAAGCAATAACAGAAATAAAATATAAGGCACACTACTATTACAAAAAAGTATGGAATGAAACGTAAAGCCAATAGGGCTCAAAATACGATAGAAAATACAGAAGCAGGCTAATAGGAATTCACAAATAATCAGAAAAGTCATAAATACAAAAAAAATAATTATTCGGCAGTTACGAGGTCGCTCAGACACGAAAATAATCAATTGCTGAAATCATACAGTCGCACGGCGGCTTACTGCAACTCTAAGCCGTGGACCATGATTCACACAAAGTCGATAAATACCATAAGAAAGAATAGAAATTATGAGCAACTTCGTAATGATACAATACAAAGGCAGAAGCATTACCTTAACGGATGATCTCAGGCACACAACACTGAGGTTAATTTAAAATAAAACTTAGAATAATCAAAAGAAAATAAGAAGAAAGGAAAGAACTTGAATTTATAGGTAGAAGTTAACCGTAGTGCAACGATAAAGGGTGTGGAGAAACGGTAGATAAAGTAACGATAGAACGAGAGGAAAAAGGATCGGTAGCTCAAAACGGGAGAATAATCGGGAGAACACGAATAGAGACAACTGTCGCTCAGCAGGTCAAGCGTAGAATAGAAGGAGGTCGGAGTTCGGCTCGCCGATCTCGCGGTTGTCGTGAGGTGATTCTTCTTCCCTTTGATTGGTTGGTTGACCCCCACCGCAAATAAACCATCCCCCTGTGGCGAATATTGGTTACGGCGTGGTCATGCGTTTTCGAAGATTACCGCTAGATGTGGCGTAATGTGCTGCTCGTGATTTCGTCATTGACACCAACCGGAACTGCTGCTTGCAGACATTCACGCGATGCAAGTTTTCTCCGTCATTTATAAAGATATCGAACTTCTATTAGAAGCATTTTGAAGGCGAAGGAGTAATCTGTGCCCTGTATTTTTCCGAATTTCAAATTTTTTTTTCAGAGTCGTAAAAACAGCACTGAAAGTGAGCAAATTTCCCGTTGTAATAAAACAAGAAAGAATTTTTTTTTTCACAATTCTACGAAATACACGGCACAGATACATCCTTCACTTTTAATTTAGGACTAAGAGCAATAAAATGGAACTCAAGAGTTGCGAGAAAACTTGCACGAGCTGAAGCATGGAACAGCCGATTTTCGCCGCGAAAAGCGATTGCTTGCTAACCTCATCTCTGGCTTAGGCCGCCCGTCGTACGAACTAACAGCCGTAGCAGCAGTCTGCATTTAACACGTGCAAACCCGTAATTCACACCGCGAGCCGTGAGCGTTATTCGGTATGTTCTTCGTCAATAAATATTAGTAAAGTATCTAAAACTCCTCGATAAGTGTTCATCGGTCATTCGCTATGACTAAGATAAGGAAAGTGTTATGGAAAAGTAAGAAAAAGGGCCAGGGTTGGAAAAATTTCGCGGCTTATCAGCGGGAGAGGTTGAGGTAAATAGAATGGCATCAAGTTTGCTTACATAGACTTGATAGTTTTCATTTTCAGACTGACTAACTAACATGCACGATTTATTAATTCAGAACACCGTATTTTCCTAACAATCTCTTCGAATTATTATTTACCGTCCCTTTCTCAATGTGTGTTGTGTCAACCTATTCTTCCAAAAATCATTTTCCATCTTTCGTTCACTCACGATTACAAACTTACCGATGACTTTTACCGCACACTAATCTACCTAACTGACTATTTGATTGTGATATTTGACATCTCCTGGTCAAGGTCAATGCACAATACACTAATGAATTGAAAACATGACGTGCTATCGAATACATTGTTGCAGCGCAGCGTAACTGTTATTATAAGTGGTTTTATTCAAAAATATATTCGTGATTACATTTATTACTGCGGATTATCTTTCACTCTAACAATACACAAGCCTACTCGTGTGACTACAACGAACCGGAAGAAGGACGACATAGAGTATACAACTAAACCTTAAGATTAGAAACGCGCACACGTACATCGAAGTCAGCGCGTGTCACGTGATTACTGTAGAGTTATTCTTTGGTGCCTGAGAGATGCGCGCTCTGGTGGCATGTCCACCCAACTAGTACTTATCATTTATTTTCAACAGTAAAGTTTTAATGCCAGCAACGTCCGGTACGCTAAATTCACGTTTCGAAATGAGCCAATTATTCAGCTCCATGAAACCTGAGACTTGATTCCAGCACTGATTCAGCTTTATCAGTTATGTTCGGGTCTTTTCCACATTACGAAAAGGAAGTGGTGCTATTTCGTAGTTTGGACGCCGAAAGGACTGATCTTTGACAAAATTATTCGCAACGACAATTTTTGGAAATTGAAAATGGAAAATAAATTAGCTGACTCTTTTCATTTCTGCCTTTTGCCAGCAATAGTAGACTCGAGACGTGCTCGACAACTTCCGATTCGCGACCCCCCTCAAATAATTGAAGCTAGAAATTCTGCGGTCAAATCAAAAAACTCAACGACTGATGTTTCCATCCGTAAGGAAAAGAAAACGACAACCGACAATACTAACGAGTAACTGTACAGACGTTTTTAAATATTTGTATATTTTTCCTTTCATTTATACATACCTATTTCACACTAATCTCACACACAGAAAACTATTCTTGATTCAAGAATATTTTATTTGTTAGATTAAGAGTATGCTATTTTTTTTATAAAAATATCACATATTCTTGAATGAAGAATACTCAGCACTTGATTCAAGAATATTTTAATTCTTGATTCAAGGATTGTTTTCTTTGTGTGTAGGCCATTTTTTCATTTGTTGTATTACAAATCAACCCTCGCATGTGTATCCTGCTTGTTAAATTTTCATTTTTCAGTTACAGCCCATTCGAAATTTGGCACGGATACAACGTGCTTTCACATTATGTTTTCAAGTTCAGAAATTAATGAATTTCTGAATAATGATCTTTCATATTCGCTTGCTGAATGTTTGCATCTTTCATTCCATAATATTCATTGAAACAGTTTATTTTGAAGATTCGTTTTATTTCTATAATAATTAGTTGTTATTCCAAAGAAACGTCATAACGGAAAGCGAAAAGTATGGTATTCCACGCGATCGAATTTATATATTTTATTTATTGACGCACCATTACTTTTGATTATATTTTGTACCATAGATTTTGCTGATTTTTCAATACGCCTTATCTATCAATTTCTAATATACTCCTGCATGTCTAATTCATTTTTTTTGATTTACTAATTTTCTTTTGAATATCTATCGATGTATGTAACACTTTTAATTTTTCCTGGTATGGTTGAGAGGTTGGGACGGGATAGCGTGGGTCTCTTCATCGCAGCGACCTCCACGTGGTGAGACCTGCGTCATTGATGGCAATGTATTTAGTAGGGATGGGCGATTCTAGATCGATCCACTCAAGAATTGAACTTTTGGGTCGAGAAAATAGATCTTTTGTATTGATACTTTACTAATCGATTTTTCCAGAATCGATTCCAAGACTGCAAGGATCGGATTAGGTTCTTCAATTAAAAAAAGTTTTGAAAGTCTATTTTGGTGTTCTGTATTTTATGAATAATATAGATTTGAGAATACAATAGAATCGACCAATTTCTAGCGCTGAATAAATCTAATATCACAACTAATAAAAAAAGCTTCCCACCTAGTCGGCTGGATTTGTGTAATATGTATATGAGAACTATTGCTGTGATAAACAAATACGACACAAAGCAAACTATTGTTAAATATCAAAACTGTTGAATAAGTACTACGTTTCTGTGACACGATTTTCAATCTCCAATATAGCTACCGGTTTCCAGTTAAACTAAAAAGTAAAAATAACGATCAATCTTCTGAAGATCAATCTTTTGTATCCGATTTTTTGGATGAATCGATTTTTCCAAAATCAATTCGAATCGATTCTGAGAATCGATCTTTTGCTTGATATCGCCCATCCTAGTATTTAGTCATGAATTAGCTAACTACTGTTTCGGGTAATTTCTCTCGTAATATTTTTCACTTTACTGCAACGAGTTATGCAATAGATCTCTTGAAAACTCGAAGATTATTCAATGATTTCTGTAACTTATTATTATTTGCATAAGCAATAAATATTTGAAATAATATATATATACGTGCGAACCTCTCCTTGGATAAACGTATCCTAATCTCATCAACCACGCGAAACTCATACGGGCTTCCAGTTATATTCCTCGCACGTCAGAACTTCAGAACGTTCAAGTGCAAGCGGCCTGGTCCCAACGGAGTGCAGAGTGGGGGGCCATAGCACGCGAGGGGCATAGACTTAAGTCCCGCCCACTCTTCCCCTTGGCCGCCTGGCTTGAGTCGCGCGGGAAGCCAAAGTTCCCGCGCGAGCTCGGTATGCAACGTCCTTAAGGTCCCGCTGACCTGGCATGTCCTATATATATTTCGTGACGTCAGAAGCGGGGAAATCGCCCGCACAAATCCTGATAAAACGGGGGTATGAATCTGACTGGGAAAATTTTTAAAAGATGGCTTGAATAAAATTGTACGTCTGTATCTCAGTCACTACTATCGCAGATCACTGATAACGTCTAATAAAAATAATGATGAACTCAATAAAATCACGTCGCCTCAAAGATGGCCGATCGGGCTAGCGACTTGTTGAATATTCACCGTTTGTACGATATCAGAATTTCTTTCACTTTTGCCAGGGAGATACAGACGTACAAAAACACACACGTAATCCGGGAAAACCTATAGCACCAGTCAGTTTTCTGTAAATATGTCACGATTTGTGCGGGCGATTTTCAGGTGACAGGAGCCCGTTCTGATGCACGAGAAGTCTGTAATTTGGTTCAACGTTGAACCTCCAGAAGCGCTGTAGTCGACCGAAGCGGTACCAGATGGTAAAATGACATGGTAATACGCACACGTCCTATGTTTCTGCTAAAGCAACAATCTGCAGTGCCGACGAGAGCATAGGCTTTTAGGTGGATACGAAAAAATGTACAACTCACTCAGAATAACCGTTAGATTTTGAAATTCGTGCATATTATAAGGCATCGTTGGGAAATGGTAACATCAGTTCACAATCGCGGTAACTATTCGTAATCGCACGTAGCCCGACTATACGTGAACGGGGCATTCCATGCGAAACCGACCAACCCGTGACCTCGACCAATTTTTATTCTATTGAAAATTTTACACTTTCTTGTACCTGCCAAAAGCAGTCTTTCTGAAATATTTTAGATGTTTGTCTCAACCCATCCAAACACCATAAATTTATCAAAATATCGCACAATTTTTTTTTAAATGCTCATGGCTTTTCCAAAACCCGATATTAAAATAACATACTGTTTCTTTTCTCGTTTTGAGTCGTAGTTCCGCAAAGAAAATTATTCTTTTTTATTTTATTGAAGGGTTTTGGGGCATTCTACATCGAGTACGCACCACTTAAATCTACCTTTTTTCATCGATTTGATAGAAAATCATTAACAAAAACGAAAATACCTATCCTTTAATTTCTGTTCGTCGAAAAGGCAGATATAAATGGCGAATAATTGACATAGAATGCCCCATATACGCTCCGGATATCCTCATCTAATAGTAGCATCAATGTCCGCAAAATTGTCATACTTACAGATTATTGACCGAAAGATTAGATGCGGCAGTAAAATAAATACCGAAATTGCAGGAAACACGCAAGTATAGGCGTGAGGGTTTAGGGTTGAGATGAAAAATTGCGCTCTTGAACAGACCATTATTTATTTATTTATAGCAAATATGGAGGGGGGGGGGGGCGGTTGATAATCGTCCGAGCCTGTTTTAAAGATTACCCTAATACATACGCGAAATTGTTTCTGAACCGTATGTGTTTAACAATACTAGAAATATATCCCGCAAAAAATCTATGTCATTGTACATACATACAATTACTGCATACAACGGTTCAAGATTCGTGGCAAATATTTTACAGGGCCGATCCTTGTTAAAATTCCGATGAAGAATTTGCTTGCCAATTTTTTCTGTTTTTAATTCTCAACAAATAAGGATTTCATACTTTATTTGCTTCGTTTCATTTGTCAATTACGCCTAGTTCTGAATGATGCTACCAAAATTTTTTTTTACATTAGACGAACTACCTGAAAGTTACTCATTAGGTGGAAATCGTTATAAAACTACATACCGTGACTTCTCGTAGATGGTATACGCTACGGATACGCTAGCGAGTTTTGGGTTGGTTTCTGCATCGTATACGACCTACGAAAAGTCAGGGTATATGTTACTGTTGTACATCAAATCCGGCACAATCCTATAAGATTTCACAGAAATTTGGAACTCTCGAAGGAATCAACTTCTTCGGATTCCGAGTACTATCCCTCACACCCCACTGTCCCCACTATCCGCGCGGCCGTCACTTCTGCGTTTCCTCGCGTACCGTCCACATTCACTTTTCGCGGCGAACGAAGCAAACGCGAGTGTTTTGGTAATTTGCCGTCTCACAAGTTCTAATCACGTGCAAATTTTCACGCGGCCAGTGTGTATACAGATATTTGTTACAAACAACAATAATCTTGTGAGTGCAACAATGGATGAGTTACGTCGCACGGCTGAACCGAAAAAAGGTTAAATTTGACGCACCGACGAACGAATCGTTCGTTGCAATGGTAAGTGTTTTATACTGCAAATTTCTGTTATGCAATTATACATATCATTTACAAGAATCCTGCCAAATCTGCACTTGCTATGCAGGGTGATTCGTAATTCACAGCAAATACTTGACAGGGCGAATCCTTGTCAAAATTGGAGTCGAAAGTTCCTAAGAAATTTTTCGGGAAAACGCCTTTTTTCATTCAAAGAAATGGAAATTTAATTTTTTCGGATTTCTGTTTCGATCAACCTTTTAATTTCTTGGGTCATCGTCAGAATTGATATCGAAATTCCCCGGTTAATTTGTAAATAATTTGTACGAAAATTTTTTTTTCACAGCTGTCTCGGGGGGGTCACTGGAAGTGTAAATTCAAAATGGCGACCAAATCATGCTTATGCGTATATTCGAAAAATGGTTTTTTAAGGTTAAAATGGTTTTTCTTGAATAACTCGGCTGGTTTTGATATTACAGAAAAACCGTCAGAACAAAAGTTGTATTAATTTTGATTCTCTACAAGTTTAGTTCCTACAGTTTTTCTTCCAGGATCAAGATTTTTGGAATTAAACCTGAAAAAAGCGACAAATTCGAAATATTTCCATTATCTCGTTTATTTTCAACTTAATGGCATAAATGAATAGCAACAAACTTGTTGATAATCAAATTCTGAACAACTTCGGTTCTCACCTTTTTTTCCAAAAATCGATATTTTCGGAATTTAACCCGAAAAGGAAGGATTCTCCGTCAACTCGGCCACTTTTTTTTCGACCCATAATTGGTTAAATCAAAGTACTACTAAAAGGTGCTCTGCGTGAATTTTTTCAGATTTTGCAATTCATTATTTGAGAAATTGCCGTTTTTTTCTTCAAATGAATATACACTACCGTTCATAAGTATGGAAACACTCGCCCCAGATTGTTCTCACTGTACCCATGATGCTCATTGTATTTCTACGAAAATGTACACCGTTGAGGAGTGGGGAGGGACTTCCAGCATTTTCATAGTATAGAAAAAAAATGTAGAAAACAAATCGTCTTGTTTACGTTTACTTCGAAAGAGTGGCGTTCGAAAGATCGTCGTTTTTTTGACATTTGTTTCGATCGTAGTTCTGTTATACATTTTTCAAAATATTGAGTAACCAAATTGTATACGTGTTTCAAATTTTCTTTTCTCTGTTCTCTTCATATATAATCATTTTGATTTTTCGTTAGGAGTGTGCAGAACATAAGAATTGCTGAATGCTTCGTTACGAATACCACAATTTTATCGGAGCCTAGATTCGAATGCTCGGAGAGTTCAATTATTATAATCGTACGGTAATTTTCTTTTCCGATAATAGGAGAAATTTACACGTGTTGACATATACCCTAAGTACAATGCAAATATGCGAGAAATTTCAAATCTTAAGGAAAATAAATATTACGACTGTTATTATTTCATCATATAAACCATAAAAAGTCAGTTGGGACGAAATTTAGGTTCTTGAATCAGAAATATCATTCTGACAAAAAATGACCGCGTATTTTCCAAAACAATGAAAGCTTTTTCGAAGTGATATGTGAGCATAAAAAGTCAAAACCTATTTCTACGATTTTTTTTTCCGAAAGCGCCGAGTCATTCAATTTTGTTGCAAAATGGGCGCGCAGTAAACTCGAAGAATCAATATCTCATCTCCGGTTCTATTTGACGTAGAAAAATGATTCACAGCACATTCGCGAGCAGGGAGGATAAGCTTTCGTAGAAAACTTTGGTTTATCCGGAAACATTGAACATTGTAATTGTTATTAACGAACGAATTGTTTAATGGTACCATTTTTTGGCGAGGCTTCTACCATTTTATACATTCTGTAAAAAATCTTTCCGATTACAAATAATCCGTCGGGTTTGACGAGGAATTTCCCATTCATATTCATTCCGAACGACCATACGTTAGATATCTGCTATCGGTAGTAAAATATTGAACGCGGTGAAATTTAGAGTGATTCGTAAAAAATGAATATCTTAATTTCAAAAGAATTATCTCAACTTTTCGGATTATTCAAAATGATCAAAATTTTTAATCACACTATTCCATTTCATCAGATTCGACCATTCACTTTTAACATTTTTGGGTATAGTGAGATGGCGCGGACACATGGTTATAAGAGAACAGAAGAGGACCCATTATTTGTATGTGTCTTTATATGATAAGGAGGGGAGAGCATGAATTCTCTGCCAAAGTATATTTTTATCGACAAGTACTAATCATGTTATGGATTCTGCATTGAAAAAGCGAAACAACCAAATAAACACGCATATATTTTACAGGATAATCCGTCGTAACCGTTGGACGGACGCAATGTCACATGCCGCGAGGAGATCTTCGTGGAGTGGTGAACTATGTTCGAATTACATTACTTCGCAAAGGATGTTAGAAACTCCCATCAACCGGGAGAAGGAACTGTTTCGTACAACCCGCAGCTTCATAGTTACCTCGAATCTCAGATACTATTTCCTTGCATTTAATATCCCAGAGGGTATAAAAATAATCCTCAACGTCGATGTCAACAATTGTTTCATATATCCATAGTAACATGAATAAAGTGTTACAATATTATATATAATCATTTTTTGAAACCCTTTTCACTAGTAAAATAGCTTCGAACATAAAATTATTTCATTATTGTCAGTAGAGTTGTGTGTAACAAGCGATGTACAATTCCAGAATGATTCCAATACAGTAATACCCCGAAGTTACGCTATGGGTCGTTCCGGCATTGACGGCGTATGTCGAAAAAAACGTAAGTCGGGGTGCACGTTTTATACAACTGTATAATGTACATATATATATATATATATATATATGTATAAATACTCACCAGAGATAATCATGTATGTACCTCATAGAAAACCTCTGAAGAAGAATGAGAAATACTCTTTATTTTGGAAATAGAAAATGTTCGAGCACAGTCGTCTGCCGACACAAAGATTTTTTTTTCTCGCGCACAGTCACTATCCGTAGACTGAACGAATAATCGAATACAATGTAATGCACGGACGGAAAATAAACATGACCATTCAAGTCTGCCGACAAGGAGAAGCGGAGTTGGGCGGGGGGGCGGGGGGGGGGGGGGGCGACCGATGGCGTAACTTCATAAAACGAGACCACAACGATTCGTACCCGTTTTCTTTCAATCGTATTTTTCGAACATATTTCCAAATATTTACAAATGGTGAATGGTGATATTTATGAAATCATTTTGAAAATACTTCGTGCTGTGTAAAATTAATATTGCGCGATATGTTTTAGTGTATATGGGACATTCTTTTACAACCAAACACCTTTGAGACCGACACATTTTTGATTCAGCTGAAATTTTTTTTGACGAGTTCTATACCGAAAAAATAGGGATACGTATTCGAGGATTTTTTATTTCACATATTTCGTAAAATAGAGGGGATCGAAAATTTTATAATTTGGTGTTTTTTGGCTTGGAAGACTCACTTTCAAAAATTCATAACGCCGATTCTATTTGAGCTGGAAAGTTCGTTTTTTTCATCTCAAAGCTAATGAAATGAATTTTATTACAACAATTCTTTCATTAACGATTATTCCGAAATTTATACTGTTATAAACAAATAATATGTTTTAATCGATCTTTAACAATTGCCCCAACCTCGTAGCGAGTTCTTAGCACAACCATCGTATTCTACGTCAAATTTTTCATCCATAACGTATTTTGAATTGATGGAGAATACGATGGTCGTGCTGAGAACTCGCTAAGAGGTGAAGGCAATTGCTAAAAATCGATTTAAACATATTAATTATTTATAACAATATAAATTTCGGAATAATCGTAAATGAAACAATTGTTGCATTAAAATTTATTTTATTAGCTTTGGTTTGAAAAAACGAACTTTTCAGCTCAAACAGAGCCGGCGTTATGAATTTTTGAAAATGAGTTCTCCGTGCCAGAAAACACCAAATTATAAAATTTTCGATCCCCTCTATGTTACGAAATATGTAAAATAAAAAAATCCTCGAATACGTATCCCTATTTTTTCGATATAGAACCCGTGAAACAATTTTAAGCTACATCAAAATTGTGTCGGTCGATTTTTATCTAAATCTCTCCGATTCGTCAAAGAATGTCCCATATTCAAGGGTGTTTCACGGAACAATAAATTGAATTTGCTATATTCACCGTAAAACTATCAAAATAATCAGTTCGGTCGTGATGCAATCGCTTCACACATGACGTCATCATTTGCATGCAAAATTCGGGTCAACCTGGTGGTATGGTTACCGACTCAGATTCAGGCCTTTTACCGACCGCGTTTTGTCTAATATTGTGTTGCGCTACTCCCCGGTGGAGAGTACCACCTTCGAATGGTTTAGAACCGAGGAAACTTACGCAGAGGGCGCTTCGATCAATTACAACTTTTAGATCCAGGTCAGCGGCACCTTAAATACTGCTCCAAATTTTAAACATTTTTTTCAATAATAGTTTTTTTGTGCTCGAAATGTTTTAATCCGTGCCCCATGGTTCTGCATTTTGTTGAATAAAGTGCAAAAACCATGATTTCTATTTTAGAAGATATTTAAAAAAGTCTACTTTGCTCAATCACTTCATCTTTTACGTTGTTTTATATTTTTCCTGAAATAAAAATCATGGTTTTTCTCCTTCATACTAAAAAAAAAAATTCTAAACACATCAAATAATGATTAAAAAATATAGTAGAAAAATGTTCACACACTGATTTTTGAAAGTAATTTAACGTACGGATCTTTGATTACTTTTACAGGTACAACGAATCTTACATTCCATCAGTGAAAGAAAAACAAGAAAATTCAGATCAACGTGGAAAAGTGCTGCTCCTACTCGATAACGCTCCATCGCACCCCGCTGCTGATGAGCTAAACGCTGTTGATAAAGACTTTGCAATTATGTATTTTCCTCCAAACGTAACTTCCATAATACAGCCTATGGATCAGGGCGTGATAGAGACAGCCAAAAGAATATATAAACCATCTCTCGTTCGACGCCTTCTGCTTAGCGATAATATACCGATGGTACAATTAATAAAACAGTTGTCTCTCAAAGACTGCTGCGAGATGGTCGCAGCTGCGTGGGAAGAAGTGACGTCATCGAGTCTTCAAAAAGCGTGGAATAACTTAATTTGTCTCATAACACCTATGGGACAAGATATTGTTGATGTTACAAATGAATCTCTGCAGGGAACTGTTAACTTGATTCCAGATGTCAATGTATCAAATCTTGACATCGCAGAATGGTTACGCGAAGACGATGATAATGTCACGAGCGCCGCATATTTACTCAAGACTATATTACCGATTATATCAATTATTATTATCTCTAGAAACAAGGAAGCATAGTTTTAGTTAGTCTATAAAAAATATTTTATTATCACCAGTTCGTGGAGCAACCAAGCGCAACGGCGTAGTTGGACAGCCAGCAACGCCAGCGTCTTCGCGCCCGCCAGATCCCGGGTGTAATCAACACCGGGATGAGGCGAGCGCGAAATCACGCGCTTCGAGGATGACTGTTGCGAGGCGAGCCTTTGTTCCGGAATTGTGGATTTAGCGAAAACGCCGAATTGTAAATTCAGCGGAAACTCGCTCGCCGCCCGACGTTCCAAGGGGTGTCGGACGAGCGAGCGAAGGCAGTCCCGTCTTGAGACCGTCTGAATAACGACATCAACGGAAACCGGCTCCTTCGAAGCGACCACGTATAGAGATATAAATCCTTTTTCCAAAACCGAAGATTAAAGCGTAATTGCCTAATCTACCCACGGCCGTAAAAGGTTACTCGCGTCGCGGTGTCAGTCTTACGAAGCTAAAATAAGTGCAAGCGTTAAGTCACGAACTCTATAGAGCAGTGTAGCCTGTAAGTGAGAGTGTGTGAAGGCGTGTATACTTCGGCACCTTCGAAGCCGAAGCTGCAAGCGAGAGAGGGAGAGAACGTGAGTAGTATAAGACAAAAATATTGTAAGCTTCCTTGTTTAGAACCTTTTCTGCTTTTAGTTTTGAGCTATTAAACATTTTTACTTTGCTTCCCATCAAAACATTGGTACGATAAATTGAAATCTTCCAAACCTATTCCCAGGGAACGCCCTGTAGAGGACGTTTGCCTCACAACCCGCCAAAAAAATAAATATAAACCTCTGTAAGAACTAAGAGGGTTGAAGCCGTCGCGTGCGAGACCGCTCCGCACGTGACAATAACGAAACATCGAAAGTACTCAACGATGATCAGATCGTGGCGTTTGTTACTAGCAGGAATGACGAGGATTCTCGCCACGATAAGAATTTGGACGAAAACGAGAATTGGGACGAAAACGAGCATTTGGACGAAAACGAGCGTTCGGACGAAAACGAGAAGTGGGACGAAAACGAGAATTGGGACGAAAACGAGAATTGGGACGAAAATGAGCATTCGGACAAAAACGAGAAGTGGGACGAAAACGAGAAGTGGGACGAAAACGAGAAGTGGGACGAAAACGAGAATTTGGACGTAAACGAGCATTCGGACAAAAACGAGAAGTGAGACGAAAACGAGAATTGGGACGAAAATGAGCATTCGGCCAAAAACGAGAAGTGGGACGAAAACGAGAATTGGAACGAAAACGAGAATTGGGACGAAAAGGAGAAGTGGGACGAAAACGAGAATTGGAACGAAAACGAGAATTGGAACGAAAAGGAGAAGTGGGACGAAAACGAGAATTGGAACGAAAACGAGAATTGGAACGAAAACGAGAATTGGGACGAAAAGGAGAATTGGAACGAAAACAAGAATTGGGACGAAAACGAGAATTGGGACGAAAACGAGCATTCAGACAGAAACGAGAATTGGGACGAAATCGAGAATTGTTATAGTAATCAATATTTTAAGGGCGCGAAGATATTGGGAGGGATGCAATTTGGGCAAGAATTTCTACCAGATACAGCACAGGATGCCCTAACGGGTATTATAGCAGCGTACACATGGTTCGAGACACAACCTGAGTGTACGTCGAGCGACTTAATCGTCCTCGATAAAGTACGTAATCTAGCTCTAAAAAAATTAATGGGATGGTGACATTTTCTTTATTACGTAAGAATATTGACGTTATGTAATTTTTAATTTTGTTCTGTAATCATTAATTCTGCCAATAAATATATAATCACCCTGTTTATTTTCCATAATTCTATGTTGAGGTTTTTTTTCCTATACACTAAGGGCTTCGCCGCTGCGCGCTACGCGCCTCATTATTTCCTTATACATTGTCTATTAGACAGGTGAATTCATTTATGCTGATTTGATGACAGGTCCGCAACTGTTGATCGGTTGCTTCCGATCAACCCGACAGTGGTATTGGCTCCCTATGCAGGTCTGCTCAGATTGTTTTCGTAAACGAATCCACTCACATGTACAAAACTCCCGATGCCATGCATCCCCAATTGCATTTGGCGATTTATTTTGCTATAGTTATTATTTTCAGATTTATTTACGTATATCTACATATAGAGATATAGAGTCTACTGTGTCTGGTTTATGAGTACAAATAATTGATATTGTGACGTTGCACCTAGAGTGCAAGTCACAACAAACCCCAAACCCGCGGGGAAGAGCCGAACGGGTGAGCCCTGTCCCGTCGGGAAAGACCCGAACATCACCGAAGCCCCCCGACGCTCGGCAGAGCCGAGCGCGAGATTCAGTACGAGCACGGCAGTAGCAGCAGCCACACCGGTGTAGAGCACCCAAGAGCGAAAGAGAGAGAGAGAGAGAGAAAGAAAGAGAAAAGGTCACAGACACGCACACCGATACACCCAGCTACCCTTCACCACACCTCGAGACACACCCACACACACGCCGACGACACCAGGTTAGCCTGCACTCTACAGCCGATCTGCTCCTCCCCTCGCAATACCAACCCTTTCTACCTCACACTCCCCGTCACACGACATCCCCCGTCCCCTGACAATATCAACCCTCCCTACCTCACACTCCCCGGCACCTCACACTCCTCCCCCCCCCCCCCCGCGCGCGTATCTGTAAGTTAGTATTAAGGAACGCTAAGGGCTGAGGCGTGATCAGCCACCGCTCGAGTCTACAACCCCTTTGTATCTAGTATTTTAAGTCAACCCCCGGTGCAAAAATACACTCACTAAGTTTTACCGATTACATCCGCCCCGTCTCTAATTGTCTTCCCCACCCATATTATTCGTGCGGACTCAAAACCCGTCACAATATCAATCCTTTTTTTTTCAAACAAATTTATTTAACATTTTTCACTTTAAATTCAGTTGGAAGTTGACTTCGAATCTCATTTATTGATGAAAAATTTCGATCTTCTCCTTTGCTCGTCTGAGCTCAGAGTAGATTTAATTGTTTATTTGCGAGTTTCCCGAGTAGCGAGAATTGTCTTTCATCTTGGGATCCGATTTGGTGTGGATGAATTTGTTCTCCGCGATACACGATTAAACATATCTTAAACATGTCCGCAGCTGCAGCTAATTCTGCTTCTCCCCCGTAAATTTCATTTTACTCATATGTGATTTGTAATCACCAAGTGACCTAATCACGGCACCGTTTGACTCATTACCTGTAATAAAACCCGCAAATGTAGATCAATTATCAACTATATTTGAAACGGTACTCAGTCTCACCTCTGCGTGTCGATCTTGAGTGCCGTATACACAATACGCCAGCGCGCGAAAAAGACAATTCCCGTCGGTAATCATCTTGATAATTCTCGTTTGCAGGTTCATTTTTTGCGTGTCAGAAACAGATACCTATAAAAATATTTGTCAAAGACTGTCATAAACAGCCGATGACAGCTGTCAAAGGAAGTTTTGTTTGCTAGATGTTTTTTGTTTTGTTTTCGGCATCTCACCCCACCGCCAACTTCATGCATATACTATTGTTATTACAATCTTTTTTACCTGTTGTTATTAAAGGCTTCAGGCTTCTTTTTCATTTGTTCAGGACTTTTTTATTAGATAGAGAGATAATCTCGAACTTAAAAATTCGACTGATCGAAAGAATTAGACGAAAGACTCAAGATGGTTGGGCGTGAATATAGAACTCGTTGTTATTCTCGGTTTTTTCGAGGGGCAAAGATGCAATTTGCAAAGGTGCAATTTCATCGCACCCATTTTCGCTGATATTTTCCGATATATATATATATATATATATATATATATATATATATATATATATATATATATATATATATATATATATATATTGTAACGTTTTAGGCGTTACGTTAATAAAATATGGATCCGCGAGTTTACTTATTAAGTCGATGAAATCAAGAGCGTGAATAACAAGCCAAAATCAAAGGCGAAATTAAAATGTTGTGAAAAACTTTTAATGCTTAATACGTGTTTCTCGTTTAAAGTCTGAAACAAGACTGTTTTTTACAATAATGTTGGTTGGCGCAGCAACCTTATTCTTTTTAAAGACATAAGAGGTTTATAAACGTCTTTTATCTATGCTGACTACTAGATCATTAAAGAGGGGCCAAAACGGGTGATTTCACCTTTTGTAACAATATGTATTGTGACGGGACGCCTCGCTAGCGTACCGGCACCTGAAGTTCAACGCGTGCCCCCAAATATTGTGCTTGGTGGTGACAAGCCCAAATCTCACTGCACACTCGATAACCCCACCACATACCGGTAAACCAACCAAATCACACGATTTACCGTGCCCCTTCTTCATGGGACACGGCCAATCTCTATCCCCGAAAACTGCGAAACTAGACAATAAGAAAGTATAAAATACGAGCGCAAATGTGGCTCGAGATCTATCATGTATTGTATCATACACCAAGGTAGATCAACGAATCGTCCAACGCGAGGACCTATCCGTGCATATATTGATGGAGCATCCCACGTCTACGAGGAGCCAGATACGATACGGCCCACGATCAGGAGGCGTGGAGTCGTCCTTCCAGGACTCCTCAAACACCACTCCCCATCAAAGGAGGGCATTCAACGTATTAAACATTTTATCTGTTTTCAATAAAAGTCCTTAGGTATTAGGGAGCCGCGTCTGAGTGAAAAACAGCATTGCGTCTGACCTTATAGCTCAGATACGGTGATCGTCTCACAATCCTCTGACCCATAGGTAGGGCACTTGAACCTGTAGAGAGTCTCTGTCCTTGCGACTGGATGTCTTGATACAGGTGACGGTATGTTTGCGTAGATTTCCCTTTCATTTGACTACCACGCAAATAATATTCAGTCTTGCCATACGTAAGCCGAACTACTATCCGAGTCCTTCCGACTACTATGCTATCATGTAAATAATATTCTGTCTTAGTACTAACTAAACGAATAATTATTAATATTGAAACAAACTGTCAGCGACTATTCCGCATTGTCGAATACCGTCCCTCTGACGACCACGCTATCGCGCGAATAATATTCAGTCTTGCCGTAGGTAAACCGAACTATTATTTAAGTCCTTCCGACTACCATGCTATCACGTAAATAATATTCTGTCTTACAAGGAAACGTTTTCAGGTGTCCCCCTCCGATTTCGATGAAACTCTGTTATGTTATAGAGGGTCAAAATCGATGACATACGTATTTTTTTTATCGGCCCAAACTCATTTTAAAGGGGTGAAACACCCCTCCAAAGTTGACCACCTCCCAAGATGATTTTTCTGTTTTACATGAAAGGACGGGATTTTGATAACTAATAATGACAGTAATAAATACCTTGTCAAAAGTTATGAAAAACACACTTCGAATATTATCCAGAACTCTTTATTTTAGGGGTTAACTTGTATATACAAAGTTCATTTTTTACATTAGAAACAAGATGTTCATCAGAGCTCAATGAATCCAACAGCACTGTGAAGAGCATGCAAGAATACAGAATACGTGCTTTCGATTTTTTCCCAAAAACTGAATTCTTATCGACTTTTTTCCCAATATTGCGGATTATGTCTAGTATTTAGCCATGAATCATTGAATAACATTGTTTGAGGCTCGCATTCATTCTGGCATCGCTCTCTTATCATTTTACTGTTTTATCATTTTTTTTCAAGAAACGTAAATATTTTTCATTTCAAGCAGACTATCGACTACTCGAAAATTCGATGTGTGTCATATGTAAACAAGTCATATCTCTACTTGAATTAACACCACTGTGACAGCTTCAAAAAATCGATTTTTTGAAAACCATCTAGGAAAATCTAGAATACATTTAGGAATCGAATGCCGTTGGTTGCAGGTCGAAAAAATAATTATTTTCCGAGATATTGAATATTTTGTGGAGCGGTGCAGCGCTCCGTGACGCTCGGGGTCCCGCGCCGCCTCAGCCAGGTGCGGGTCTCAACCGGTCGGCTAGTATTCTTTTGTCTCCCTTCACAAAAGCCGACTATGGTCATAAATTTCGTTTCGAAATAAGATATAGGTGGCAATAGTTGAGAAATTGTCAAGGCAGGTATAGGGATAGCGTCACAGCGACAGTTTACGAATAGAAACCAGGCTATTCGCATCTAAACGCTCCGAATCGTTTCGTTTACAAATATCGAACGCTCAAAATTATTCTTTTAACATCGAAATGAATAACGAGAAAGTGTACGCGGGGAAAAAGGGTACGAAACGGAGCTATCCGACGAGGTCTCGATCGAAAATTTCGAATCGAAAACCTCCGAACCGTTATAGCTCTGAAAATCGTTCTGCAGAGAATGTGAGCACGTCGGCGAAAAAGTTAAAATCGTCGGACGATTTAGAGATCGGTGTTACTAACGATTTTGGTTATCGTATAGTAGACCTCTTTAATGCATTGAACATTATATCGACGTTAGTGAAGTGCAAAGTGTGTGATCACGATATAAAGTTCACTGAAAAAAGTTTGCGCGGACTCGGATTCAAAATCGAGGTCGATTGCGGCCATTGTGAAAAAGTGCAAATTAATTCGTGTCCTATGATTGACAATGCATACGAAATAAATCGTCGGATCGTGTTCAGTATGCGTCTTCTTGGCGTCGGTTTGAATGGCCTGATGAAGTTTTGTGCATTTATGGACCTACCGCGCCCCATATTTCAATCCTTCTACGATCGAATCGTAAATTCGATTTCGATTGCCACTCAAGCTGTGAGCGCAGTGAGCAAAAAAAGGCTGCACTTGAAGAGAAGAGAATTTCGTTGGAAAATGGGATGGAGGACGGAATTATCGTTTCAGGCGATGGATCGTGGCGAAAGCGCGGTTTTAGTTCGCTATTCGGCATAACATCGCTTATCGGCTGGTACACTAAAAAAGTGATCGACGTTGTTGTGAAATCGAAATATTGCAAAGCTTGCCAGCATTGGGAAGCAAAAGAAGGCACCGCGGAGTACTGGGAATGGAAAAGTACCCACGACGATGAGTGCCAGGCGAACCATAGCGGCTCCTCCGGAAAAATGGAAGTCGACTCAGCTGTCGAAATGTTTCAACGGTCTGAAGAGCTCTATGGCATAAAATATAAATATTATATTGGTGACGGCGATTCCAAAACGTTGTTGGGCATATCGAATAGCGATCCATACAATGGTTTCGAGATAAAAGAAAAAGAGTGCATCGATCATGTCCAAAAACGCATGGGGACTCGCCTCCGCGAAATCGTGAAAAAACAAAAAGGATTGTCTGGCAGAGGAAAGCTCACTGGAAAATTGATCGACGAGTTGAGCACATATTACGGCTTGGCTATTCGGAGGAACAGCGATGATGTTGAAAAAATGAGGAAGGATATTTGGGCAACTATCAAGCATAAAATATCCACAGATAGTAAGCCACAACATGACGATTGCCCAAAGGGAGCCGAGTCGTGGTGTTCGTGGCAGCGAGCGGTTGCAAGCGGAAATATTTCTGAATATCGCCTTAAGCCGCCTCTTCCTAAGGAAGTATTGGAGGCAATTACGCCAGTATATGAAAATTTGAGCAGAGACGATTTGCTGCAGCGTTGTTTGGGCGGCTTTACCCAAAACAACAACGAGAGCTTCAACAAATCGGTTTGGGCAATAGCCCCCAAGTGTCAGTCCGGGGGAAAAAAAATCATCGATATTGCCGCTGATATCTCGGTATTATTATTCAACGATGGCCTGAGAAGCCTCATGAAAGTTTTGGAGACGTTGGGGGTAACCATCGGCCCAAATTGTTTCAATTTCTGCGTTGAAACCGACGCAGCACGGATCGAGCAGGCGGAGCGCTCGCTCATGGATGCTGCAAAAGAGGCAAGGAGAGCCTCTACAAGTTCGAGAAAAGTTGCTGGAGACCGTGATTTGCTTCTTGAAGGCCAGCTATATGGTGCCGGAATCGCTGACTAGGTAAGAAATTTTTTTTTTTTCAATTTATCGCATAAAAACGAACGTCAAACTTTGAACGCGTTTTTCTCAAAACCACTTTTTTGAGTGCGGCACGCAGTAGAACTCGAGCAATTCTTATCCGATCGACTTCAAATTTGGACTGCATCAATAAAACTAGATTATCTAAAGAAGTACATAGGATTTTTTCGATATCTCAATAGATAAATAAATTATAGGCTTTTTTCGACGAGAAATTTTGCTCGAAAATCGACTTTAAATTTCAAAAGCGTCCCAATTTTTTAAAAATCAATATTTTTTCAAATCCCTATGTACTTCTCTTCAAAATATCATATTATTAACGAAAACACTCGGTATTTTTTTTCAGATCGACTTTGAAGACAGTTCTGCTGCGTGCCGCGAATCACTGCAGAAGCAACGGCACCTGACGCGGGAGCTTCCCCAGCGCCACCATGGGGCGTGAAAATTTTGGAAATATCTCTTTTTTTTCCCACAAAAAAAAATTCTTGAAAAACGGCAACAAAAACAGGGGGTCACAGTGGTGTTGTCCCTTAATTCTATGGCACAGATATTTGAGGGGTAAGGGCTGGGAAAAAGATAAACAAAAAACAAGTAGTGATTATTAGCCATTTTGCATTGAAAAAATGAATAAAGAAATTTTTTTTTGTTACTTTGATTCATACACTAAATACACCTGTAAATAGTTTTGTAAATAAATTACGTTTTTATATAATACAAAATTGTTGAATATGCACATTATTCTACTTCCTCTACCGTGGCCACACCGTTTAAACAAAAACAAGTTCCAAGTTTATCTATAAATCGCTTTATGGATGATAGTCGGTACAATAATGATATTCATCAAAAAAATGCTGTAGGCAAAGTGATTTTTTACACCAAGAACATCTGATTACTGCGACATTCGTGCAACCTTCGATTTCACAATTCGGATGAGATGACTGTCCAAATGCAAAATCGACGGCGTTATCAAATTCATCAGGTTTCTTTGCAATGAACCCGCTTTTATGCCACGCATAACGAAACAAATTATGATATCGCGGAGATGACAGTTGGTTGTGAACTAAAGACTGTAATTTTATTATATTATTCCTTAAATGTAAATTTATATCATAATCAAGAAGAACTACGGTGTCTGAAAAATGACGAATATAATTTCTCCATATACGGAAGCCGAAAACATCGAGAGGTTGAATTTTTCCAGTGGTTCCTTTCGGTATCAATAAAGTCGTCAACTTTTTGTCTGGGGGTGTTGTCTCTTGCACAACTCTAGAACAAAGCCCACTCCAAGAATCAATTAGAAGTAGACTCTTCGGTCCCACTTTTGGGATAAACACTTCTTCTAACCACATCTTGAAATGATCTGTAATGAATCATTGTGATTAATACCGTTTGAGTGTATGCAGCGCGAAACAAAAATTATTATACCTGAAGTAAGTTTTCCTGATTTGGAAGCTGTGATGAAAACATTTGGCGGTCTGAATAAATGTTGTTCAACTATAGGTCCGAACGTTCCGGATGGTTCTTTTAAACAATAAATAAAGGAGATAATAATTTTCCGTCCGCTGAAATTGTAGGCTGTATAGTATAACTGTGCGTTGTTGAAGTTACTGATTGTACTGTGCACGACACTTGTTTAGTTCCTTCTTCTTTTAACGTTCGTCCAGAATGAATCTCTATTTGGAAACCACTCTGATCAGAATCATATATATTTTGTAATCCATATTCGGAAATATAAGGTTCAACTCTTTTCAAAAATTCTTCAGCACTCTTGTGTAAATATTCACTATTTTCCACTGATATTCGCGTGACGAATTTATTGATTTTTCTGCTAGTAATGCGATGTATCTTTTTAAAGTGAAGTAACCACGTTGGTGATGCTTTAAACCGAAAATCCTTATGACTGATAAGTCCTTGGGCCTGTAAAGCCCATCTTCGCAGATCCGTATCATGAACAATCAAGCCTGCGTCAATGGCATTTTTCATATTCTGCAATGTATACTCTGATATGCGCGCCAATTTTTCCATGTATGTCCCTCCCTGGTTGATTTGGTGTGCCCAACGACGCAATTGTCGTACTGATTTGACTTTTTTGTATCTATGACGAACCGTATCAATTGAGCGATTTTTTTTCGTCTTTGCACTTCGCCAATATTCAACAGCTCTTCTTTTATAATCGAAACTTAAAGGTTCGTCATCTTCGGAACAGCTATCTTCAGGTCCTTCGGAAGGCACCTGAAAATCTGCATCTTCCACTGCGAACGTTTCAAGATTTTTGTAGGGCTCTTCAAAGTCAAGAAAATTTTCCTCAATCATTTCCACACTATTATATTCTGTCATGCTTTGTAATAAAATGTTTTCGAAGTTCGATACTATTTCGCGTTCATCATTTGTTAACGGGTACTCGGGTATATTCATTACTTCAAATGCTGCCCACAGAAGTTTAATAACGTTTATTGGATTCACTTTCATTGTAAACGTGAGAAGAAATTCAATAACTGCTCGAAGTTCTGTTATTAACGTATTAAGAAGCACTGAACGGTCTCACGACTTTTCATATTGAAAATATCCGAAAGATACGCGTAATCGTTAAAAAAAATATCTGTGCCATAGAATTAATTCAAGTAGAGATATGACTTGTTTACATATGACACACATCGAATTTTCGAGTAGTCGATAGTCTGCTTGAAATGAAAAATATTTACGTTTCTTGAAAAAAAATGATAAAACAGTAAAATGATAAGAGAGCGATGCCAGAATGAATGCGAGCCTCAAACAATGTTATTCAATGATTCATGGCTAAATACTAGACATAATCCGCAATATTGGGAAAAAAGTCGATAAGAATTCAGTTTTTGGGAAAAAATCGAAAGCACGTATTCTGTATTCTTGCATGCTCTTCACAGTGCTGTTGGATTCATTGAGCTCTGATGAACATCTTGTTTCTAATGTAAAAAATGAACTTTGTACATACAAGTTAACCCCTAAAATAAAGAGTTCTTGAGAATATTCGAAGTGTGTTTTTCATCACTTTTGACAAGGTATTTATTACTGTCATTATTAGTTATCAAAATCCCCTCCTTTCATGTAAAACAGAAAAATCATCTTGGGGGGTGGTCAACTTTGGAGGGTTGTTTCATCCCTTTAAAATGAGTTTGGGCCGATCAAAAAGAATACGTATGTCATCGATTTCGACCCTCTATAACGTACCAGCGTTTCATCGAAATCGGAGGGGGACACCTGAAAACGTTTCCTTGTTAGTACTAACTAAACGAATCATTATCAATATCAAAACCGACTTGTCAACGACGATCCCGCATTGTCGAATACCGTCCTTCCGACCACCATGCTATCACGCAAATAATATTCAGTCTTGCCGTAGGTAAACCTAATTATTATCAAATTAAATAAGAAAGAGCTATTTCTTCCTAAATTACCACAAATTTATTAAAGATCACAAGGAAAATAAATTCAAAACTTCACATCCTGTCTTTTATCCCGCCTCCCGGGAACGAAACATTCACTTATTATTTAAATACTTCCTTTCGGGAAACAAATTTTTCGCATCACGAGTCAACCACTCATAGCGATCGATCTGTGCGTGCTTCACACACACAGATCAAGTTTGACCCTCAACCGTTTACACGGCCTGTGATGACGGGTTTATTCCACTCGTGCCATTGCACATGAGGGTGAGGAAACAACTTCTGAGGCTATCTCGAAAACCAAGTTGAAACGGTCAAACTGTTCAAGCTCTTCCAGGAGTTCATCAAATAATCGACAAGTAATCATTCTCCACCTTCCTTCCGAGTCCAGAGACCGAATCCTGCAGCTCTATCCAAGAGACAGGAAACTCTTAAAATTAATATAACATTCGAGCTTGCGCGAAATCTCCTACGTTACCTCACGAAATTCAGCCCGCGAACGAACTCGAAACGTTTCAATATATATATATATATATATATATGTGTGTGTAAGTTTGAGACTAGCCCAAACTACAGTGCGACATATCAGAGGTCGTCCGCTCGGCACACCTACCAAGCCCGAGACACGCGGTCGTCGCGCTCATGAGTCGAAACTGCGTGATACAGACAGAAACACGCTGATAACGTAAAGGGCTCATAGCGCTTAGCGCTAAGGTGTATAATTAAGCAAAATTAATAATTATAATAAGTACTTGTTGTTGATTCAGGTAAACCTGGGCACATTCCTCCATTGTAATTATTGAATCGCTTGAATACGTGTAAATAGTGTAAATATATTACAGTTATTACCAGCATCAACCACAGTATGTTACGATGGTATTTATTTGGATGAGTGTCGGGCGTATGGTGATCCCAGTCCCGTTCCCACCCATAACCTTGAAACCTTTCCGCATGAAAAGATAACGTCACGAGTAAAAAACATGATTCTGGAAAAATTTTATGGAAAAAACCAGAACGCGGCTATTTTTATGGATCTTTTCGTGAGCGAGTGCACCCGTTTAAAATGTAAAAAATATAAAATATGAGAATATGAAAACAGAATCTATGTCAACAAACATAGTTGTAAACAGTGAGAGCTATTTGGAACGCGTGTGGAATAAACACAAAGAGCTGTTTACAGAAGAGAAATTCGAAGTAGGCAAAGTAACAGGCTACGAGGCGTCAGTAAAGCTTACCAAAAATAAATATATTGCGCGAAAACCGTACAAATGCTCTATAGCGGATAACGAAGAAATAAATTCACAAATAAAATCATTATTGAAAGTAGGTTTGATTGAACGCTCGACTAGTCCGTTCGCTTCTCCGGTAACTCTTGTTTTGAAGAAAGAAGAAGGGAGAAAGTCACGGTTATGCGTAGACTATAGCGAACTAAATAAAATAATTATACCAGAATGCCACCCATTCCCAATTATTGACGATATGTTAATTCAAGTACGGGATTGCAAAATTTTTTCAAAATTGGATATAAATTCGGCCTTCTGGTCAATCCCGATTAGAGAAAAAGATAGATATAAAACCGGGTTTATAACCCAAAACGGGTATTTGCAATGAAAATGTTTGCCTTTTGGCTTAAAATCGTCTCCGGCAATTTTTCAGAGAATTCTGAGTGATGTATTAGCGAAAAACAATCTCGAGAATTTCGCGATAAATTACATCGATGATATTTTGATATTCTCAAAAAATTGCCTTCTTAAAGTTCATACTTTCAAGTTTCTCCGATTGCCGCTTGGACGCGCATCAGTCGCGATTCTCTCGCGACTGATGTCACTCCTTATTCCGATTATAATACGGTGCTACTCCAGCCCTAATATGTTTGTAAGGTCTGATAAATAACTATGTACGATAATGTGTTCTACGGATATCTATTTATTTTGGTGCGTTCGTCAGGAACGCTGACGTACAACTAACTTACACCTATCGTCGGATGATACGTGTACACAGCCTAGGTATAGACGTATATAGGTGTGTGTATCCATATACATACATACAATGTATCCTTAGTCTCAGACTCCACACTCTCCCGGATTTATTCGTAAAGCGAAATACGTTACTTACAATTAACCGTTGTAGCAGTGGTTCGAAGTTCAATGCGCTCCGAACGCCTTGGGCCCGGATCACTTTGGTTCGAGGGGGACTCGTTAATAGATTGAGTTTCTGTCGTTAATACGTCTAGTTCACATTTTATTAATTGATCTGTGTGTCGGGTCTAAGGTGGTTCATTTTTTACTGACACTTGATAAGTTACGACTGGAATTATAATTTTGGATATTTTAGCTGGAGTCCAGCCAGTCTTCCCCCCTCTATAATCCCTTGACACAACTGCATCTCCGACAGAGAAATTTATTTTCCTCACGGTGACATTGTTTCTGTTGATATTCGCAAATTTTTTCTTCGAGGGGTGGTGGACGCAACAAGGAAAAACGAGTTCTTAATTCGCGTTTAAACATTAAACTTGCAGGCGTTTTAATTTTAAAGGAATTTTTTAATAGCTGCTGACAGTGTAAATCCGTCTTTCAACAAACAATATACCTTGCTCTTGAACGTTTTCACCAGATTGTCGGCAGATCCGTTAGTAGCCGGAAAATGAGGTGGTGACGTGCTATGCCTGATGCCACCCCTTTTTACAAAGTTAGAAAATGCTTCTCCTTTAAAAGTTGTAAAATTATCAGTTACTAAGTGAGACGGGTACCCAAAACGAGTAAATATTTCTTCCAAAAACTGCAATCGTCAATTTTTCGGACATATTTTGCATTATGAATGCTTCCGGCCACTTACAAGGAAAGTGTTTCCGCTGACATCCTTCGATTTTGATGAAATTTATATATGTTATGCTACATCAAAACCTAAGAGACACGTATTTTTTTTTATCGGCGGAAAAACGTTTCTAGGGGGTGAAATTATCCTTTGAAGTTGAGACCTTTGTAAGATCAATTCAAATTATTTTTACTTTTATTTAACATATGAGGCATATATTTTCACACACAGTCACATACAGATACACGCACACTCATCCCAATTTATACATCGTTCTCTGATTTGTCTCGGAGTTCGGTGACATTTTTGAATAAACAATCATTCAAATTTTGACTTATCTATGATGCTCGTTTTTTCCCACATTGGCTCCTGCCCTGGGACTGGAATCCGGAACCGAAGTTGATGATTTCAATATTTTCTCCAGGTTAAATCTTGTTTTAATTACTGGCCAGTTTCCGTTGAGTCGACTATAGAGAGATGAGCGGACGACCGGTCCCTTCGACGTCCCAGAGCCAAGAGGCCGAGCTCACGAAAGCGAACTCGGTAGTGTGATCGGAGGGGGGGGGGGGGGGGGGAAATGAGAAATCGAGGATCGATTAATTCTTCGATTATAGAATTTGATTTTAACCGCGGATAAATTCAAAATTTGGATTTATCACCTTACACCTTCGAGGGGTACTTTTCAGGTTTCACCTATTGTCACTTGAGATAATCGACCCTGCACCCAAATGGATAATTACCTTAATGATAAACGATGAAAAATGCAACTGGTTTCATATCGGGGGGTTGCATAAGAAAAAAGTTACAGGGGTTGAAATTCATAAAATCGTTACAACAAAACAAATATTTGCACCTATCTCGAGGGATTTAATTGCACTTTGAAGAGCGAAAAAAAATAATACATATGGGTTTTTGCGTTTTTCTCGCAAATCAAGTTAAGGGGGTGAACTACTCCTATGTATGTTTACATTTAATCTCAATAAAACGGCAGTAATTCTTTTTTTTTCTTATTTCTTCTCTTAGTGATGCGTTTTTTCTCTAAATTCTCAACATCTACGTATCAAACGATTGACAGATTTTTCTCGAAATTACATTTTCATAATTGGTGAAAGTGATAAGACCAAAAGTATGCATCCAATCTTGATGGTTTCTTTTTTATTTGAAGGCAATTTGAGACTCTTCTATTTATACTTAAAACATTCCATTTAAAATTTATTTAAACAATGGATTTTACCTAACTGAGCAAGGAAAATTGGAAAAAATCAAATTTTTCCGCTGAAAATTCTACCACTTTATCAATTTTTTATTTCTTGTAACTTTTTACGGTATTCATACGAATCACATTCACAGTTTAAAAGAATTCACTTATTTATTTTTGCCGCAAAAAATGACAGATTGGATAACTTTTACGGATAATAATTTTTTTTATTAGTTAATATTGAATATACCACAAGACAAATTTCAAAAATATCTATTCCTTATATTTTTCACAAAAATTAAGTAAATACTGACATATTTTTATAGTTATCGTAATCCGCCCCCTTACTTGAAGGTGTTATCTGGGAGTCACCTCTGTTCAGTCTGTGACTCGCTCCCATAATTAGCCTTTTTCCTGAGAATAGTACAGCGAACGTGTCACGAGAGGCAGCACTAGTAGTAGGGACAAACATAAAATATTTACATTTAACGCAGTGTTATTTACGTGATATAAATTTATGATTTAAAAATATAAATCGAACACAAACATTTTTTTTTAACAATTACAATGCCAACAAAGCGTTGCAGTTTTGCGAAGTGTTCGTCGGATAACCGCTATCCGGAGGAAAATGTGTTTTTTATACCATTCATAAAACCTCATATTGATGGGGTTAGATGTAATAAATGGATACATGCATCAAGGAGAGTGGATTTAACAGTAGAAAAAATAAATAAATATTCATATGTGTGCTCTAAACATTTTATTGGTGGAAAAGGTCCTACTGAGGAAAATCCAGATCCTGTTTCTGCAACGATTAGTAAAGTAAGTAATAATACATTTTTTTAAACTAATTATGTTAGCGATTGGAGTAAAAAAAAATTGGTATTGAAATATTAATTATTATAGACGTAGTAGACATGAAAAAATTTAACTTAAGTAAAAAAAAGTTGAAAAATACTATTTATAAAAAATACACATACTGATCTAGTAATTTTCTACATGTGAATTTTTTATTTTAAAGTTTTAGCCATTTTATAGACTGATTTGCTACTGGAGAAAATTAATTAATGTCTGCTAGCGTCAAAGTCATAAATAATTGACAAATTTATTACTAAAGTTATGGGTAAATAAATAATTTTATTACCTGTTTAAAAAATTTTTCTTAGTAATAAACTTATAATTTTTATAGATCCCAAAAACACGAAGCAAACGTCCTTCAACATCAACGATCGACTCTTTGTGCAGTCCGCTCCAAAAATCGAAAAAAGGGAAAGATGTTAACTCAGAGTTTTCAAATCCAATTCAGCAAAACGATACTCAAGATATTCCATTAGATAACTATTCAACTCCTCAATTCACTGAATTACCACTAAGTAACGAAGAGCACATCAATGAATCTGTAGCTCATGCAGAAAGTCAAACTTGTATGGAAGTTGAAAGTATTTTTGTAATAAAATTACAAAAAGAGATTCAAAAACTTACGAAAAAGTTAAGTACATCTACTGTTAATTATGAATCATGCATGAATTATCGTAAAAGGTTTAAGTTTTATACAGGCTTAATGCCAGAAGATTTTGATATTCTGTGGAATTTCTTAGGTCCGCCAACTGAATCATCACTGATGATCTGGCATTCACGATCTGATACTAATAAACGCATAACGATAAAACAATTTAAAGCATTATCGTTAAAAAATCAATTATTTTTAACTCTTGTGAGATTACGATGTGGTTTTTTATTGTATGATTTGAGTTGCCGGTTTGGTGTCAGTATGGGATATATTTCTAAACTAACAACAACCTGGATACAACTAATGTATTGTAAATTTAAACAACTAAATAATTTTCCATCAGCTAAAGATATCAGTAAAAACTTACCTCAAGCCTTTAAGAAATTTAAAAATGTACGAGTAATTATTGATTGCTTTGAATGGAACATGGAAAAGCCAAAAAATTTTAGTCAACAAGGAAATACGTATTCGAGTTACAAATCTCATAACACAGTGAAGTTTTTGATTGGAATTCTACCTACTGGAGGGTGTTGTTTTCTTTCAGAAGGTTTCGAAGGACGCATAACTGATAGAAGTATCACCGAGAAAAGTGGATTTCTTAAATATTTGGAGAAAGGTGACTTAATATTAGCAGATCGTGGTTTTAACATAGAAGATTTATGTAATAAGTATAAATGCACAGTATTAAGGCCACCGTTTCTGAAATCAAGAAAAAAATTTACAAAAAATGAAGTTAAAAGAGCAAGAGAAATTGCTTCGGCTCGAATACACGTGGAACGATTCATTGGTCGAATGAAACAGTTTAGAATAATGCAAAGAATTATACCCAAAACTTTATTGCCTATTGTATCACAAATTGTGTTTGTAATTGCAATGTTAGTAAATTTTCAAGAGCCACTTGTTACTTAAATATTTCAATAAAATTTATGAAAATAATTATAACACTATTACTATTTTGTTATATCTGATTAGTTCAGTAAGTAGAGTATTATTAGTCATAAGATTTAAAATATTTTTTAACAAAAAACAATCATAAAACATTTATAGTAATAACATACACATATCTCATGCTATTATTAAAAATAAGTTAACTGTAGTTTTTATTGCACTCATATGTCCATCACAAGTAGTGGTAACTTTCGTGGTAGTCTCATCTCAAAAAATTCCATAGCTAAGACATTATGGACTTTGCATAATTTAGTTGTTAGAGCGTTTATAAAATTTTCATCTCGAGAAATCTTCTCGACTACAAAACCATTCTTAGGCGACCACACAATAAAGTCACAATATTGTAATTCCAAAATAGCTAATGTCAGCTGAATTTGGTAGTAATAAGCATGATTTCTTTTCAAAGTAATTTGATCATTTTTAACCGTATAGCACAGATTACTTTGATCTTTGATTTCAGCTAAATTAAGAGGTGAGCAATGTTTTAATTTGTAAGGACACTTTACTTCAATACAGTAGAGCAGTTTATTGTTTTCCACAATTAAGCCATCTGGGCTGCAACCAACTCCTGGGAACCGATTATTAACAATCAATCCTGGTTTTTTAATCTGAGTCCTATTAATAGACGTAAGGTAATCTTGGATTGCAGTTGATTCATTTTCTCGACCGTAAGCAATCGCAGGTAAGTGACTAATATCTTTTGTTTCTTGCCATAACTTTGTATTTATTAAATTTGTTAAATCTTTGCTTGTATAAAATGACTTACAATCTGATGCAGTAATTCGGTATCTTCGTGCATTGAGCCATGCCGGACTATTTTGTTCTACCTGAAGCTCAAATGGACCAAGCGTTGATGAGCTTAAATTAGTTTGAAACTCTGCAATTTTTAATTTTAATATTAACTTTTGATCACAGTCCAAATCATAATCATCATAGTGTATTTGCAGTAAGTCGATCCACATTGATTTTTCATTTTTGTGTTGTAAGCGTTGAATAAAATCAGTTGTCATTATATCAGCACTCACAGAACTGCTTAGGTTCGACTGCGCACTAAAATCAATTACTTTTTTTGTATTAGCTTCATTACAATTTTTTTTTTTAGGCTTTTCACTTGAATTTCTCGTTGATTCAACTTTTTTATACTCAGCAGTGATGATACTTGATGGATCGTTTCCAGTTTTGCGACCTTGATTCCATTCTTTTATTTTAGAAGTACAAGTTAGCGGTTCAAAACCATGTTGAAGCGTATATTCTTCTAGTTTAAAAAGTAATGCTACAATATGTGAGCAATTTAAAGATTCAGACGCTGGACATTGACATGCAGCATTTATTACGTTTCCGTCGTCATCAAGACCTATTACCACATCGTAAATCGTAGTTTTAAAGGATGATTGGATTTTTGCCCTTAGATAATAAATATTGTTACAACTATTATCTTGTAAATCTTTTATACGATCACTAATACAGTACAATCTACCTCTTTGAATGGCTTTAGAATTACCAGAGACAGGCATTAAATCGTCGTCCATTTCTTGATCATCGTCATCGCTTTCCTGTGAATTTTTACCTTGTGTAATGTACTCATGTATAATACCGTAACAAAATGAACGAGGAACCTGTTTAGATGGAAATGTTTGCCAATTATCATTAGGATAGAAAGTAGTATGGATGGGTAATGTTGTAGAAGAATCTGATGTCACTGTTGATCCAGATGTAGATGCCAATGAGACTATTAAAGATGCTTGCAAGCGTTGTTTCTTCTTCACTAACCATATTCCTTTGTCGACACCTTCAAAAATAACTCCTTCTCTTCCGTTATTTATACAATCGTTGACCCTAATGCGTACCAATAAAAGATTATTAAATTATTAAATTCTAACTAACTGATAAACTCATCACTGAGAGTCATCATTTATAAATGTTTTCGAAATTATTAAAAAAATAAATTAAATGAATAAAAAATGACTAGTTAATTTTTTCACTATTAATTACCATTGACTAGAATGACATATAACCTCTATCTGTTACTAAATCATATTCATTTATTTAATTTTTTTTCATTACCATCTATATTTGATTCATATTTCACTCTGAAATAAATCTGAAATTTATTATTATTTTCAATTTCTCTTATTACAGTTTGAATCTCCCGCTATTTTTTCACTAGAGTCTGTATACAAACCTGTCAATTAATTCGTTTTTTTTTCCGGTAACTTTTAAATTACGGCACGCAAGCCAACGTTTTAGTGTTATTAAATTGTTGTCTTTTACGGTTGCAAATTTTAGTTTTGCTCCAGGAACGTCGTCTTCTGTTAAAAACATTTTTTTTTAGTGCACTTTACTGTGTGTTTATATGGGGGTTAGACAGTGTTTGTCCCTACCGAACCACTAGCGCTGCTAGTGAGTAATTTTTCGTACTTCAGGAAAAAGATTCATTAGATTTGAAATACGACGTAGAAGCAGTGATAAAACTGCGATCGCGGAATATATTCACCACAGTCAGCTATTTTTCTTTTACACGACGAAAAAAGTCACTTACAATTCGAGACTGTTTAAAACGAAATTGAAAATATTAATCAAAATGAAGATAAATCCTTTGAACGTTATTAGAATGCTTCTCGCAACTTTTGTAGTTATGTTTACTGGATTCGCCAGTAAATAACGATGAAATACAGTTGAAAGAAAACTTTGAAAATATTTTGTTGAGTGCAATGAACGAATACATTGGTTTCGAAATGGTAGAAGAAAATTCTTTGCATTTCGAAGAACCGTTTAAGGATTGGGAAATGGAAATTGTTGAAGATAAAGAATGGGCAAACGCCCTGTATAAACCAGAACTTTCGCCTGATACGTGCACTCGTGATAACGAAGACTTATCTTACGAGTACAAATTAAGGGCCGTTGAGTATTGACGCAGCGGGAAGAAAGGATATTTGGGTTTGGGCAGTGTTAAACAAAAGTTCAAGAAAGTGCAATCTATACCACAGTTGCACCGGTGGGCCCACAATTTGAACAAGGTGGGGACATACAAAGAAAAATTAGTACGAATTTGTGGTTACACTTTCGAAAATTTCAAAGCTGCTGTGGATGCTGGTTTAATAGTGCACGATTCTGATTTGAAAAAATGGGCCTTACGTGCTCAAAAAGAAATAGGGCATACTGATTTTCGTTTCAAAGCATCGCGTACGTGGATGAACTCATTCGAAGCAGCTCATCGTATCGCATCGAGAAAAATTAATAAATTCATTACATCCAAAACAATTGAAGATGGAAAAGTCTTGGAACAACAAATTCAAAAATTTGTCTATGACATAAAGCAAAATATTAGAACGTACGGATTGTCAAATACATTTAACGCAGATCAGAGTGGCTTCCAACTAGAAATGCATTCCGGAAGAATTTGAGCAGTCGAAGGAGAAAAGCAAGTACAATGTCTTGTACAATCAGTCTCTTCTACGAGCCACAGTGACACTATTCAGCCGACTATATCAGCTGACGGCAACAGCTAGGGAGCTGGGTGCCAAAATTTCTAAATGATTTGTTCGCCTGGCAGACGTTATTAATATCAAATTTTGTACCATAAGAAACATTAAGGACCGCGTCTGCCACCACGACAGGCCTGCGTTGTCAATTGACAGCGCATAAAAAATTGAAAAAAAGGTGTACTAAATCATTTGTTCGTGTCTGCCTCTTGGACTGATGGTCAGAATCATCCTGAAAACGATCAAAATCCAGAGGCAGACATCTAGACCTCTGACTTTTGTATTAGTAAATTTTTTTAAGTTTTTTTTATGATTTAAAAACATGTATATGAAATGTTCGCTCGGTAGACCTGAATTGTTCGATTAAAAACAATGTGAAGGGCCACAGAAGAATGGTCTGCCACCATGGTAGCGCTGAGTTGTCAATTGACAGCGCTTCAAAAATGTAAAAAAAAAGGTGTGCTAAATCATTTGTTCGTGTCTGCCTCTTGGACTGATGCTCAGAATCGTCCTCAAAACGTTGAAAATCCAGACGCAGACATCGAGACCCCTGATTTTCCAAAGCCAGACCATTTGAATATAAATTTTTTTTTTTAACTCTACGGTCGCGCCAAACCACAAGTAAAAAATTCTGCGCCTACAAAATGTTAATGAAAATACTTAATGTTACATACAAGCAATCGATAGGAACAATTTTAAAAACATATTTCAAATATTCGGGTTCTAAATCTGTTACCTGTCGTCCCACAGCGCAGGTATAAAATGTACTGTATAGTTTGTCTTTCTTTCTTAAAGAGAAAAAAGAGAGATCGTTATAACTTCGGAGAGAGTTGGGGCATACATAGTGTAACGTGGCATTTTTACTGGGCGTTTCACACGGCTCCCCGAACCCTAGACGGAACCCAAAATTAGGGAGCCCGCGGAGCAGACCGCGGCTCATTTTGAAAAAGAGCGCCACGACAACGGTCACGCATCCGAGACTCTGAGAGGGACCATAGTCGTTCTAGCGAATACGACTTTTCAGGATTTTTGTTTATTTCTTTTTGGGTGGCGAGTAAATGCGGCCTCAGACAGGGGATCGGCAGCAAATTCGAACGACGTTACCGGATGGCAATCGCGGCGGATCGCGACGAAAGGAGGGCCTCACACGGAGCTACGGAGAGAGCGTCAACGGAGAGCTCTGCCGCGAGGGAACCAAAGGCGGACGAGATTCCCGTTGGTGGCCGGCGAGCCGCAGCCCCCCCCCCCCCCCCCCCCCCCCGTCAGCCAACTGACGACAGGTATCCTCGCGAAGTCGTCACCACGCCACTGTCGAGCTACGGGGTACCAGAGACTGGCCAGCCAATCAACACCCCGCGACAGCGGAATTCAACGATAGCGATACGCTAGGCTGTAAGAATTTCGTAACGAGAACCCCAATCAGATCGGGAGAATTTTGACTACAGATAGCGCCTATGTTCGAGGCATGTTCCAATTGCGGCTCCGATTTGCAGGGCTCGTCACTTGAGTTCTGGCGACGTTTCGCGGTGGTTGAGGTAGACGCTAGCAGAAGTTAAAAGAGAAAAGAAAAATTGTGTGCGAGATGGCAGAGACCAGGGTCGGGGAATTCCTCGTGTGGCTGCGGAGCGGTGAACGCTTGTAATTCTTCGCGAGCATATTTCGAGCACAAGTTAGATTGGCACACTGGTAAACGGTCGGCCCACTTAATTATTGAGTTAGGGTAGCGCTCAAAATTTGCTTGCCGATCTCCTTGATGATGACCGTAGCCTGAGTTTTCGTGATAACGCGTAGAGTCAAGTTGATCCCTGTCAAGTCTCGCGTAGAGTCACGGTTTCGAGTGGGCAACAATTTCGGTTCGAAATTGGGTGTGGCCAAATTCCGCTGCACGGGGTCTCGTCGAGTCTGCGTAGTCTGCGTAGATGCTCGGTTTAGCGGGACGGTTTGCGAACTTTTTGGAAATAGTGACTACAACTGGAGCTCGGATGCGTCATAATACGCTACACACCAGCACGAAAAGAAAAGCTTCCTGGATTTATTAATTCGGTCAGATTAGCGCGTCGAGCCACGTCTTTTTGTTTAATTTTATGAATTATTGTGTACCAGTAAGGTGGCGACTAGCGCACGTAGAAGTAAGACATCACCTAGATTTAATAACGATCGCGGGTAGCGCGTCGATTATGATCTCGATTACGTTTTTGTCTAGCGGTTTATGATTAAGTGACGATTAGCGTTGTAGTCGAGGACGATCGCGGGCAACGCATCGAGTCAAAATTTTGTTTTTGGTTTTTGTGAGTTAGGGTATTATTAAGACAGCGACTAGCGCAAGTAGGCCATAGAGGTCTTCTAGATTTATTCGTTTTTTTTTTATTATTTTGTTTGTTCCCTCTTTTTTTTTCTTTTGGTTAAATCTAAGCATTTGTATTTGGAATCGCAAAGAACGACTTTCGCAGTATTATTATTATTTTTTTGTATTACACTGGCCAACAGTGGTTTTGTTGCTCTTGATATTTGAGTCGTCTTAGAAAGATTCGATGTCAACGACCTCAGGAGTAAGCGTAGTTTTTCGAAATTGGCTCTAGTTATTTATTTTATCGACATTTTCATATATGACTCAAAAAAGCAATGTTAGGTGAAAAATTCGATTTCTTTTTTTTAATATCTAAAGTTTATCAAAAAAATACTATCAATAACCTTAGTTATGCTTACTTTATTCGGGCAGAAGTATAAAAAATATAAGAAATATAATACTTTGTTGTTCTCGCCATGAAAAAAAGGGCACAACAAGTTTCTTCGGAAGGGGGGGTATTGGGGTGTTCCGAAGAAAAAAAAATTAAAAAATTTCTCTCAAACACGCATCAAACTTTCGGTAGAGCATCTTATATAGAATATCTCAGCCAAATACGAGCTTTTAACATTGATTTTTTTCCATTTTTCATTTAAATAACAGGTAAAAAAATTTAGGAAAAAATATATCTCATAAACGTCTGACATATAAACCATCTAAACGTACATCTAATAAACTATCTGTATTAACAGATTCTTATAGGTAATTTCACGCTCTATAAAAAACTACTGATATAGAACTTTAACCGTTCAAGAGAAATTCGCCTTTAAACATTGAGTCATCTCGAATACAATACTACAATAACATGAAAACCCGAGCCAATCTAATATAATCATAATTATATTCGTAAGTTTTACGTTCTCAAACACCAGGATTCACAGAAAAAATCAGAGCAACAAAAAAAAGTATTTATTTTGTAGAGCTGTGTTATCGCTGACTGGAAATATATTATTGGAATTTTATAGTGATTTGGCCAAACCACGCGTTGGCTTACGTGTATTGTATCTCTCTCTACCCAAAAATTACCCCTCCCCTCGCCGCGGTACTGAGCTATCGAGTATATGGTCGCGGTATTTCGCATTACCGATTTCGAGGCGTGTTAATCACGCCAGGCGCCCAACAAATTTCGCGATATTGTTTTAGGTCCAGGGTACATCGTGGACGCCGATTTATTGTGCGCGAGGTAAGTTCTCGGTCATTTTCTCCGAGTGACCGAGAAGCGGGAAAAATCACGTCACAAATTGGCGCCCAACGTGGGGCCTTCGCGAAATTTCCGCTGTAAATTTCCGAGAAAGATAGTAGCATTGCGCGTTTCGGAAATTTCAACTTAGCAACGGATAGCGCTCGCGGTACGAAAACAACAGCGTTCGGAGAATACGGAGGAGAGAGGTCGCGAGACACTTCGGTCAAGCGTGTTGACGTTTGGAGTACAGCGAGACAAGTGTGAATACGTAAGTAAAGAGTGGCGAATAACATCGAAAATTTGCGATTTACGACTCAGGCTACGAGTTGACGAATATACCGGGTGACGAAAAAGTACACCACGTATATCCGCACCTCCCATTTCTAATAATAGGAATAAAATTGCCTGCCTTTATCGCCTATCTCTTGCTTGTGTCATTTTTATTTTCTTTTGTTATTATTTTTGATTTCTGATTTCTTTTTGTTTTTCTTTTGTCTTCTGCGGTTTCGAAAATTTTTTGTTTTGTGTGTTTCAACGACGGATTTTCAGCATTGCGGTTGAATTTTTTTTTTGTTTGTTGCTGGTGCGACAATATTTTTTTTTCTTTCTCTTTCTTTTTCTCTTTTTCTTTCTTTCAGCCCATCTTTGGTTTTTTTTTGTTGTTTTTTTTGTTTTGTTTCATTTTGTGTATGATATTTCTTTTGCTGGCGCTTTTATTTCGCAAATATTGATATCGCTAATATATTAGCGGTGATTTCACTAATACGAGGAAGCATCTCTCTCACGTTCTGCTGTGGCTTGTGGATAATAGCGAATTAATTTAACAAGTTTCGCGGAAGGGTCCATACTGGATACCATTGCTTGCGCTCAGACTCTACCTACGGCTTTTGTCTTTCGGTTCGAATAGTTTGATTTTGCGTGCTTTTACTTTCATCACTGCTCTTCGTTTTTGCGGGTAAAACCAACATGGCGGAAGTAACCGTTGGCGCGTGGTTGTACGACATGACGAGCAATGAGCTCGAGTTAGCATTAGCGACCGCGAGGGTGAATTCTACCGGTAATTTGCTCGTGCGTCGCGACCGTTACGTGCGACACCTCTTGCGTGCGCGCGGGGATCTGACAGTCACTTGGGAACCCGAGGACAAGGATGTCTTCGCGGGGTTGGCCGAATTAGCGACCGTTGCAGAACCGGTGCGTGAACAGCCCCGAAGGGCTAGCGATTCGCGGCTGTTTGAACCCGTGAATATCACCATCGCGACCCGGCTAACCACGGTAGCAACGACGAGTACGGTGGTGAGCGTAGCCGTCGCCTCGGCGGTGTATGGTAGCGCCTGGCGGTCGGCCGCGTATCAAGTTCCGACGCGGATACCCTTCCACTCGATGCCGTTTTCGATGATGAGCGGAGCCCAGGAGCGCTGGGGAGAGGCCTCCCCAATCCAAGGGCAGCGACAGGGGCATGAACAGCCCCTAGTGGATTCCATCCGACTGGTAGCAGGGACGTCCGCTCCGCGGGCCGAGTTCCGGTCGCTACCGGCCGACCCCGCAACAATTCCTCGCGACATGGCGACCGCTGCCCTGCCGGCTTAGGCCCGGGATCCCATTATGGAATCGCGTACCCGGGAAACGATTCTTGACATCCCGAGGGCCTTGCGAGGTTGGGACCTGAAGTTCTCGGGAATTGGCGAGCCGAGTGTCGAGGATTTCCTGACGCGATTGGAGGAATGGCGAAGTCTGTCGGAATTGAGTGAAAACGAAGTGTTGAGTTCGCTCACGATGATCTTCTCGGGCGTAGCCTTGGAATGGTTGCGTTGCGAGAGAGATAGCTGGGTCACGTACGACGAGTTTCGCGCGGCGTTGCGTTTGTGGTTCGGGGACGGGACAGTAGGAAGCCGCGTGGAGGATCAGGCTAGGTCGCGAACTTAGGGACCGGTCGAGTCGGTGACGGAATATCTATCCTGCGTTCGGGGGTTGTTGAGGCGGATGCCGCGTCCGTATACGATGGGGCAGCAACTGGATTTGGCCTTTAAGAACTTGCGTCCCGAAATTCGCGAAGTCCTCCGTAGAAGGGAAATTCGAACGTGGAGCGAATTAATTTATCTCGCCACGGAGCAGGAAAGAAATCTCGCGCTGTCTCGCAAATACCGCCCCCCGCCCACACCGAAGGAATCATTTATTAGCGAGTTAGCGTACCGGACCAAGACCGCGGCGACTCGGGGCGAGTCCGGGTTAGCCGCGATCGCGGAGCCGGGGGTCGAGGTAACCGTAGCGCAGACAATAGAGAAGCTGCTAGCGGCCCAGGTGAAGGGGCTCGAGGAGAAATTGTTGAAGGCAGTGGCAATAGCGACCCAGAGGAACCATTCGAGCGGCGCACAGTCAAGTGGCGGAAGCCCGGCTTCGACGAGGCCGACCTCGCCGAAGCGACCAGCGCGAGGAACGAGCAGGGGAGCGGCCCCCTCGGCTAACAGGCCAGCCTCGTGCGTGCCCCGGGTTGTACAATTTCGTGGCGACAAGGTGTGGGACGAGAACTTGTGCATGAATTGCCATCGTCCCGGTCACCGGTTTAATAGCTGTCCGGACCCATTGCGATTCTTTTGCTACCATTGCGGGTACGAGGACGTCTATTCGACGGATTGTCCGCGGTGTTCGGGAAACCAGGACGGGCAGCCTCGCTAAGTGTCAGCGCGGCGCCCCGAGTGGAAGGCACCACGGCATTGCGTGGCGTCGAGAGGGAAATCGCGACGTGCTTTCCGATGCAGACCATGGAGTTCGGCCAACGCTGGTTTTTGCGGGTATGTATCGGGGGCACATGGGTCAGTGCGTTGTTAGACACCGGCTCGTCGCGAACATTTCTCGGTACGGTCGGACACCAGATCGCGTTAGAATACGGACGACAAGTAAAATCACCCAGCTGTTCGAGTGTCGTATTGGCGAATGGATCGGTAGAGGCAATAACCGGAGAGGTAGAGCTTCCGATAACGTTGCTGGGTGTCGCGCATGAGTTTTCGTTGCGGATTACCCCACCTTAGTTGGAGATTGCGTCCTCGGCATGGATTTTGTACGAAGATTTGGCTTTTCGATTGACGGTGCGCGCGAATCATGGAGGATCACGAATGTTCCGGAACACGAGGGAAGATTTGAGGAGGGTCGGCCGATCCAAGTTACCGATGTGTCAGGTTGTAGCGGCATCGTAGAGCTAGCGGATAGCGAGAATCGAGAATTACAAGAATTCTTAGCGAAGGAATTACCGAAAGTCTCGGGAGACTTGGGCCTGACTCATCTCGCGGAGCACGAAATAGACGTGCAGGGAAGCGCACCTATCAAGCAGCGGTACTATCTCGTATCCCCGAAAGTGAAGGAGGCTATTAACGAGGAGGTAGATCGCATGTTCGCGGATGGAGTAATCGAACCCTCCCAAAGTTCGTGGTCGACGCCAATCGTGATGGTCAAGAAACCAAACGGGAAATATCGGTTCTGCTTGGACTTCAGAAAAGTAAATAGCGTTTCAAAGAAGGATGCGTACCCGATAGCGTTTATGAACGGCATATTGGATAAATTGCAGTCAGCCAAATACATCTCGACTATAGACTTGAGTCAAGCTTACCACCAGATTCCCTTGACATGCGAAAGTCGCGAAATAACGGCGTTCACGGTCCCAGGTCGCGGATTATTCCAGTTCGTGCGAATGCCATACGGGTTTACCGGAGCCCCAGCCACCTTCCAGCGGTTAATTGGCAAATTAATTTCTCCCGAGATGGAGCCGCATGCCTTCGCGTATCTCGACGATATTATTGCGGTGACCACCGACTTTCGTTCGCACTTAAAATGGCTATCTCGCGTTATAGAACGGATAGTGTTGGCCGGGCTTACCATCAACCCGGAAAAGTGCGAGTTCTGTCGTAGCGAAGTTCGGTATCTAGGGTTCAAGGTGAACCAGGACGGCCTACAGGTCGATGCCGACTAGGTGGAACCTATTCTAGAGTATCCCGCACCGAAAAACCTACGGCAATTGAGGCGATTTTTGGGTATGGCTTCGTGGTATCGGAAATTCATCCCCGAGTTCGCAAGTGTGGCGGAACCCCTACCCGGTTGTTGCGGAAAGATAAGAAATGGGGCTGGGGTGGCGAGCAGGAAACGGCGTTCAAACGCATAAAAGCCGCGTTGACGTCGGCTCCGGTTCTAGCGTGTCCTGACTTTGAGCATGAGTTCGTCGTGCAGACCGACGCGAGTAGTTTTGGTCTTGGCGCAGTCTTGAGACAGACTATTGGCGGAATTGAGCATGTGATCGCGTACGCAAGTCGGACCATGTCGGACGCGGAACGGAAGTATTCCACAACCGAACAGTAGTGCCTCGCGGTGATTTGGGCCGTCAAGAAGTTTCGAGCGTACTTGGAAGGGTATCACTTCACAGTGATAACCGACCACGCGAGTCTAAAGTGGTTGCGGGAATTGCGGAATCCGACGGGTCGGCTGTCTAGGTGGGCGCTCGACTTGCTCGAATATGATTGCGAAATTAAACATCGAAAAGGAGCAATGCACCATGTGCCAGATGCCTTATCGCGGATGTACGAGGGCGAAGACGGGGGGACGGAGACGCTGGCCGCCCTCGACGTCGCTGGGAACGAGAGGCCAGAGACGGAGCATAAGGCCGCCTGGGAAGCCGTCGTCGATCCCTGGTACCAACACCGCATCCAGGAGGTCCTGGACTACTCACACAAGTTCCGGACTTGGTCGGTAGTCGAGGGGCGGCTATACCATCTGCGGGCGGACCCCTTAGTCGAACCGATACTAGCGGACTTGGCGCCGTGGAAATTAGTGCTCCCGAGGGAGCAGCGGTCACGGATTTTCACAGAAGTCCACGAAGACCCCCAGGCAGGGCATTTTGGCGTCGAAAAAACTTACGCGCGAGCGAAAGCCGACTACTACTGGCCCGGAATGTATCGCGATATCGTTTTGATGGTCCGGGCTTGCGAGCGCTACCGAGAGTGTAAGGTGCCACAGGCGCCACCGGTGGGCCTTATGGGTCGACGGGTCGTCGACACGCCCTGGACCGTAGTTGCGGCTAACGTCATGGGTCCATTTCCCAGAAGTCGTGCCGGTTTCGAATACCTGTTAGTTTTCGAGGATCTGTTTACCCGATGGGTGGAGGTAGCGCCCTTGCGGAAATCAAACGCGAAGAATATTCTTGCCGCGCTAGAAGATCTCGTGCTATCCCGATGGGGTACCCCGGAGGTGCTCCTAACGGATAACGGTACGGAATTCGCGAATAAGGCCGTCGACGAGCTGTGCGCTGCGTACAATATGACCCACGCAAAGGTACCGCCATATCACGCGCAAGCTAACCCCGTGAAAAGGGTGAATCGCGTATTAAAAACCATGATCGTGTCCTACATCGAGGCAGATCACCGGGACTGGGATGTGCACCTTCACGAATTTCGATTTGCGTACAATACCGCTGTGCATAGCTCACTAAGAGTCAGTCCCGCATTTTTAAACTTGGGTCGCGATCCCAAACCACGGATGCAGTTGCAACGGCTAGTGAAAGGTCCTGCGGAAATTCCCGTTCCCCATCCAAAAGTATGGGAAGACCGAATGGCGAAGTTATGTGAATTGCGTGAATTAGTGACGAAACATCTCGAAGAGACCCACGAGCGACAGGCGCACTATTATAACCAAGGGCACCGGGATGTCCGTTTCGAAGTAGGGGATTGGGTTTGGAAGCGAAACCGAGTCCTGTCGTCAGCTGCCCGACAGGTCGCCGCAAAATTGGCGCCGAAATTCACCGGTCCGTTTCGTTTCGCCAACGTAATCTCGCCCGTCGTGTATGAGTTGCAAGATAGCGGGGGAAAGTGTTTGGGAAGACACCATATAAAGGATCTAAAGCCGTACGTGGAGTCTGGGGAGGCGTAGTGATGGGGAGGGGGGCGTGTCGCCCTGAGATGGCGAGTGCGGCATACATTACCTCCACTATTACTTTCCCAACAGTGGACCAGACAGCCGCGGAGGACCCGGACGTGTTAAGGGCGTTTCGCGATGCGGCGCAGCTTGCGCTACTGCCCGGGCCGGGCGCCGTTACCCCCCCTATCCCACCAGCCAGGGGACCGTGGCCCCGGGGGGCGCCACAGCAAGAGTGGAGGAGGTGGCTACCACAAGGCGCTTGCTTCAACTGTTGGGAGAAGGGGGCATAGCTACCCCAGGTGCTATGCCCCCCTCGGATTCTTCTGCCGTCAGTGCGGGTGGCCGGGGCAGACCAAGTTTACCTGCCCCGAGTGCTGGCGACGACCCAGCGGGCCGTGAGAAAACAACACCCCGGCCGCGCAAGCCACCCAGGAGCGGGGCGAGCCTCTACCGCGACCTGTCCAGGAGCCGGTTCCCCGGGTCAGGGACCTGCCACCGCGTGCCCGCGCCGCGCTGGGACCTACCCTGACGGACGACCAGCTGAGGGCCCACTGGGGGAATATCCAGCCCCTGGTGGTCACCCTCACCGACTCCGGTCGAGGGCGCGGAGTTCCGCGCAACAGCCGGGCGACCTCGCGCGCATCCCGCCCCACCTAGCTTTTAGTATCGTACTGTCTCCGTTGTGTTTTTTTTTCTTCTCTTCTTCTCTTTTTCCTGTTTGTTTTTCTCACTCTTTTTTTGGAACGAAGTTCCTTATCGCTCGTTCACCGTAGGGGCTAGGCGGAAAAAAACGACAGCAAAAAACCGACACTTTTTGGCTATAGTGCTCGTTTGGTATAGTGCGCGCGATCTCCCTCTCTCTCTCTCTCTCCATTCCAGCGTGTGCGCGCGCTCTCTCTCTCTGTCTCAGCGCTTGGGGTGGGAGACGGCAGCAGCGGTCTCTCTCACTCACAGCGCACGACTATACTTCGCCCCTCTTTCTCTCTCCTACAGCGTACAACTATACTTTGGGCCGCAGCGCGCTCTCTCACAGCGTACGTCTATACTTTGCCTCTCTTTCTTTCTCATAGCTTTCCCACTTTCTCTCTCTCTCTTTCACACAGCGCTCGGAAAGAAAACAAGCGGCATCAGTATAGCGTCTCTTTGTAGCGTAAGGAACTTCGTTCGTACCGGCTGTCCCATGACAGCTCTCATGTTTTTTTTTGTTTTTTTTCGTTGTATAGAACTAGCCCTAAGGAATAAATAGAGAAAAATTATATTGTGTTTTTTTTTGGTTTTGTGGGTTGTGCATGCCGTCGATTAGGAGCAGGCACCCTGACATACTAACGTCAGGGGCCCTAGGTTCAGGTCACTCGAGGAGTTCGGTTCGCGGGAATTGGCGCTGGTGCTCTGTCACCCCGCGATCCGTCTAGGGGGGGGGGGGGGGGAGGGAGTTGTAGCGTGGCATTCTTACTGCGCGTTCCACACGACTCCCCGAACCATAGACGAAACCTAAAATTAGGGAGCCCGCGGAGCGGACCGCGGCTCATTTCGAAAAAGAGCGCCAGGACAACAGTCACACATCCGAGACTCTGAGAGAAGACCATAGTCGGTCTAGCGAATACGACTTTTCAGGATTTTTGTTTATTTTTTTTTTTGGGTGGCAAGTAAATGCGGCCTCAGACAGGGGATCGGTAGCAAATTCGAACGACGTTACCGGATGGCAATCGCGGCGGATCGCGACGAAAGGAGGGCCTCACACGGGCTACGGAGAGAGCGTCAACGGAGAGCTCTGCCGCGACGGAACCCAAGGCGGACGAGATTCCCGTTGGTGGCCGGCGAGCCGTAGCCCCCCCCCCCCGTCGCCCAACTGACGACAGGTATCCTCGCGAAGTCGTCACCACTGTCGAGCTACGGGGTACCAGAGACTGGCCAGCCAATCAACACCCCGCGACAGCGGAATTCAACGATAGCGATACGCTAGGCTGTAAGAATTTCGTAACGAGAACCCCAATCAGATCGGGAGAATTTCGACTACGGATAGCGCCTATGTTCGAGGCATGTTCCAATTGCGGCTCCGATTTGCAGGGCTCGTCACTTGAGTTCTGGCGACGTTTCGCGGTGGTTGAGGTAGACGCTAGCAGAAGTTAAAAGAAAAAAGAAAAATTGTGTGCGAGATGGCAGAGACTGGGGTCGGGGAAATCCTCGTGTGGCTGCGGAGCGGTGAACGCTTGTAATTCTTCGCGAGCATATTTCGAGCACAAGTTAGATTGGCACACTGGTAAACGGTCGGCCCACTTAATTATTGAGTTAGGGTAGCGCTCGAAATTTGCTTGCCGATCTCCTTGATGATGACCGTAGCCTGAGTTTTCGTGATAACGCGTAGAGTCAAGTTGATCCCTGTCAAGTCTCGCGTAGAGTCACGGTTTCGAGTGGGCAACAATTTCGGTTCGAAATTGGGTGTGGCCAAATTCCGCTGCACGGGGTCTCGTCGAGTCTGCGTATGTAAAAAGTGTCACCTCTCGTGGGGGTCGCGTGTTACTGTGCCTAGATGCTCGGTTTAGCGGGACGGTTTGCGAACTTTTTGGAAATAGTGACTACGACTGGAGCTCGGATGCGTCATAATACGCTACACACCAGCACGAAAAGAAAAGCTTCCTGGATTTATTAATTCGGTCGCAATTAGCGCGTCGAGCCACGTCTTTTTGTTTAATTTTATGAATTATTGTGTACCAGTAAGGTGGCGACTAGCGCACGTAGAAGTAAGAGATCACCTAGATTTAATAACGATCGCGGGTAGCGCGTCGATTATGATCTCGATTACGTTTTTGTCTAGCGGTTCATGATTAAGTGACGATTAGCGTTGTAGTCGAGGACGATCGCGGGCAGCGCATCGAGTAAAAAACTTGTTTTTGGTTTTTTTGAGTTAGGGTATTATTAAGACAGCGACTAGCGCAAGTAGGCCGTAGAGGTCTTCTAGATGTATTCGTTTTTGAAGTTATACTTCTTCAGGCGCGTTATGAAAAACTGATGAGAGTGAAATTTCAAGATGCGCGCGCATCACTGTAACACAAAATTAACAGGATGAAGTTGCCCACTCAACCGAATTCGAGAGTGAAATTTCAAGATGCGCGCGCATCACTGTAACACAAAATTAACAGGATGAAGTTGCCCACTCAACCGAATTCATTAAGTCTCGAAAAAAAGCTAATGTTGGTACGCTTGACGCCTCTGATCACTGTTTTCATATTTATTTATAATATTTATCCACATGGTTTTAGTTTTTACAGTCACAACACGTGTTTTATTTTCATACAAGTGCGAATTATATATGTGGCAATAAAATATATTCAGTAGTGATTTAAATTGAATATTTGGATTAATATTATTTACTATTTGTGCTCAAATACTTTTTCAAGTGCTCCAATATAATTGAGGTTAGTTATCCGTGTGTATTATTTATTGATATAAATTAAAATATCATTATTTAATATAATTAATACTAAATATTATTAAATTATCAATGTTGAACATTTATTATTTATTGATGCCAAAGAAGTATAACTTCTCACGCGCGTACATAAGTACACGCACCCATTTTTTTTTTACTATTTTGTTTGTTCCGTCTCTTTGTTTTTCTTTTGGTTAAATCTAAGCATTTGTATTTGGAATCGCGAAGAACGACTTTCGCAGTAGTATTATTATTTTTATTTTGATTTTTTTTTGTATTATCGCTGACGAGAAATATATTATGGGAATTTTATAGTGATTTGGCCAAACCACGCGTTGGCTTACGTGTATTGTATCTCTCTCTACCCAAAAATTACCCCTCCCCTCTCCGCGGTACTGAGCTATCGAGTATATGGTCGCGGTATTTCGCATTACCGATTTCGAGGCGTGTTAATCACGCCAGGCGCCCAACAAATTTCGCGATATTGTTTTAGGTCCAGGGTACATCGTGGACGCCGATTTATTGTGCGCGAGGTAAGTTCTCGGTCATTTTCTCCGAGTGACCGAGGAGCGGGAAAAATCCACGTCAGAATAGATATATGTGTAGGTATTGTAACGTGGCGTTTCAGAGTCACCCGTCACAAGGGAACACAACCGTTAATATTTCTAGTTTACGCGTCCTTAGCAGGGTACTCCAACCGAACTCGATACAAAATAGGCAATAACTACTTTTAACTAATTTTTTTTTTTTGTAAATTCTTTATTTCGCGCTTCGGCGCAAGCTAATAAGGTACTTGGACGGCAACGATCCCGACCAACGAGGGACCACTAGCTACCGTTTCCAGCTCTCGACGACTTCGCCTACCGACGGTCTAATCAGACTATACTGGCTACCTTGGTGCACCTTTATATACACCTGGGGTAGCATCCACCCGTACCTTCCGTATCGCCTCGACTGCCGGTGAACAGGGAGATAAAAATCCTCCCGGCGGCCGAGGGCACCGTTTCTCGAAGAGGAACCAGCCGCCAGCTCTATCGGATGCCGTAAGGATGGCGTAAAGGGCAGACCATAGCCTGCCATCTTCCGACTTACCGGCCTGGTGCCGGACCGACCCCAAACCACTACGTTCAGGTTGATAAAGCCATCGTTCCGAGGATCGACGCTGCCTTCCTATCGGCAAGGACTAATTGTGTGGGTCGTGGTCCACGGTTTGGCCAACCATCTGACTGCACGACCTCAGGTACAGGCAGCTAGCTACTGTCTGTGCAAAAAGCCGGTGGAGGTGAACAATGAGGCGTCACTCTCCACTCGGTAACTTTGGCCGAGAGGCACCCTGTGTATGCCTCTGTCAAAGAAGTCCCCGATGATAGGCAGCCTGGACCGTAAACCGAAGCAGCTACAAAATCGTACGAGTTGGTGTCAACGACGAAATCGCGAGCAGCACATTACGCCACATCTAGCGGTAATTTTGGAAAACGTATGACCACGTCGTAACCAATATTTGCCACAGGGGGATGGCCTATTTGCGGTGGGGGTCAACCAACCAATCAAAGAAGAAGAATCACCTCACGACAACCGCGAGATCGGCGAGCCGAACTACTAGCTCCTTCTATTCTACGCTTGACCTGCTGAGCGACAGCTGTGTTTTCCATATCCTCCCGAGTATTCTTTCATCTTAAGCTACCGATCCTTCTTCCTCTCGTCTACCGTAATTTTATCTACCGTTTCTTCATACCCTCTATCGTTGCACTATCGTTAACTTTTTCCTGTAAATTCAAGTCCTTTCCTTCCTTTCTACTTTCGTTTGATTATTCTAAGTTTGATTTAAATTAGAGTCAGTTTGTGTGCCTGAAGTCACCAGCCAAGGTAAGGCTTCTGCCTCTGTATTGTATCGTTACGAAGTTGCTCATAATTTCTATCCTTTCTTATGGTATTTATCGACTTTGTGTGAATCATGGTCCACGGCTGAAAGTTGCAGTAAGCCGCCGTGTGGCTGCATGATTTCGGTCATTAATATTATATTTATTGTTTGTTGGTTGCATCATGTGATGCCAGTTTTGTGTGAATCATGGTCCACGGCCTAGAGTTACAGTAAGCCGCCGTGTGACTGCATGATTTCAGTAATTTATTATTTTCGTATCTGAGCGACCTCGTAACTGCCGAATAATTATTTCTTCTGTATTTATGATTTTTCTGATTATTTGTGAATTACTATTAGCCTGCTTCTGTACTTTCTATCGTATTTTGAGCCCTATTGGCTTCATATTTCATTCCATACTTTTTTTGTAATAGTAGTGTGCTTCATATTTTATTTCTGTTATTGCTTATTATATTTTTTATTTATTTTTGTGCCTATTGTGTCATATATCGAGTTCCTCGGAGTACAACCGAGCGTAGAATCAGCCCCTAGATATTACCGTACTTTTTCTTTATTGCTATTGGCAATTTTATATTATTTTTGCCTGTTATTCTTTTCTCTGTATTTTGTTAAATTAAGTTCTGCGAATTATTCTTTTGTACTGCGGTGTATTTAGTGTATTTCTTTATTTTGTAAACTCTCCGAAATTCTCACTCTCTCATAATTTTGTATTTTGTATTCTGTCAAAAGTTATGTTTAGGAATTTATTATTTAATTCCTCAAGTCCGTAATAATTATAAATAATCGAATCTACCGTTTATGAATAGTTATACCGAAAGCTATCTAGTCGATCGTTTGCCGACTATGTAAATTGTTAATGAATGTCAATCCCTCGTACTGGTTATAATTTATGGTAAATTCGTCGTATTATCTACCGAACTATCGTTACGTTGTTTTCTACCGATCGCAGTAAAGTTCTCTCGTTTCTAATTGACAGAATAATAATTTCCGTAGCGTCATTTGCAACTTGGGTAAGATCACGTCGCCCAGTGACGTGTAGTTTTAAGTAAATTCTTACATTATATCGCATCTCCCGACGTACGTTCATTTTTCTCTGTTAACTACCGTCTCTCGTTTTAAAGCTACCGTTTACTGCTATTCTACCGAAATTATTGTGAACAACGATTGTTTATTTTATTAACTACCGCTGTCGATACCATTTTATTTGCCTGTCTCAACCATGTAAACTTCTCGGCAATATATGATCGATTGACCTGTTCATTTTCTTTTTGACTTGAGTTTATTCTTTATTTTGTTATTTTCTTTAATTCTGGAATTACTGTTAGCTGCCTTGAATACCGCCACTCTACCGGGATGTACGCGTACGTACCTGAGCCTAGCCAGCCATACAACGGGTTCTCTATTTATCTCTTTTGTACGGTTTTGTGTTATTTTTATTGATTTGTATAATTGTTTGAAAATCGACGCTAACGCGTCTGGCGCCCAACGTAATTGATTTTGTTATAGTTTGATATTGTGAATAAGTAGAGAATCGCGCCAAAGTGTCAACGGTAAGTCCTCATCCGAGGGTAACAGAATTTAGCGTTACAAATTGGCGCCCAACGTGGGGCCACAAAAGGCCAGCTACAGAAAAATTTCAGTCAAGGTAGTTCTGGAGGTACACGTATCAGCCAAAAGTTTCGACCGCAGCGTACAGTAAAACCCAAGTCTTATATGATGCCGTCGGTTAAGAACTTTTGACAGAGCTTGTACACTCTGTGTGTCCTACGCAATCACACCTCATGCATGGATAGGTCCCCTACGCATAGAGCGCGGCGCTGTAATCGTGGCAACAGCGCAATTCTCTTATATATTTGTAGCTTCCACCGTGTATCAGTGTTTTACGAAATATTGTTAACAAAAGAGTGTGAAAATGTCATTACAAGTGAGATTCAAGGGTCGGTTTTTGAAGAAGATTTTGTTGGAGTTTGTAAGCCTTATAAACAATTATTAATGGTAAAGACTTTACTACCAACTTTGAAAGATTTGAAAGGCGTGATTTCCAACGAGATGATTAAAAAAATAGCAGGAGCCGGAATCCACTATGAAATTCTAAAAGAGATATATTTAAAAAACGGCGAAGTGGGAATAAAAAAATTATTATCCGAGAAAACGATCTCAAACAAACCGAAGGTTACACAAGCCACAAAAATTATCGACAAGGTTGTTGTGCACCTAAAAAATAAGCGTTGATTTTAATATAACTTGTTTATTTATTTTTAAAAAATATATTGTTGTTGTTTTAAATATTTTTCATTATTTGTTAGACACTCAATACATATTTGATTTATTGATGCATTTTATTTTATAAAAACACACAAATGTCGACCAAACATGGTTGTCAAATGTCGTGTATATATACATACGTATGAATGAATGAAATAAATTTGATTTGTTGAGAGAAAACATTTATTCCAACTCGTTTCCGCAATTATTGAAACTCAGAAAAAAACACGTTTCAAAAATCCCGGAATTTACCGTGCGCCCACCAGATCGCCGCAGCGAACACTGTTGCCATTTCATCACAGCTGATTGTGTTTTCGTGGCGTGAATTCCGTGACGAATAAAATTAATACTTTTCGAGTGTCAATATCTCCGAAACTGAGTAGTGTAAAATTACGATTTTTTTTTTTTAAAGAATCGCACAATAGTACTGCATACACGTGCATTTTTATTCGAAAACGGTAAGTGGCGTTTAGCGCCTATAATAAAAATCTGAGTATAGTCTATCCGTTCACGTGTTAGGTATAGGCATCGCGTACAGAATAACCGATTTTTAATTGCAATTATCTTACAAACTACGTAGTGGATTGATTTAAAAATTTAGGAATCGCTTCATTAAGGTTGTTTCTACACCATATTGAAATTTCAAGCAATCCGTAAGTCGATGAAAAAACTCCAGAACTACCTTGAGAGAGAATAAGAGAGAGTGAGAGAGAGAGAGAGAGAGAGAGAGAGAGAGAGAGAGAGAGGAGAGGGAGAGGGAGAGGAGAGGGAGAGGGAGAGGGAGAGGGAGAGGGAGAG